>NW_026294617.1:136075925-136675925 GCF_007827085.1 Peromyscus californicus insignis | reverse complement strand
GAGGACTCCAGCAATAGCTCTGCCTGAGAAAGTGGGATTCAGCCAAATGCAGCCTGGGGTTTCTAGCCCAAGCCTGCAAGAGGACTCCAGTAGCACCTCTGCACCAATCAGGAGCCAGCCCGGTGCCTCTGGCAGTTGGGCACTAATATGATTTCTTTGTGGTGAGGAAACATGGTCCTACCCAGGGCCATGATAGACAGAGTAGGACAAAGAGACCCACAGCAGGCCTGGGGCAGTCTGCCCTGAGCTCTGAGGAGAAAACATGGGCCTATCCAGCACCTTGCAGCGCCAGGCAGACCAGAACTATTATGGTAAGCAATGTATGTTGTGGTATGGGAGAGAGAGAAACATAATGGTTCATGTCCTGTGGACAGAGGCATATCTGAATGTGGTGGTATTATGTTCCCCAAATAAGAACTTTTAAGATTCATGCTACATCTGAAGAGGTGAAAGAAGTGAGGAGTGGGCTGAGGTGGGTGGCTTAATTACCACCAAGGGCCATGGTGGTTTCTGGACCTGGGCTGCTGCTGCTGACCATGTCTGCTTCATGGTTTTGATGCAGCCATGGTCTCTGTTGATGTCCATGGTTCCTGATACCAACAAAGCCCAAGAGGATAGATAGGGCTATATATACAGAGTTGACCTCACACTATGGAGAACTGGTCCTGCTCCTCACTGAATGAAGCACCCAGAAGTAAGGGTCCTACACCTCACCTGGGCAGCACAATAGAACACGGGTGAGCTGGACCTGGGGGCATGATGATGAGAGAGCAGGTCATGCTCCTCTCCTATGCCATATGGTGGCATGGGCAAGGGAAAGATGCTTTCCTCCTCCCATTCTTCACTACTTGCAGCAGGTGGGGTACCTAACTCAACCCCTCACTAGCTGCAGCACTTGGGAGAAAAGGCCCTGCACATTGCCTGGGGAGCATAGTAGAGTTGACCCTGTAGACAGGGGCATGGGTGAGCCAGCCCTGAGGGCATGAAACAGGCATAGCTGGAACCACCCCCCCTTATCTGTGGTGTGGTGGTAGGAGTGAGGGAAAGATGTCCTTTCCCTTACCCTTGCTGCCTGCCATTGGCAAGGGAGCCGACCTCCCCCAAAGCAGGCCCTGTACATTGTCTGGATAGCACAGCAGAGCTGACCCTGTTTATGGGAGCATGGTGAGCCACCCGAGAACATGAGGATGCAAGATCTGGTCCTGCCCCTCATCTGCCGTATGACGGCATGGGTAAGAAAGAGATGCCCTTCACCCTTACCCCTCTATGCCTGAGGCAAGTGGTAGAGATGGCCCTGAGGCATAAGAGCAGGAGAGCTGCCTGTGCCCCTCGCCAGCTGCAGCACTCAGAAGAGTAGGCCCTGAACCTCGCCTTGGCAGCACAGTAGAGCTGACCCTGTTGGTGGAGGTGTGGGTGGGCCAGTCCCAAAGTTGTGAGCATGGGAGAGCTGTCCCTACTTTTGTATAATATTTAAGGGTCCAGCCTTAAATTTATACAACTCCAGGGGCCCAAGAGAGACACTACCATAGGCATGGGAATGAATCCAGTTGCTCAGAGCTCTTTAGTTCAATTCATTTATTCCTCAGTCACCATCATTCAATCACCAGTTCAACTCTCTCAAATCTCTTCGTTTCCTTGGTTCCTTTTGTTCCTCTCTTAGTTTCCCTAGTTCCAATTCTCTTAGTTTCCCTAGTTCCAATTCTCTTAGTTTCCCTAGTTCCAATTCTCTTAGTTTCCCTAGTTCCAGTTCTTTTAATTCCCCCAAATCTTAGTTCCCTCAATCCTTAGTTCCCTCATTCCTTAGTTTCCTCAATCCTTAGTTCCCTCAATTCTTACCCCCTTTGTCTATATCCTATCCTAAGCAGCAACAACACCTCGTTTTGTATACAGCACAAGATTGTATGGGTCCCTGCTAGAGGCTTCCTGGCAATTTTATTTGCAACCCAAAAGGGGAGAGATAAGAGTGGAGTCAGTTGGTAGTTGAAATAAATCAGAAAAGGAATTTGTGTGCTAGAAATATATCCTTATTGTGGTTAGATGAAGGCATTACGAGTCTATCATAAATGTGTTCAACTATAAACTTACAGGTGATAGGGTTGGGAAAGTCTGTAGGTCACTAAAAGTTAAAACTGTCACTTTTTTCCTCTGCCACCTGTAGATGTAACCAACTGTCTTATTAAATAAGAAACACAGAGCCCAGAGCCAATTCAGAGATGAAAGCCAAGAGGTCAGAGCGATAGCTAAGAGCTGAGATTAAAAACCTTAACCTTCCTGCCACTGCTGTCCTACCTCTCCGAAAGAGACCTACTTCCTGTCTGTTTGTCTTTATATAGACTTCCTGTTCTGCCTTCTCATTGGTTGTAAACCCAACCGCATGACTGCTTCGTCACTGCCTGTCTGTACAGACCTCCAGGTCTTCTATGGTTGGTATTGAGAGTAAAGGCATGTGTCTCCAATGCTGACTGTATCCTTGACGACACAGAGATCTACCTAGTTCTGCCTACCAAGTGCTGGGATTAAAGGCGTGCGCCACCACCGCCCAGCTTCTGTGATGGCTTGCTATTAGCTCTGACCCCCGGACAACTTTATTTATTAATATACAAATCACATTTTAGTACAAATAAAATATCACCATAGCCACCAGCCAGTTTCCTGACAGGGCGGGGGAAGAGTACTGATAGCTAGTCAATCTGCACCAAAGCTTGAAACAAACTCCCTTTGTTCTAAGAGGTTCTCTGGGGGGGGGGGGGGAGAGAGAGAGAGAGAGAGAGAGAGAGAGAGAGAGAGAGAGAGAGAAGGCCTTGATTTGCACAAGAAACAAAGCTTGTTTGTCTAGTTGGTAGGCATTTGGCCTATGAGACATGTGGTCTCAGAAAGGACATTTTATCTTAGTTGTAAGGGGGTAGGGGTGTTCAGGCATCTAACAGATGGCCTGATAGCTATCTGTTCCTTGCTTGTCTTTTAAGGCTTTGTTTGGGGTTGACTCTATCTTAGGAAGTAGCTCAAGGAGGGTATTTGCAAATGGCAGATACCCAAAACAATTGCTAAAGAGGGGGCCTGGAGCTCAGGGGCAGGAGGTTCTGTCTACATGACTATCCAGGTGCTTTGAAATGGAGATTCATACACACATACACATTTTAGGAGATTTATGAGCACAAGGAACTCATAGCAAGGCACAACTGAATATTAAGCTGTATAACATCAATAGTCCTTGCTGATTGGTTTTTCACTCAACTGACCCTTGGTCTTGTCAAGGTATAGCTTATAATATACAGCTGGACTTCTATTTCATATTTCTGTGGCTCACCACACCCTACTACTTTTCTGTCACGTGGCAGTGTGGGTAGGAGAGAGATTTTTCCCCCCATTATCTCTCACCCCTCACCACCTGCCACAGACTAGGGAGCCGACCCTTTCCCTAAGCAGCTATAGCACTCAAAAAGGCAGGCCCTGCTCCTTGCCTGGGCAGCACAGCAGGGCTGACCCTGTTGGTGGAGGCATGGGTGAACTGGCCCTGAGGGTATGAGAGTGGGATAGCTGGCCACACCCCCTTGTCTGCCATGTGGTGGTGAGGGCAAGGAAAAGATGCCCCCCTTGCCCTTGCCACCTGTGATGGGCAAGGGAGCTAACCTCTCCCCCTTACCAGCTACAAGACTTGGGTAAGTGTGTCCTGCACCTCACCTGGGCAGCACAGCAGAGCTGACCCTATTGACAGGTGTGTGGGTGAACCGGGCCTGGGCTGAGAACATGAGCATGGGAGATCTGGCCCTGCTCCTCATTTGCCATATGGTGATGTGCGCGGGGAGAGATGCCTGCCCCCAAGCCTCTCTCTGCCTATGACGGGTGGGAAAGCTGCTTCTGAGGGCATAAGAGTGGGAGAGCCATCCCTGCCCCTCATCAGCTGCAGCACTTGGGAGGGTGGCCCCTTACCTCACCTGGACAACACAGTAGAGCTGGCCCTGAGGACCTGAAAGCAGGAGAACTGCCCCTGCCCCTTACTCATAGCTCTAAGGAGTGAACTAGTCAAGACAATGCTGGAGAGCTCACCCTGCTGCTGAGGACAGGAGGTAGTGGGTGGAGGAGAGCTGGTGGGCTGACCAACCCTGCAATTACCCAGGCCCAGAACCAAGGTTAGGAACTGGCCCGCCCCAACATCCACCCCATCTATGATCTGCAGGAGCACCTGAAGGGGCCAATCCTGCAGCCCCAAAGATGTAGGATCTCCATGACACAGGCAACAACAGACTATCCAAGAGGAGTCCCAGTGGGTACCCAGCAATGATAGTGTAGCAGAAACCAGAGACATCAAACCAGAACAACAACTTGCACATGAAAATATATGGGTTTACTGTGTAGTCACACACTACAACGTCCATGATGAGATTTTTCCTTTTTTCCTTTTCTCTTTTCTTTTGAGGGTGTCAAGAACAGAGGGCAGAAACAAAGGGATGGGTAAATGAATGGGATCAAGATACATGATGTGAAAGACAAAAAGAATAAATGGAAAAAAAGTTTTTAAAAAAGCCTCATGCAGATTCAAGTCTTTGAATTAGAAGATAAGGACATCAGATTATTTATTATAACTTCATTCTATGTCTACAAAAGTTACAAGGAGACAAAGAATATATTAATTAATAAGGTCAAAGTTGAACTGTGAAGATGGAAAATGCAATGTCATAAAGGACATTGTATAAGATAAACAGTGCATTGAATGCAGCCAAGGAAAATGAGTATATTTAAGATATTTTGAAAGTATCCACAGATGGGAAGAGAGAAAGGGGAAACTAAAATGAAAGGAGTATCAGTGATGTGTGGAGCAATGCCAATAACTGAGCATGCAGCTGGGCAGAAACCCTTTGTGGCAAAAGACTCAGCTAAAGATTCAAACATTGGGACCACAAGGGAAAGTAAACCAAGGCCCATCATGGTAAGTCATACAAAACAAGAAAGAAAGAAGAAATCTTACCAACTGAAGAAAAAAAGTCATAGTTCATATGGAACAAATTTAATAATAACAACAAATTTCCCCTCTAAAATAATGCAAGTGAGAAAACACAGCAACATATTGAAGAGCTTGTCAGCCTACAATACCAACCCAGAAGAAATTTATTTCAAAAGTCAAGGTTAAAGAAAATAACTTTGAGACATATGCAAGTGGAAGAATTTATTGTCATCAGAATCTCATTACAAAAAAAAAAAAAAGAAAAAAAAACAGAAGGAATTCTTCAGGTAAAACAAAAATGATACAAAATGAAACTCCAGACATGAATAGCAAACACTTGGACTGATAGTCATGTGGGTAAATGTAATGTTTTTTCTGCTTTAGTCTCTTCAAAATAAACTAAATGTTAAAAAGTATTATCTAATAAGTTTTATAGTATAAATGAAACCCATGGCCTCAAGGCCACAAAGAAAAACAAAAGCATTCTCTGTAGACACCAAATATCAGGAAGCATGTCAGCAAAAATAATTGGACTTGGGTTTTTGGTGGTTTTTTTTTTTTTTTTTTTTGAGGAGGGGTTAGTTTGGATTCCTTTTCTCATTTTTATTTTCATTTTTTTGTGGGATGGGGGATCACCAGGGTAAGGTGTTGGTTTTTGCAGCGCTCTTATCCTGTGAGGAAAAGTCACGAAACACGACAGAATCCACTAACAAGAGTTTTATTAAGATAAGGGAGAGGGACAGATGTGCACAGGTCTGCGGAAAGACACGTGAGTGAAGGGGGACCAGGAATCATGGTGCTGGCTTATAAAGGCTGGACCGTGCCTGCACACACAGGCCCATGAGGCTATTCCATACATGCACATAGATCACATGGTTGCACTGTGCACTTTACACAAAGCCTGGTCACTCGAGACATTTTGACCCGGAAATGACTAGGTGGAAGTGACTAGGTCCCACCGGGCATGTGTAACCATGCTCAACTGTGGAGGCGTGTTGTGAATCCATATCATAAAGGGCATGGAAGGACTGGGAAATAAGTATGATCAGGATGCATGATGTAAAATTCCCAGAGAATCAATAAAAATGTTATTTTGAAAAAAATTCTCATTCTTTGATGATGGGATGCAAAATAGTAGTCACTCTGGTAGATAATTTGACTGGTAGCTTCTTATAGAACTAAATGTATTCTTACCATGAAACCCAGCAATTACTCTCCTTTGTTTACTCAAGGAATCTGGAAATTCATGTCCACACAAAAATTGGTCTACAGCAATTTTAACCATCATGAATTTAAAACTTCAAAGCAACTAAGAATGGGTAAATGGCTCAACTATGATAAATGGAGACAGTAGCATATTATTCAGCATCAAAAAGAAATGAATTTCCAAGCCATTCAACAGGCAACCCATAACAAAAACCTGAGCAGGTACTTCAATACAGATTGAAGTCAGAGAAACTGATTTGGAAAAGCTTCAGGCTGTGTGATTTCAACCCCCTGGCATTTTAGAAAAGGCAAGAAAACAGCAACAATGGAAAGATACAACTGCTAAAGGTTAGAGAGAGGGAAGGAGGATAGGCAGAGCAAAGAGGATTTTTAGCAGAGCAAAACTACTGTTTTCATTATATTATATTCCTAGATACATATCACGGTACATTTCTTTTAAGTCCTTGAAGGTCCTTCAGTTGTAACATGTGTAGCAATCTGGATGCTGAGAGGAGGCAATGTGTGTGTGTGTGTGTGTGTGTGTGTGTGTGTGTGTGTGTGTTACTCTATGAAAGCATCTATACCTTCTGATTTTGCTATAAATTTAAAACTGCTCTAAGAAATAAAGTCTACTTTAAAAAAGTATACCAACCTAAGGGTCTACACTATGTATGGAACAGAGTGACATCCCTAAGAAGTGTACTATCACAAGTTAAAAGTGTTGTTGGGGCTCAGTTATACCCAAATGACATTTAGCATGCTGAATACATCCACCTGCAGGAGACTGGAGATTTTAGAAATGAAGTCTCTCTGTCTTAATACTGGATACCTGTCTTCCTTAAAGAGATTTGTAAAGATCAAAATTGTTCTTCCTTAGGGCAGTTTGTAGAAAGTAAAGCTCTCATTGTAACTCCTCTCTGCCTTTCCATGTAGGAGATGACATAAACAACCTGTCTAGTCTGCCATGTCCGACAGAATATAAGCCCCTCATTCCAAGGGATCCTTTCCACACCCCCCAATGCAGCAAGAAGCCAATAAGACCTGAGTCAATAGTATTTCTTGGTATCCTTTCAGTCTAAACCCATAGGACCACACCTCATGTTCCAGTACCCTCTACATGACTTTCCATTCTTCTTCACCAGACATAAACTTTGTAGTTGGTTTTCTTGAGTCTTTGTGTCTTGATTTCTAAGGACTCCATTTGTCATGGAAGTTTCTATTAAATAAATACATGATTAAATCTAGTAATTCAGGCCTATAATCTCAGCTATGAAGAAGGCTGAGGCAAGATCACAAGTTCAAAGCCTTCATAGCCTACAGACTGAGTTCATGATCAACCTTGGAAACCTAGTGAGATCTTGTCTCAAAACAGAAATCATTTACAAAGTTCTATGTGTCTCTCCACATCCAAGCACCAGGCCAAGCTATGGGAGTCCAGATGAAGAGAGGGAAGAGGGATTATAGGAGCAAGGGGGTTTAAGATCATGATGGGGAAACCCACAGAGAGAGTTAACTAGAACTTCTGGGAGCTCGCAGATGTAGCAGGAATCTTAGAAGGTCTTATTAATAAAAACAAACCTGAGGCCAGTTATTGGGGTGAATGCTGGAAGATCAGAGAAGCAGAACAAGTCACAGCTACCTCACCTTGCCAATTCCTCAGCTGATCCTGTTTCCTCAGACTGGATGCCTCTCAGCTGAACTGTGCTGCTAAAAGCCTAAAAGCTTAACCAGGCAATTGCTTCTAGTTTCTGGGCTTCATGCCTTATATACCTTTCTGCTATCTGCCATCACTCCCTGGGATTAAAGGCTCACTTCTTGGGATTAAAGGTGTGTGTCACCATGCCTAGCTGTTTCCAAGGTGGCCTTGAACTCACAGAGACCCAGAGGGATTTCTGCCTCTGGAATGCTAGGATTAAAGGTGTGAGTGCCACCATTTTCTAGCCTCTGTATCTAGTGGCTGTTCTGTTCTTTGACCCCAGACAAGTTTATTAGGGTGCACAATATTTTGGGGAACACAATATCACCACACACAGACACTAGACCAACAGCTGGGAAGCCTGCATGGAACCTAACTAGGACCTCTGCATGTGGGTGACAGTTTTGTAGCCTGGTCTGTTTGTTGGAACCCTGGCAGTGGGACCAGGATCTATCCCTGAAACATGAGCTGACTTTTTGAAACCCATTCCATATGGTGGGATGCCTTGTTCAGCCTTGATGGGAGTGGGGCTTGGGGCTTGGCCCTGCCTCAACTGAATGTGCCAGGCCTTGTTGACTCCCCATGGGAGGCCTTACACTTTCTGCGGATTTGTTGGAGTTGGTTGGGAGAGAGGAGTGGAACTGGAGGAAGGGAGGGGAGAGGAATTGTGGTTGATATGTAAAATGAATAAAAAAATAATTAATTAAAAAACCCAAAGTACTATGGATGTATTACAACGGCAGCGCACTTACCTAGTAATGGCAGTGTCTGGAAATTCAATCCCCACTACTAGAAAATTAATTATTTCATTCATTAATTCATACTACTTTCCCTTATTAATCTATTTTTTCCTATAGGAGTGATGTTCCTCATCCTTATGATGGAGAAGTGAGTTACCATATTTGTCTACCTCTATATTTATAGTACAAACTGTAATGCAATGATTAGTATGAGTTATCACTAAAAAGATGACAGAATCACAATGGAGATAAATAAGATGTCCATTAAACAGAAAGAAGAGAAATGGAAAAATAAAAAACAAAATAAATACACAATACCAAGGTAATAGAAAATATAACCATATCAACAATCACACTGGGATGCCCTCAAGGTAAGACAGAGATTATTACACTGTAGAATTTAAAAAGTCATATTTAATAGATACCTCCTTTCTGAAAATCACTTTAAATTACAATGTTCTATAGGTTCCAGATGATTTCAGTCATAAGTTTTAAGAAACATTTAATGGAAAACTCCAATTCAATCAATACAAACTTTACTTGAGACTGAGGAGGAGAAAACACTGAAAATTCATTGTACAAACAAGGCAAGCCATGCAAGTTAGACCTCTACTGGGAAAGATTTTAAATCTGCTCAAGATGACTGGAGAAGTTCTTATAAACCTCTTTCAACAGAAATATGCTTATTTTATGTAAGGTGACAGTGTCTTCGAAATAATGCCCTGTGTCTTTGTTGTTCTTACTGTAAAAGAAACAGCCTAGAAGCGAACAAAGGCAGAAGGGAACTCTGAAAAGTATTACAAATTATTTAAATAACTGAAATCCTGATATATTTATTATTTTCTGAGAAGCCTTTTTAAGGTTATTGTAAAAATGAAGTGATTTTTCTTGATAGAAATTTCATATACCATTCCTTGATGCAAGCTACCCCAATTACCATTTAGCTAATGAACCCTTCAAATTTCATTTGCATAATTGGTGACAATTTTGACAAGAGGAATTTATCCTGCTGAGATAAAAGCATCATCGGACACACCAATAGAGTGATGATTATTTAGTTTAAGATGTGCATGGACATGCCACCACTTAGACAGACAGAAACACCAGGTTGTCATTCTGGGCTTCTAAAGTCCATGATTTCTCTGTGTTTATGGGGTCAAGGGTACAATATGACTGAGCACATGTGCATTGGGGCCATAACCAGCAACTGAGTAACATTTTCAGACAACTCAGCAGCCTCAGCTTCAACATGAGCTACCTCTTTCCAAACAAGAGGGCATTTTAATTATTATGTCTGAATCCTGATGATTCTGAAATATCTCTTGCTTCAGCTTGACTCCTAGTTTCCAGAACCATAAACTAATTTGTGTTCTATACCTTACACCTAGTGTCTTCTTCTGTGTTAGGATCATCTTTTCTATACAGATCTAGTCTGGAAAGGAATAATACTACCCATCTTTATTTACATGACAAAAAATCACAAATTCTGATTTGCACAGCTGTAGGAGAAAGTTGTTACATTCCAATGACATTTTTTTGAGTCCTATGCCTTTTTAGACACCATCCTGCACTGTTTTATGCTTTATAACTAATCTGACTTAAAACAGAGGTCTTAAAGTAAATAGAATTTGAGGTCATGCCTTTAAAAACAAAACCGATCCTCATCCCATCTCCTATATTCTTGATATTAAATAAAACATCCATTAATTGAACAATGGTGTCAAATTTAGTCTCTTATTTCTCCAAGTCAGTAGTGATAGACCATAGCAACTAGTATGCAGAAAACTGACTTACATATTCCCCTTACCTAGAAGGAGCCTCCTTATCTGAAGAACAAAGCAACAGTTATTTGAAGAATATGATATAAAATTGTGAAACCAGCCGGGCGGTGGTGGCGCACGCCTTTAATCCCAGCACTCGGGAGGCAGAGCCAGGCGGATCTCTGTGAGTTCGAGGCCAGCCTGGACTACCAAGTGAGTTCCAGGAAAGGCGCAAAGCTACACAGAGAAACCCTGTCTCGAAAAACCAAAAAAAAAAAAAAAAAAAAAAAAAAAAAAAAAAAAAAAAAAAAAAAAAAATTGTGAAACCAATCTCTTTCAGACCACTCTCTCGTACCTCAGCATATTTAACAATCAGTCTAGACCTCTGAATTATAATTATGGTGATCGAGAGTGACTCTATAGGAACAAAAACAACATTTTTTTTTTTTTTGTGTGTGTGTGTGTGTGTGTGTGTGTGTGTGTGTGTGTGTGTGTGTGTCTATGCATGTGTGTGTGTGTAAATCTTGATATTTCTGGCAGATTTGGGTAGTCCATAGAAAATTGACTCATGAAGTATAACTAAATTTGATTATTCTGCTAAGGAATCACAATGTAAAACTAGCTAATGAAACTTACTTCATAAAATCACTTTCCTCCTGAAACTTCTGGGTAGATTAGATATGGCACAATCAATATTAAGAACACTTTCTGTATAACACAACGATGTTTCAGTAAAAACTAGACTCACTAGTTTGCAACTTACTCAAATCACTGTAAGAGGCCCAGTTTTTACTATATAGAAAGCTGATGTTGATAGAAGTGGGAAAATATACAAGGTAAGAAAAAAATACATTTGATAGGGAATCAGAACCTAAGCCTGGAACCAGAGTTTTGCAGTCACTGCTTCAGAGACGTATATTTGATAAGTGCTGCATGCAGAAGGCAAAGGTTGTACATATATTATTGTGCTGTCACACAGTTACTCGCTTGGTTTTTGGGTCTGTGCAATGGGTTTGGGGTGGCACCAGCTGAAAATGGCATAATTTACCTAACACCTAAGGACATATTCCCAAACACTACATCAGGCTGTCAAGCATAATCTAGAGATTCCATCACCATACAGTGAGATCAGTATAAATAGTATGTTATTTGGAGGAAGAGAAAAATTCAGGTATATTTGGTCTTATAACAAGGAGTTTATTATATTATTTTAGGAGACAGCTGCTTTTCTGTCCTGCATTCTCAGCATTAAGCATAAAATTATAGATAGTTGAGAGATGTTCAATGAATGGATAATGGATAAATCAGATAATGACTTATATAGGGCATCCAAAAGCCAGATATCTGACACAACATGGCTTCTCATCTGATGCTTGGATTAGAGTCCTTCATTAGCAATGTTCTTATTTAGCTCTGTTTCTGAGTGATGTCTGCTAAGACATAATATTAATAGTGCTTCACCTATTTTTTCACATTATTTTTAAAAGTCTACTTTGTCAGAAGGTAGTTAGGAACTAAGCACAAATTTAGGAAAAGAGAAATGATGTCCGTCCAGAATCAAAGGATGCTCTTAGCAGGTCAAAGTAATCAGAGATGTTTGAGTGGGCTCTGACTTTGCATACATTCTGTAGAGCTGCATGTTTTTAAAACCTTCCAACATCTGAAGATGCTTGAAGCTGTACTTCAATAGCTATTCTCACCCTAAGATGAGACTGTTAACTGCACTGTTGCCAGTGATGACATAAGTATTCAGATAAACACAAAATTGTTTGATGCCAATTAGCACAAAATCATGAATGGAGAAATTGAAGTGGGAAAAATATGCATTGCTTTAGGAATAGGAAAGGGTATGTTAATATAAGTGACATGTCATAAGGCAAAATGTATATGCTACTGCTTTGTTGTTGTTATCCTTTAAATAACATGTGATCAGTGGTATAGAGACTGATTTATTTCATTACCTATAAAGCTTCTGAGATCATATTATGCCATTAAAAGCACATTCATTTTCAAAACTAAATAAAATGGGTCAATTATATATATATAATTATATTAAATATGTGTGTGTGTGTGTGTGTGTGTGTGTGTGTGTGTGTGTGTATAGAGAACATCAAATATCTAACTGATGTCCTATTGACCTTTGCCAGGCCTGGCAAGCTGTGGTAGTTGAGGATGTTTCCCACAGTGTTCACTCCCTCCTGTTTGGCACACATGCTTCTAACCCTTGCCCTTGGGCACTGCCATGTGACTCTCTATGGCCAATGAAATTTAGATAACAACTCCAAATATGTCTCAAGCATAGTGACTTCAGACTTGGCAGATTAAAACATGACATTCCCAGTTAAACTTGAAAGTCAGATAAATGAAAACTCTTCCAGGATATGTGGTATATCAAGTTAGAAAAATGATGTTTATCTGAATTCCAGCAAGTCAGGCTCTTCCTTTTCTGTCACTAACAGCATACAAACTCATGATCAGACACCTTAAAAAAACCATTTTCCCCTCACAAATATTGAAGACTTCCTGATGTATATTAGGTCTTCAATAGGAATTTATTGAAATTTTGCTTGCATACCTAGTCTCTGAAATGAGATTGTCAGTGTTCTCATTTGATGGCCTCATAAGTTCACGTAATTTTCTTTACAGGATAAGTAATCCACATTTTTCTTTGTCATTATACCAGTATGTCAATAAAACAATTTTTTAGTAAACTATATGAAATATTTTGTTATATGATTAAAGCACTATTTCTCATTTTGTTCACTGTTATAATTCTTCTCAAGAGATAGTTTTCACTTTGAAGAACATAACTCAACATTGAATATCCAGTTATCTGAATTTGTTTAATTGCCCTTCTTAAAGTCATACACTGAAAGGTATGAATGTATGAGAGGAAAAACTAAAAATTAAGAACAAAACAGAAGAAAAACTGGACACACATTGATATTGGTTGTTGTTAGAGGGCTTTTTTGAAAGGTTATGACCATAATTACCTGAAAGAACTCTGTTACTCAAGAAAAATATAACATTTGAACTTATTCCTAGTTGATGAGTGTGAATCAATATTTTTTGGATTAAACTGAGCTGAGTTGAAAATCCTTTCCTGCAACTCTTTCATCCAGAGGCCTTGTATTATTGCTCAGGGGAAGAAAATTTGGTAATATCAAGAAATGATAACCATTTCCAAGTTCTCTACCATGATTTTCCAAGTTCACCATTTTCCACAGCCCCTCTAAACACCTTTCTAACTTTGTTCATTAATTGCCTATCTAAAGCATCAGAAAATGGGGCCGACTCACAGATGGAAAGTTAAAACTTGAGCCAGACAGCTAATGTATTCATCCACCACCTCCCAGAGGTAGCAGAGCATGTCCAGCTGGTTGAGCATAATAGATTTATTAATACAACACAGTATCTTAATCAGTGAATTGAGACTAAAATTTCTTTCAACAGAAATAAAATGACACCATCACAATTCATGTTCCATAGACTCCATGGGGAAAAGCTTCACGCCTGCTAAAACTAAGATTTCCACAGCATCCAGCGGGTACTTTCTCACAAAAAGCAGGACAGATGTGCTGTGGATATCGCTCTATATAAATAAAGCACTGATTGGCCAGTGACCAGGCAGGAAGTATAGGCGGGACAAGGAGAGAGGAGAATTGAGGAAGGAGGAAGGAAAGGGAGACCGGCTGGAGCCACTGCCAAGACAAGGAAGATGTAAAGTACCGGTAAGCCACAAGCCACGTGGCAAAGTAAAAATTAATAGAAATGGGCTGAATATAAGAGTGAGAGCTAGACAATGATAGGCCTGAGCTAATGGCCAAGCAGTTTAAATAATGTAAGAGTCTGTGTGTTTATTTTGTAAGTGGGCTCCGGGACTGGCGGGACTTGGCGGTGGGAGCTGGAGAAAAATTCTTCAGCTACACAGATGTGTACTGTGTGCTGCAGTTTAGAACTTATTTCCTTTGGAGATCTTTAAATCAATGCCTCATAAGTGGTTCACAAGGTAGTTTACATATTTGAAAACACACAACAATGTTCAAATTTAAGTATTTTGGAAATGTCTTGCAGTCCAATATGAAACAAGGTAGAAAGCCAAGGATACAAAAATCACAAGTATTTTTTTAATCTGATTTAAATAAAAGTTCATAAATTTGGAACATAATTTACATTGAATATATTAGCCATAATTCTATAATTATGAAAAGAACTCTTCTACATGCCATCCTACCAGCAGTCCCACACAGTGAAGTGGAGAAGTGAGGCAATTCTAAAGCTAAACTGAACAAGTAAACAAAACACTTATCCTTAAAATATCTAAAGAAGTTCAGACTTAAATAAATACATTTCCAATTTTCAAGCTTTCTCCAGCTTTGGACGCCAATAACATGATATTTATCAATCTGAATTCTTTGGAGATTTCATAAAGTATAAAACCTGGGTGTGATCACAGGATGATGAAGGCAGCAGCAACAAGGATCTGTTAGTGAGTATAGAGGGTGAAAAGCTGGCAAGAGAAGACGTTTTGGAGGCAGATAGTAAGCACACTTAAGAACATGGACACTAGCTGGGCAGTGATGGTGCACACCTTTAAACCAGCACTCTGGAGTTGGAGGCCAGCTTGGTCTACAGAGTGAAATCCAGGACAGGCTCCAAAACTACGCAGAGAAACCCTGTCTCAAAAAAAAAAAAAAAACAAACAGAAGAAGAAGAAGAAGAAGAAGAAGAAGAAGAAGAAGAAGAAGAAGAAGAAGAAGAAGAAGAAGAAGGACACTAGGTTTCCTAGACTGAACAAGTTGCTTAACGGCTATTGGAAACATTGTAGCATTCCAGCACAGATTATATTATATCCCATGCACAACATGTAAAACTCAACATGAAAGAACAACTTATCTGCAGACCTTATTATCACCATAATTATTTTATCTGTAGTGTAGCAGGAATCTTAAAAGTACTTATTAATAAAAACAAGCCTGAGGCCAGTTATTGGGGTGAATGCTGGAAGATCAGAGTGACAGAACAGGCCACAACCACCTCACCTTGCCAATTCCTCAGCTGATCCTGTTTCCTCAGACTGGAAGCCTCTGAGTCCTCATCCAGAATGAATCTCAGCTGAACTGCTGCTCAAAAGCTTGAATGCTTAACCAGCCAAAAGCTTCTAGTTTCTGGTCTTCAAGCCTTATATATCTTTCTGCCTTCTGCCATTGCTCCCTGGGATTAAAGGCTCACTTCTTGGGATTAAAGGCATGTGTTACATGCCTGGCTGTTTCCAATGTGGCCTTGAACTCACAGAGATCCAGAGGGATTTCTGCCTCTGGAATGCTAGGATTAAAGGTGTGAGTGCCACCATTTTCTAGCCTCTGTATCTCGTGGCTGTTCTGTTCTCTGACCCCAGCTAAATTTATTAGGGTGCACAATATTTTGGGAACACAATACCACCACACTGTAGTATCCTTTTTATTTGGATCACAAGTTTGTTACTTGTAGAGAAATGACCAGAATCGTATGTGGATGCTCAGGTACACACAAAAAATAGAGTGATGGAATATATTTAAGATTTTAGAAACCAAGATAAGGAAGATTTCAATACATTCCTCTTAAAATTTTGAAGTAGATGCAAACAAAAGGTCTAAGGATATCTGTTAAGTAAAAGAGAGTTTACATGGAACATGTGTGTCCTTGGGTTCTGTAGTTAATATTCAAAAGAAAAAAATTTTAAAAATATTGATGATAACAATTTCTAAATTTTAAACAAAGACATGGCCACCATCAATGAGTTTTCCTCTGCCTTTTGTCCCAAAGGACTATGCATGTTACTTTATTAAAATGTGATATTATATTTTGTTCATTGTGGATTATTTCACATTATTTTGGTTTTGAAACTATTCTCTTTATGAACTTTTCCAGCATTTATTTAGACCTCTATTGAAACCCAACTAAGATAAGTAAACAATCAGAACCTCTGAAGGCACCAACAGGGAGCTCTTTTTTTGATAGTTCCATGAGTTTTAAAAGTAAAAAAAACCTTCATCCTTTCTCTGGCTCATTGATTGGTGCTGTATCCATGTATGTTAATCATGTGGGTGCTGTAATTCCAGTCCTCCAACTCTTACAATAATACAACCTAACTTTCTATGTTGATTTTTAAGACAAAACTCTATTCTAAGAAATTCTGAGTAGTAATGACACGTGATACTAATGTGTAGCAAGCTCTTTTGTCTGCTGCCAGCTCACAAATAATGACATGGAGACTTACTATTAATTATGAAATCTTGACTTTTAGCTTAGGCTTGTCTCAACTAGCTCTTATATCTTAAATTAACACATTTATATTAATCTATGTTCTTCCACGTGGTGTTACCTCTGTTCTATCTTGCACCTCCTGTTTTTTCTCCATCCATATAGCTGGTGACTCTGCCTTTCTTCTTCCCAGAGTTCTTTCTTTGCCTGGAAGTCATGCCTATACCTCCTGCCTAGTTATTGACTGTTTAGCTTTTTTATTATACCAATCACAACAATACATCTTCACACAGTGTACAATTACCCCATAACATTTCCCCCATTTTTGATATAGCAAGCTTTCTTGTCATACTATCTTTGGATCATCAACCCCCAAATAACAACATGGAGACTTATTATTAATTATGAAATCTTGGCCTTAGCTTAGGCTTTTTCCAATTTAGCTCTTATAATTTAATCAACTCATTTTTTAAAATCTGTTTTACCACGTGGCTTGGTTACTACACCTTCTTAGTATGGTACATCTTACTTGCTCTGAGTCAAATGGCAAAATCACATGCCTAGATTCCTCTTCCCAGTTTCTCTCTCTGCCTGGAAGTCCCACTTGTTCTTCCTGCCTAACTATTGGCCATTTAGCTCTTTATTAAACCAATCAGAAGGTACCTTATGCAGAGACACTTCTTTACAGTGTAAACAAACATTCCTCAACACTAATGCTTAGATATAAATTTTATTAGATAAACCTGATTGGAGCCATATGTAATAGCATGTCTGATTGGAGCCAGATTCTAGCAATAGGGAGACTGGGGTAGATGGATTGCTGTGTTTGAGGCTGATGAAACAAACCTAAAAACTGAGCTGCAGAATGAAAGTAACAATACACACTGAATAAAGAGAGCAAATGTACTTCACATGTTTTCTTTCTCTCATATAGTTTTCTTGATTCGTGAGAAAGCCAACAGAGAATAAATAATAACTGAAAACTTACAATAGGTTTTCATGTAATAGAAAGTGAAGGCGGCTCCAGGAAGCAAATAAGAAGCAAGAGGGTTGTTTTCTATGAGACCCATTCCTCCTAGGGTTGTATGCTACCATAGCTTCTTGAAAAATTATTGTAAAACAGAGCATAAACCTTCTCAAGGTATCTGAACAGTGTTTTATGTTACCTTAGTTTCTAGAACACATTGTGGTGTAAAGAAAACATAAAAAGGACAAGGATAGTTTTGGTAGTCAGACTTGGATGCAGTTTCAGCTCCAAATTCAGGATCCTGTCACCTTAATTAAGTTAGTGTGTATGACTGTGTGTGTGTGGCGGGGGAGGTGTGTATTTGGTGTGTGTTTGTGTGTTTCTGTATTGCACAGGGTGTGTATGTGTGGTGGGTGTGTGATGTGTGCAAGGAGTATGTAGTGTGTCATTGGTGTGGTGTATGTGTTGTGATATGGTATTGCTGCCTCTGCAGCTGGGGTTCTGCTGTCTCTGATCCCAGGGGCAGGGGTGTGAGCAGATGCAGAACCAATGACATAGGCTCTGGGAGGTTTGCAAGCAATCTCTTTTATTAAACAGAGGGCTAAAGTTTATGTATGTGGCTTTTTGGCAGGCTATTGCTCCTAGCTACTGTGGCATTTCTTGGTTGGCTCCAGGCTGCATGTCATCCTTTCCAGTTTGGAGTTTATGGGTTAGGTTTCCTCTAGCCAGAGTGCTCTCTGAGCATGTCACAGCTCTTTGCTTAAGGCATGACCCAGTGCTTTCGGCCTTACCTGCCTCAATGTGGAATGTGCATGTGTTAAGCTCTAACAGTAAAATGTAGCCTGAAAGTTAAAATCAAATCAATGGAATAGCTTTAATCATGCTTGAAGACCTTTGAAGGACCCATGGCAGTAACTTAAGACACATTCAACGAGACAGAACCTTCTGGGTGTTTCGAATAACTTATCCTGGGGCTTCCTGAATCTCTACCCAGAATGGAGATCTGCCCTGAGGACATCTATAGCTGTAAGATTTTTCTAATGTAGTGACTTATAACCTAACACCTTGATAACCCACAGTGATTTTTTAAAGGTATTTGAATTATGCAGTATGAAAAGAGCCAAAGTACACGTAAAAGGGAACAAGTTGTCCACAAATTAATCTATGGGTAAGTTGAAGGATGAGTCTCTCAGTGAACTAAAGGCTGTTTTTTACAGTAAAAGAATAATTCCAATGACAGAGCCTAGTATCATGGATAATGTGGCCTGGTAGCGTTATTGGATCCTAATGAAGTAATCCTCCTTGGCCCAGAAGAGGTATGTCTGAAAACTCCTGCCTTACCCTACAAAGTTGGTCATTTTAGAAATACCAACTCAGAATACTGAGACAAACACTGCAGAGCCTTGTCTAGATATGAATGTCAGTTATAAGGTACTGGACTTCAGGTCTGATCTCAAAACTGAGCAATCTTCCTTAGTCTTTTGCAAAGTGAAAGCCTGTTAATTTGAGGAATAGCTGTGAGTTGTTAGTCCATGAGAATGGACTGGGAAAAACATGCAGCCACTGGCACTGATATGTTGTTCACATCACAGCATCCTCATGATGCTCTTTTATTGACCTTCTTGCATCTTTGAGTCTTAGATAGATATAGCTTGTTTTGACTAATAAAATTTGGGAGAAAAGGAAATCTGGAACTTTGGAGGCCAGACCTTAAGACAGTTGGCAGCTTCTACCTTTTTATGCATTGAAATCATTATGCAAAAAAGTCTAGTTCCTTGTAGAGGGATTGGAAATAAGGACATTTCATCTAAGCACCTTGCTAAAGCAAGACCCCCAAGTACACCAGCTAACCTTACTTACAATCAAAGAAGAATAAGGAATGATGACTCATACTGGTTTCAGTCAATATTTTACACTTATATAAAACAAAGTATTACAAATTTAGTAATCTTAACACACATATGCTGTCTCCCAGATTCACTGGGTCAAGAATCTAGTCATAGTTTAGCTAGACCTCTGCCAAGGTGCTTAGAAGGCTGAAATTAAACTGGCATCTAAACAATGTCTTTCTTAGAGAAGAATCAGCTTCTAAGCTGGTCCAATTGTTAGTAGAATTCACTATCTTTTGGCCTTACAGCTGAGGACTGTGACTTCTATCTACTACTTTATCTGATCCTAGCAGCCACTTGTTGCTTGCCTCCAAATGGCTTTATTCTTAAATAACTCACAATGTGTCTATTTACTTCTTGCTTGAATGTACTAAAAAAGAATCTCACACAGTGTAAGATGATCACAGATGACACACTATTACTTTCACCATGTAACTAACAGTCTAAACTCAGGAGAGGCAGTGCACTACCATTGCCATGCTCCATCAGCTAAACTCATCAGAGATTCAATTGGCCTTAGTATGAGAGGCTAGTAAATGGGAAAGACTTGCTCCACGTCACCTTAAAAGAGGGGTCTGACAAGGGCCACCAACTCTTATGTGGTTTATCAAACAAGTATGAATAACTAAACAAAATATTAGCAAAATTTACGATATTGCTACTTTTAGGTTGCTGTGATAAAACACGATGATCAACAGCAACTGAAGAAGAAAATAGTTTATTTTGGTTGCTGGTTCCTGAGGGATGAAAGTGAGTCATGATGGGAAAGCATGGCAGCAAGGGGCATGAAGCTGAGAGGTCATATTTTGGACTGCAAACCCAAAGCAAAAACAGTGAATTGGAAGTGGAAGGAAGCTTTAAACTCTCAAATTTGTACATCTTCCAATATTGTTACACTTCCTAAACTTCCTTGAACAGAGCTGCTAACTGTGGACCAAATGTTCAAATACAGGGGCCTATGGAAGGAATTTCTCATGCAAACCACTAGACTTTGCTAAGTAAAATTCACCATTTTTACTCATTCAAGTAAAGAATCCAGTTAGAGAAACTACTTCATTAATTGTTTCAAAAATTAAAGTATTTCCTCCATAGTGACATTAGCTGATATACCAAGGAAGAGACTATTTCCTATCAGAGACAACAGATAAGGCTGCCAGCGCTGGGAAGTGCCAGGCCATTGTAAATTTGAGCTGAAGCTTAGCAGTAATATATCTACATTCTTTTTCACATTCTAGATCCAAGAAAATTCTTTTAGAGATACAGCCACTCTGTGAGTATCCAATATTAAATTTCAAGATTTCAGTTCAGAAGATGTAGTTGAAGTTGGAATTTGAAGTAAACTAAATTTGTATTCTGGACCAAGGTCACTCATAATTGGCTCCAGAAAATATTATCTCTTATCTTCTTTTATAGGAAAGTTGTGTTTTTATGTGGACAGATTATATGTTTTCATCTTCTTTTTTTCCCAATCAAAAAGGAAAGTATGACTATCTAAGCAAAAGAAGACCTTGACCGACTCAGCATGGCTGGCTGGTTTTACCAATTGAAAGAGTAATAAAACCTAGTGGCATTCAACATACAGAGTGATGAAAAGGAGATTCAAATAAATAGTTTTTGAAAAGTAAGTCCAAGTTTATGAAAACTAAAATCAATCAATTTAAAAGAAAATTTTCCATGAAAGAATCAGCACTTCTGGTTTCATAAATAAAGTGTGAAAAAAGTCTCCCAGTGGTGAGACGAGAGATGCTGAACTTTACACTGTAAAACTTCACAAAGCCCTTGAACTTCAAACATATCAGCTACCAAAGTTATGAAACTCAGCAATGTGACTATTCTTCCAGTCACTGAAGGGGGTGGGATAAAGAAGAAAGAATCTTACACCAGCTTGACCCAGATAGCCCCTCAAAAAAGCTTTAAAAAACTGCTTACTTTATCATTCAGTCTTTCTATTATGCTTTGCTGCTGTAAGTAAGTCCTACTATGTGCAAGTATTAAGATAAGCACAGGGGCCGGGCGGTGGTGGCGCACGGCCGGGCGGTGGTGGCGCACGCCTTTAATCCCAGCACTCGGGAGGCAGAGCCAGGCGGATCTCTGTGAGTTCGAGGCCAGCCTGGGCTACCAAGTGAGTTCCAGGAAAGGCGCAAAGCTACACAGAGAAACCCTGTCTCGAAAAACCAAAAAAAAAAAAAAAAAAAAAAAAAAAAGATAAGCACAGGGGACACCTAGTGTGGGAAGATGCATTTGAATAGATCTCACAGAGTTTGTGGATAATTGAGGGGAAGAGAAGACAAAGTAAGGGCACTGCAGATCCATGGAACACATCAGGCACTGTATTATCAGAACCAGGGGACTCTCAGGTGAGGTAGAACAAGAATATGGAAGGTATACATCAAGGCAGACTTTCTGGAGAAAACCCTACGTGTGGTGAAATTTAAATAACATTAGATGGCTATGTTAGAAGGTTTGGGCAGTCTGTTTTATAATTGGAATGTGTTTTTTTGGAGACCAAACTATGAAAAAGGTAAACTGGAGAACTGAAAAAAATTAGGGCCTGACAGAGTCAAGTGCCATGATGGAAGAGCCAAGAAAGAATATGTTTTTGGCAGTCTTGATGATTCTGTTTAGCAACAGAAGGGCTCCTATAAAGAAACACTGGAGGGAGAGAAATTGTATTATTATTCTGTTTACTGTTTAGAAAAAAAGGTCAGGCACTATATGGAGTGACTGGCATGGGAGGTGCTGCTGGATGTAAATTTCAGATGACTGGGAAATAATTGGATATGTAAATAGGAAGACAGCTGAAAACAGTCATAAGTCAGACAAAGGATAAAATGCCATGGTTAAATGTTTTAATTATAACCTATATTTAGAACTTATCAGATAAATAAAATCATTACACTTACATTTTAAGGCAGATGATTCTAGTAGCCAATAGAAGTAACCAAAAATGAAGTTTCAGAGTCCGTGTATATAGTCTGACAATAAGGATGGAATTGGGCTAATGTGATGGTTAGTTTTAATTCTCTCCATAGGAAGAACTTTGTCATGTGCTAATCTACTCATGTCTTAGAAGAAATATCCATGCACGTAATTTAATATCAATCATTGGCTATGGCTATGTTGCAGTGATAAAATACACTGTCAGAAGTAACAAGGAAAAATGGTTTATGTGGTTTGCAATGGCAGGTTTTAGCCAGTCAGTCTACCATGGTGGGGAAGTCACAAAGGCATGGCCTTGAGAGAACTGGTCATATCACATCCGCAGTCAAGAGCAGAGAGTAACAAAAGGAATGTGTCCCTGCTACTGTTGGCTTTCTCTCTCCTTCTCATTTGTTCCAGGGTCCAACCCGTGAAATGATGCAAACCACATTCAGGATGGACTTTTTTACATCAATTAACTCAATTAAGAAAATCTCCCCATATATGGATGTGCCCACAGGCCTACCTAATCTAGACAATGCTGTATTGAGATTCCCTCCCCTAGTGACTCCACAATGTATCAAGTCAACAATCAAAACTAACCATCACATATAGCATTTAAAAATCATTGATATAATGGTATTTAAAGTACTGGATATGAGATAAAATAGTAAATATCACTCAATAACTCTTCCAAGAAGAATTAGTAAATTTTTGGTTGAATGTAGAATTGTTGGACCTTAGTAGTTAGAATTATTACCTGATTATCTTTGTGGAGGGGTATAAGGGTTGGCTTAAGTAGATACATATATATGTCAAATTGCCATGGGGTGGGAATTTTTAGATCTAATTTTAGTTTGTGTAAATGGAGCCTTTTGTCTACCTGTATGTGTGTGTGCACCATGTGTATGCATGCCTAGGGAGTCCAAAAGATGGCATCAGATCCCCCTGGAATTGGCATTACAGACCATTGTGATCTGCCATGTGGGTGCTGGCAATCAAATCTAGGTCCTTGGCAAAAGTCTAAAGTGCTCTTAACTAGTTCTCCAGTACCTCCCTCAACACACACACAGACACACTCAGAGGTAAATCTGTGGTGGTTAATTTCATGCATCAACTTGACTAAATCATAAAATGTCCATTATTTCTGAGTATGACCATGAAAATATTTCCACTTGACTTACCATTGGTTAATGAACTGTAAAACAGGAAGCCCTCTCTAATGTGGGATCATTTAATTCACAGTTAGTTGTGGAACAAATAGATGGAGGGAGGATTTGTTCTCTGATTAACTGCTCAGTTGAGACTTAATCTTTACTAACCTGAAGTTCTCTGTGTGCTCAGGGAACTCAGACTGGAATCTACAGCTTCTATTTTAGGATATATGGCATTTAAACCCCATTCCCTGGCTTCCTGGGTCACTAGCTTGCAAATGGAGGACTAAGATTTCTAACCTCCACAGCCATATGAGTCACCAATTTACAATGAATAAAATTTGTTCCATTTCTCAGAATTGTTTGTTACAGTAATGTAAAACAAAAGACACAAACAGCACACAAAACTTTAAATGGATTATTTTTAAAAGCAAAATTAATCATACATTTCTTAGAGTCCTTGTTATTTCTGACTTTCTTTTACCTTCACATATGTACGTCATCTACTGGTTCCCCCAGTTAAAAATTTTTAATTCAACAGTAGAATTAAATGATAATGACCTAAATTAAGATTTGTTGTTATTTTTAGTACAAAGATTGCAAAGATTTAGAATAATATAGAAGGTGAAAGCTAAGGAATTGGAGGAAGAAGGGTGGAAGGGTGTAATGAATGGTAAAATGCAGCTAGGATAGATGAATTTGAGTTACTGAAACCTGATAGACAAGCAGAGCAAAGATGGGAGCTTGGGAAACTGACCTAGAAGGATAGAGTTAGGAAAGAAGTCTGAGGGTGCGTTAGTGTATATTCCTTGCCCATTTTTGCCCTTTTTCTAGTCTGGGATTCTGAATATGAATTATAGTTAGGAGAAATGGGGGCAATTGGGTCTGTATAAACTAGCAAGGTCCTGAGAGGCCAAGAATTGCAATAGGCTCATCTCAGTCTGCAGTTTTCCAAAGGGAAGCAGGAGAGTCCCTCATGACCAAGCTGACATATGACAACCTCTAGCAGGCTAAACATCTGGTTCTCATTAAATCCAGTATTGTTCAGGCATTGCTCACATTTATTTAGTGGATGTTGGAGAAATACATCCACCAAACAGTGCTATGGCTTGGATATATATATTTGTGTGTTGTAATCCAGTGCCTAAGGTTATGGAATTAAGAGGTGGAGACTTTAGAAGTGACTAATCATGCATGGAGTGATTGTTCTTATCCATATCGACTGGCAAAGCTCTAGATGCCATTTTGTCATGTGAGGACAGTGAAAGAGCTGCATACTTGAAGCAAAACACTAGTTCTCAACAGACTGTGCATAACTTTGTGGCTTGATCTTGAATTTTAAAATATACTGTACTTCTTAATATATTTTAATTATTTATTTTAATCACTTATTTGGTTTTTAAAGATAAAGGCCTTGCTATGTAGATCAGGTGGGCCTTAAACTCACAGTCTTCCCACTTCATTAGTCTCCAGTGCTGAGATAACAAATATTCTCTGGCAAACAAACCTCTGTTTAAACCATTTTTAAGTCTATCTCTAAGTAACACTATAAATATTCATTTTTGTTTACAGTTGAGTGACTTCTCATTGTGAATATGTGTTATATATTTCTTATCCACTCAGATGTTGATAGACATCTAGATTTATTCCATTTTGGGGGTACTATAAAAAGAACCAGATAAATAAATGGAACTTGGAAGCTTTATATTGAGTCAGGTTGCTCAGGCACAGAAGGACAAACACATGCGCCTTCTCATATTCAGATCCTAGGTTCAAATCTATTTTATTGCATGCTTAACTTGGAGTCCAAGTAGATTCCAGGAAACTAGAAAGGTGCTTTTTTGGGTGGGGTGGGGACACAAGTTAAAGGAGATGTGGTAGTAGATTATAGGCAAAAGGAATGCAGTGAGGTAGAATACTGGAGACAGAAATGCTTACACAAGAATAAGTGTAGGAGTATGGGGAAATCAATGGATGAAGGGAAGTGCTAACCAAAAGGAAAAAGGATATAAAAAGCCATAAAGAAGTCTACTGTCTCATCACTCAACGTACATAAATAAGTTGATGTACCCACTGGGACTGGGTTACACAACTCTGAATTTTGGTTGGTTATGGTTTTCTGTAGTGGTTCACATCTGTTACAAAGAGAAGTTTCCTTAATGAGGAATGAGGACTACACTTATTAATGAATCCATCCACAAAACACTTCCACACTCAAGGCTCAGGAAATATTGCAGAAGAGAATGCAGAAAGATTGTAAAAGCCAGAGCATCAGGGAGTTTTCTGTAAGACTGTGTCTCCTCATAACATCATAAGCAACATCCATAAAGTCTCATTAATATGACTACCTCAAATGTGAGCTGAACAAGGATGACACCAACGAACATACCAAACTGGATGTCCAACAGGCTGCAACCCTACACAAAGAACTACAGGCAACTGAGGAAACCTGAGAGAGGGAGAGGTGCTCTTCCTCAGGGAAGAGCATACCAACTGATTGTTTAATAATAAGGGCACCCACATTTGTAAGAGGAAGTTTACTAAAGCTTAAATCACATATCAAACCCCACACAGTAATAGTGGGAGACTTTAACACCCCACTCTCACCAACAGACAGGTCTGCCAGACAGAAACTTAACAGAGAAATAAGGGAACTAGTAGATGTTATGACTCAAATGAACTTAACAGGCATCTATAGAACATTCCACCCAAACACAAAAGAATATATCTTCTTCTCAGCACCTCATGGAACCTTCTCTAAAACTGACCACATAGTCACAAAGCAAATCTCAACAGATACAAAAAAGTTGGAATAACTCCCTGTATCTTATTGAATCACCATGGCTTAAAGTTATAGAATTCAACAACAACACAAATTACAGAAAGTCTACAATCTCATGGAAACTGGACAATGCTCAACTAAATCACCAATGGGTCAAGGAAGTAATAAAGAAATGAAAGACTTCATAGATTTCAAAGAAAATGAAGGCACAGCATACTCAAATGTGTGGAACACTATGAAAACAGTGCTAAGAGGAAAGTTCATAGCACTAGGTGCCTACATTAAGAAATTTCACACTAGTGACTTAACAGCACACCTGAAAGCTCTAGAACAAAAAGAAGCAAACTCACCCAGGAGTAGTAGAGGACAGGAAATAATCAAACCAAGGAATGAAATGAATAAAATAGAAACAGAGAACAATACAAAAAAATTGATGAAAAAGGAGTTTATTATTTGAGAAAATCAACAAGATAGATAACCCTTATCCAACCTACCAAAAAACAGAGAGGGGATATCCAAATTAACAAAATCGGAAATGTAAAGGGGGACATAACAATAGACAATGAGGAAACCCAAAGAATCATTAGGTCATACTTCAAAAACCTGTACTCCACAAAATGGGAAAATCTAAAAGAAATGAACAATTTTCTGGATAGGTACCACTTACTAAAATTAAATCAAAACCAGATAAACAATTTAAATAGACCTATAACTCCCAAGGAAATAAAAGCAGTCATTAAAAGTCTCCCAACCTAAAAAAGCCCAAGGCCAAATGGCTTCAGTGCGGAATTCTACCAGAATTTCAAAGAAGAACTAATACCAATTAATGAGATGTCACTCAACTGTAAACAAAAGTGAATATTTACAATGTTACTTAGAGACAGACTTTAAGATGGTTAAATGGTTAAAACAGGGGGCTTGTTTGCAACTGAATATTTGTCATCTCAGCACTAAAAAGTAAAAAAAAAAAAAAAAAAAGTAAGAGGACCATGAGTTTAAGGCCTAGAGCTGTAATCCTCAAAAGCCCATGCCTGGGGAAATCACAGGCCCTAGGGTAGAACCTGCTATTGTTATTTTGCTAAATAGTCAAATCTAATTGCCTTTCAAATATTTATGTTTATACTCATAGACCTGGGCTGCTCTCAGCCATGGTTGGAGAAGCTTCTCTTTGCAGTCAACACTGAGTGCTCAGCCCTTAATGGCACATTTACATTAACCCTACCATAACCAAGACTCAGGGAACATACAGATGAGGAGGCAGAAAGAATGTAAGAGCAAGAAGATGGTGGGGTACTGTAAAATGCTGCCTTCTGCACAGTAGATGGCTGTTGTAGTCATGAATTCTCAGCCGCTGTGGCCCCCTGCATAAAACCCACACAAGATCAAGTCAGTCAAAATCCCAGAACAAATGAAGTGGGTGATCTTCAGGCCCTCCCTCTTAGTGAGGAGCTACAAGCAATGAACAGTTGCAGGCAGACAGAATCAATTATTGAGTATGTGGTCACCAGTAGGTCCCTCAAGCTTCATTGGATTGTCATGCACCCCTGCACATTGGAGTAGCACTGAACTCAATTAGGGAGTTGAGGAAAGGGGGAGAGAGGGGGAGGGCATGGGAAGGAATGAAGAGAGGAGAGAGAGAGAGAGAGAGAGAGAGAGAGAGAGAGAGAGAGAGAGAGAGAGAGATTGGGGAAAGGACATAATGTTGAGGGCATATAAGGGAATTGGGAGAGGAAACCAGGAATAAATATGATCATATTTCACTCTATACATGTATGAAATTCTCAAAAATAAAAAGAAAATAAAATTTTTAAGCAACAAAATCGTGCTTCTCTAGAACACTTTTCATCTTGCAAAACTAGGACTGTTTTCTAGAGGTAACCTCAGATGCCCTCTCCTCCACCCTATCCTGAGCCGTAATCCCCCAGTCCCCTCTTTCCCAGTCCCCAATGCCTCAGTTCCCTCTCTCCAGGCCCAAAACCCACAGCCCTTCTTCCCCAGATTCCTTTCTTTCAGTCCCCTTTCCCTCAGCCCCATTTCTCCAGGCCCCAGTGCCTCAGTATCTACTTTACCCTTCACAGACCCTGGAAACCACACTTCTACTTGTTTGTATGAGTCAGAGAACTTAATGTAAATGAAAGACAGAGAGTTTGTCTCTTTGTGGCTTTTTGTTGTTGTTTTTGTTTTTGTTTTTTGAGACAGGGTTTCTCTGTGTAACTTTATCCCTTTCCTGGAATTCACTCTGTAGCCCGGGCTGGCCTAGGCTGCCTCTGCCTCCCGAGTGCTGAAATTAAAGGCCTGTGCTACCACTACCCGGCTCTTTGTGGCTTTTAACCATAAAGTATTTTCATTTTTCACCCATATTTTTATATATTTCAGAATATTTTCTTTGTTAGTGTTAAAAAAGAAAGGCTTCTGTCATTTTCTATTTATTTTGTTTATGACATATAACTTCTCCATGTCCTACATAACTGACTACTTTCATGTCACTTGACTTTTTGTAATGAAATGTGTAAATCACTTTTGCAATTACTTTTATATATGTGGTATACCTATTTTCTCTGTGGTAACCATGGGAATTATATTTAGTCTTCTGAAGTCATAATTCTCTAAGTTTATATAAGCCTAATTTCAGTATCATACACAAGCTATTCTTTATATTTCTCTTCCCACTACTTTTAGATATTGATGTCAAAAATGAAACATTTATAAATTGCATTCTGAAGTAAACTAATACATTTTAAATGCATTAATTTCTTAAATTATGTAAGAAAATGTATGCAATCAGAGTTATTGATATGATAATACAAGATTTTAGATTAGTAATTACGTTCTAGCACCATACTGTCCTCTTAACTACTTAGAGAGCAAACATTGGAGATACAATACTAACTTTGCTGTTGCTTATGGTCTCAACTTTCAACTTCCTGGAACCACCTCTCTTCACAGAACCTTGGTTGTTGAATGCTGTCCTTTGGGTCAGCAATGGGACTTCCCAGAATTTCGTGCAGAGCATCCTTAACTTCAGCAGCTTCTGTTTATGTGACAGTGACTTAATTCTTTAAAACTCTGAAGCATTATTTTTTCAGATGCAGAATTCTTGGAAATGTTTTCAATACAGGATTCTTGGCCGATAGGTTTTTTTTCTGTTTCTTTACATGTTTTGAATATGTAAACTCCTTGCTATCTCTTGCCCCAAATTCATGTTGGGAAATCTTCCAACAATGTTAATCAAGGTCTTTTATATGTGGCAAAACTTTTCCTTCCCTTTAGCCTCAGAATTGATCTCTGACATCATCATGTTTGGAATTCACTGGCCTTCTTGGATGTTTCCTAGATATTTACATTTTGATCAAATGTAGAATGTTTTTAAACATTATTTCTTCAAAAATTCTCTGTGATTTTGTTACCTTTCTTTCTCCATAGGCTCCTAGAGTGCATATTTTATTGTAGTGGGTAGCCATTCCAGCTTTGATCTGGAAGTTCCAACCCCCATTGAGACTTCGGCAACTGTCACGCCTACAAGGCGGGGCCAAGGGGGCGCCTGGAGACCTGAGATCTGGATGGGCGGCGCACTCACTCGGGTTCCGGGACCTTGGACGGTGAAGGTGGGCCAAGAAGAGCTCCAGAGAACACCGCTGGACTGCGATACACCTTCCCCAGACCCCGCGACCTACCTATCCCTTAACTTGTAAGTTACACAGTTAAATAAATCTCCTTTTAACTACGTGGAGTGGCCTTAATAATTTCACCAATATCTGGCAACCATGAAGGGACATGAACCCTCAATCTTCTGCATATCACATTACATACTCCTACATCTGTTATAAATATTGATATATATTTAAGATTATTGTCATATTGCATATCGCACTATATACTCCTACCTCTGTTATAACATCTTGTGTATTGTCACAATTTTGAAGTCATCATTCTTTACCATACACTTGCTTATAGACTGTTTACCTTGTTTACGTGAAGCCTTAGTCCTTAGGTTATTTCAGTAGATAAGACTTATAGATTTATAGTCATCTATGCTTGTCATCTCTATAGTTACGTTAGTTAGGTTATCCAGATTTACAGATACATAGATCAGATGGACAGGTAATCTTCAAACACTTCATAGACCTAGAGAAAATGGCATTTAAATAACTTAGAATTCTGTTGACATGAGACACAATTGCTCCTGGCTGCACCAATTTGATCCCGAGAGAATGTTGGGCTTCTAAGACATTTCCATTTGGAAGTTTGTCTTCTTGGCACAAAATGGCCTACTGGGCAAAGAACTGCCCTTGCCTCGACGGCTGACAGTACAAATGCAATGCTGTCCTTTCTGGACAAGCGGGACACAAGGAAAGTGACCACTGTACTCTGCCAAGACAGGGTAAGATGGTCTTTCAGAATTCCTGCTTCGGAAAATGGTCTGTCAGATACTTTAGGCCTGTAGCCAATTTCAATGCACCAACAATGCTGAGAAACATTATGTGACTGTCCAGGCTGCCAGCTGTCTGGGTCTACTCTTACAAGATTCCCGAAAGTTGCTTGCATCCATCTACCATTTCTCAGGTACCATTATATTCCTTCTCAGGTCTTTGATGGGATTGAAGACTAGAAGTTAGAGTTACAACTTAGTAGATAGAACATATTAAGTATTAGATTCAGGTTCTTTAGGATAGGACACCTTTTGGAATGATCTTTGTAACATGCCATTTACCTATGCTCTATACTTCTCTGGGTTTTAGTATGTGTTTCTTGCTTGATATTGTTTGCATTGGTTGTAGTTCCATCTTATCTAGGACATTATCCCTCATTATTCCTGGACAATATTTGATAACCATTCCTTTGTATATAGTCTTGTATTAGGTTAGAACCTTCTTATTTAGACAAAAAGGGGGAGATGTGGGTAGCCATTCCAGTTTTGATCTGGAAGTTCCAACCCCCATTGAGACTTCGGCAACTGTCACACCTACAAGGCGGGGCCAAGGGAGGCACCTGGAGACCTGAGATTTGGATGGGCGGCACACTCACTCGGTTCCGGGACCTTGGACGGTGAAGGTGGGCCAAGAAGAGCTCCAGAGAACACCGCTGGACTGCGATACACCTTCCCCAGACCCCGTGACCTACCCATCCCTTAACTTGTAAGTTACATCATTAAATAAATCTCCTTTTAACTACGTGGAGTGGCCTTAATAATTTCACCAATATTTTATTACACTTAATGGTGTCCCATTGTAACATGAATTGCTAAATGGTTTTATTAATTAAAAAAAAAACCCAGAGGCAGATAGTGGGGTGAAAGCTGAAAGATCAGAGAAACAGAACAACCACAGACAACCTCACCTTACCAACTCTTCAGTCTCGAGCACAAGACTTCCTGTTTACTCAGGCCTTATATATCTTTCTGTGCCTTGCCATTTCACTTCCTTCCTAGTGCTGAGATTAATGGTATGTGCACTTCCCAAATACTTGGTAGCAAAGGCATGAGATCTCAAGTGCTGGGATTAAAGTCATGTGCCACAACCCCTGCCTCTGTTTCCAGTGTGGCCTTGAACTCACAGAGATCCAGACAGATCTCTGCCTCTCGAGTAATAGGATTAAGGGTGTGTGCCACCACTGTCTTGCCTCTATGTCTAATCTAGTGGCTGGCTCTGTCCTCTGATCACCAGATAAGTTTATTAGGGTACACAATATATCACCACATCCCATCAGCGTCTTAGCTTCTCTATAGAATATAAATAATGCTTTCATTCCTTAGATTTGATCATTTCTATTGTCTAGTCTTCAAGTTCAGCATTCCTTTTACCTATTTAAACATCTTTGGATTTTTAATTTTTTCCATTTCAGTTACTGTATTTTAATTTTTATTTTTGGAAGTATTTTTTATTTATTTAAGAATTTTTTTATTCATTTTACATCCCAATTACAGATCCCCCTTTCATCCCTCCTCCTGCCTCCCCCAGCTCCCCCACCCACTTAGACCCACCACCTATCCACCTATCCTCTCCTACAAAATGGTAAGGCCTCCTGTGGGGAGTCAACCAAGCTGGGTACATTCAGCTGAGGCAGGACCAAGCCCCTCCCCCTGCATCAAGGCTGAGCAATGCATCCCACCATGGGTAATGGGCAACAGAAAGCCAGCTCATATACTAGGGATAGATCCTGATTGACTGTCAGAGGCCCCTCAAACAGACCAACCTACACAACTGTCTCGTTTATGCAAAAGGCCTAGTCCAGTCCCATGCAGATTCCACCACTGTCAGTCTAAAGTTCATGAGTTCATATGAGCTTGGTTTAGTTGTCTCTGAAAATTTCCCCATCATGATCTTGACCTGCCTGCCTCTGCCTTGCTCCCTGCCCCTCTCTTTGACTGGACTCCCGGAGCACACCCTTTTGCTTTCATTCAGGCCATCTGTTTCTTCATTCCTACTTCTATTTGTTCATATGTTATTTTCGTGACCTTGTCCACATTTTTATTTACTTCAAGGACACCCTTAAAACAATTGCTTTTAAATCTAATAGATTTCTCATCATGTGTTTGTGGGCTAGGTAATAGTTCCGTTAGTGAAATTGTTTTCCTTTGAGTGAGCCATTCGTTTTATTCCCTTGTATACTTTTTGATTGTTGTATTCAAAAGGCAGACATTTGAATCTAATACTGTTGTAACCCTGGAAATCATATTCATATTATTCCATTTTCGTCTATTTTTGCTTTTGTTCCTTGTTTTTGAATTTTAATTATTCTAAACTATATCTGTGGTGAGGTCTAGTATAAGGTACACAATTAAAACAATCTCATTTGTTTTATCAAACCCATATTTTCCTTGGGCATTTACATTGTTCCCCATTTATGCCTTCAAATATTTTGGTCTTTAATATCTAGTTTTGAGAGGGGAAAGTAGAGAGAAGTAAGGGAATGAACAATACAGTCCCTTTAAACATCCTGGACAGATATCTTGGCAGCTGGGAGGGGATAAATTCCAAGGATGGGAGAGGAGCAACATCCATATTACCCCCTTCTTTCTCTGCATCTCTGTACTTGCAGAAGACAGAATCCATTTTACCCATTCCAGAATGCAGCCACTACTCAGAAACTGAATGCAAACACTACACTGTTCTTTCATTGATAATTTGACTAGTTTTGGAAGAACTTGAGATTCCACCCCCACCTTCTAATTGGAGCTAAGTAAATCAAGATAGATTTATTGTCTTATTTGCCTTTTTAATTCATACCATTGGCACTCAGAGGACAATTTAAGAACTTATCTTGCATTGGCTCAGTGGGAAAGATCACCTATGATTTCCTTTTGCAAGTTCTCTTTCTTCTACTCATGGACATGGGGTGTTCTAGTTTATCTCTCTAAATCTAAATTTGCTTGTATTTTCTGTTTCTTTGTTGTTTGCTGGATGTATTTTTCCGGTTATTGATTTATTCTTCAGCCATTTCTATCCCTTATTAAGAGTCTCTTCTTATTTTTCTCTATTCAAAGTCACCCTTTGCATTTCTCTGGTTCTTCTTATAGAAAAACCATCATATTTGTCATTGTAATATTTCCCATTCTAGCAAATTTCTAATTTTCCCTGAATGTCATCATTTTCCAAAGTCAAACTGTTTGATGTATCTTGATATTCTCTTTCTGTCAACTGCTTTTCTTCAGATGCTTCTTTGCCACAGTAAGAGTAAGAATCTCCTGTTCTCATAGATCAGTGTCATCTCTGTCCTCTCAGAGTCTGGGCCAGCTACTTCACTCCAGGCTGCTTTGAGGGAAAACAGTGTTAAGGTTCTATTCTTCCACCAATCAAAAGGTTGGTGATAGGGCTTTGACTCTGGGGTACTTCCAATTACTTCCTTTCTGCCTTGAATAACCTTTCATCTTACCCCCTTGTACTTCCACTGCTGCCTTTTCCATATGTTGCAGATGACTACTTTCTTTGTCCTCATCATATGACACCTCAAGCCCACATGAGGAAGAAAGAAAGAGTACCTAGTTGTTCAAAAATAAATGCTTTGCATGAAATCTCAGCAGAACATTCTTTGGCACTTTATATACCTGAATCTTGGTAAGAAAAACAAAAACAGAGAAAGACATTTTAAAAATCTGACTTATGGCTGCCCCAGTTGATGGCCACAGGGAAGACTCCTGTGGGCAGAATTCCCCACTAACACCTCCCATCAGACCCTGCAATTTACAGGACTCATGCTCTACCCAAAATCCACCCATCCCCCTGTGACCTCAGTAGCTTCCCAAGACAGAAAATTCACCACCTTCATTTGGACCAAGAGGTGAGTGACTCTTCTCCCACCCAAAGAGTCCTGCCTCTAGGAATAGGCCCAGGAACCATCACCCATCACTGCCCCAGTTGCCAACCAGCAGGGAAGACTCCTTCAGACAGACTTCCACATGAACATCCCCCATCAGACCCTGCAATCTACAAAACCCACTCCCTACCCCTAACCCAACCATACCCCTTTGACCTCAATGGCTCCCAGAGACACAGAATTTGCCAGCTCATATTGGACCAAGAGCAGCTCCCTGAGACACAGAATCTGTTAGCTCCAATTAGACTAAGAGCTACAGTTGGAACAAGAATGGCCCCCTGAGACACAGGCACAGGAAGCACAGATTGTATCAAGAGCAGCTCACTCAGACAACCTCTTGCACCTATTGAAAGAAGAGATAGGTAGAAATACATACAACCAATGCAAAAATACATACAACAGCATAAAGAGCAATATGGTACCACCAGAACCTAGTGGTTCTACAACAGCAATACCTGAACATCACAACATAGAAGAAGCAGAAGAAAGCAATCTTAAAAATGATTTTGTGGGGCCGGGCGGTGGTGGCGCACGCCTTTAATCCCAGCACTCGGGAGGCAGAGCCAGGCGGATCTCTGTGAGTTCGAGGCCAGCCTGGGCTACCAAGTGAGTCCCAGGAAAGGCGCAAAGCTACACGGAGAAACCCTGTCTCGAAAAACCAAAAAAAAAAAAAAAAAAAAAAAAAAATGATTTTGTGAAGATGATAAAGGCCTTTAAAGAGGAAATAAAAAAAAATCCCTTAAAGGAATTGAAGAAAAGACAAACAAAAAAATGGAAGAAATCAATAAACTCATTAAAGAAAGTCAAGAAAACCAAGAAAAAGCAATTAAACAGGTGAAGGAAACAGTTCAAGACCTGAAAATTGAAATAGAAGCAATGAAGAAGATATAAACCAAGGCAATGCTAGAAATAGAAATTCTGAGTAAACAATCAGTAACACAGATGCATGTATAACTAACAGAATACAAGAGATGGAAGAGAGAATCTCTGGCATGGAGGATACAATTAAAGGAAATAGATTCATCAGTCAAAGAAAATACTAAAGCCAAAAAATTCATAACACAAAACATCCAGGAAATCTGAGACACCATGAAAAGGCCAAACCTATGAATAATAGGGATAGAAGAAGGAGAAGAATACCAGCTCAAAGGCACAGAAAATATATTCAACAAAATCAGAAAAAAATGTTCCCAACTTAAAGGAGGAAATGCCTATGAAAATACAAGAAGCTTACAGAATACCAAATAGACTAGACCACCCAAAAGTGTTCCCTCACTACATAATAATCAAACCACTATACATACATGTAGTTGTAACAGTCTTATTAAATAAGAAACACAGAGCCAAATGCAGAATTAAAAGCCCAAGAGGTCAGAGCAGTAGCTAAGAACTGAGACTTAAAACCACCTTCTTATCCTTCCTGCCGCTGCCATCCTTCCCCTCAGAAAGAGACCTACTTCCTCTGTGTCTGTCTTTTTATTGACTTTCTGTTATGCCTTCTTATTGGTTGTAAACCCAACCACATGACCTCCTTGTCACTGCCTGTTTATACAGACCTCTAGGTCTCTATGGTTGGTATTGAGATTAAAGGTGTGTGTCTCCAGGCTGGCTGTGTCCTTGAACACACAGAGATCTGCCTGTCATGTGATCGGGATTAAAGGTGTGCACCACCACCACCCAGCTTCTGCTATGGCTTACTATTAGCTCTGACCCCAGCTTAACATGCACCACCACCACCCAGCTTCTGCTATGGCTTACTATTAGCTCTGACCCCAGCTTAACATACAAATAAAATCACATTTCAGTACAAATAAGATATCACCATACATACAGAATAAAGAAAGAATATTAAGAGCAGCAAAGGAAAAAGGCCAAGTGATTTATAATAGGCAGACCCATCAGAATAACACCTAACTTCTCAATGGAGACACTGAAAGACAAAAGATCCTGGGCAGATGTAATACAGACACTAAGAGACCATGGACACTAGCCCAGACTATTATACCCAGCAAAACTTTCAATCAGCATGGATAAGAGTGCACAAGACATACCAAAACAAAACTAGATTTAAGCAAAACCTATTCACAAACCGAGCCCTACAGAAAGCATTAGAAGGAAAGCTTCAACCTAAGGAAGTTAGATGCACCCATAAAAGTATAGGCAATATATGACCCCACAGCAGAAAATCCCAAAGAAGGGAAATACACACACACTACCACCAAAAAATAACAGGAATCAACAATCACTAGTTTTTAATATCCCTTAATATCAGTGAACTCAATTCACCTATAAAAAGACACAGGCTAACAGAACTGATATAGAAACAGGATCCATCCTTCTGCTACATACAAGAAACACACTTCAACTTCAAAGATCGACACTACTTCAGAGTACAAGGTTGGGAAAAGACTTTCCAATCAAATGGACTGAAAAAGCAAGCTGGTGTAACTATCTTTATGTCTAACAAAATAGACTTCAAACTAAAATGAATCAAAAGAGATGGGGAAGAACATTACATATTTATCACAGGAAAAATCCACTAAGATGAAGTCTCAGTTCTGAACATTTATGCCCCAAATACAAGGGCACTCACATATGTAAAAGAAAATAAAGTTTAAATTGCACATCAAGCCTCACACACTAATAGTGGGAGATTTCAACTCCCTATGCTCACCAATGGGCAGGTCTATCATACAGAAACTTAACAGAGAAATAAGGGATCCGAAAGATGTTATGTCTCAAAAGGACTTAATAGATATCTACAGAACATTCCACTGCTATGGGATGTCTTTCTGAATGCTGTGAATAGTGTTGCTATGATTGGTTAATAAAGAATCTGCTCTGGCCTATGGCAAGTCAGGTTATAGCCAGGCAGGAAATCCAAGAGACAGGAAGAGGAAAGGGGAGGCAGAAAAGATGGTAAGAGCTGCTGCCAGGAGAAGCAAGATGTGAAAGTACCAGTAAGCCATGAAGCTGCACAGCAACTTATAGATAAGTAGAAATGGATTAATTTAAGTTATAAGAGCTAGCTAGTAAGAAGCTTGAGCCATAGGTCATACAATTTACAATTAACATTAAGCCTCTGAGTGATTATTTTCTAAGTGGGCCATGGGACTATGGGGGCTAGGCAGGACCAGAGAAAGCTTCCCACTACAAATGGCTCCCAACAAGGAGCCACATCCCCCAAAAAATGGATTATGGATATTTGTCTTTGTTTAGATTGTTGGTTGCAAATTGTTATTGGTCATAGTCAATCTCTTTCTAAAAGAAGAAAGGTGGATATGATATAGAAAAGTAGGATATAGATATGATAGGATGAAAGGGTAGATTATTTAATCTACTTTTAAAGAGCAAAAACTTGTTTAAAATATTTTACATTGCTATGGATTTTAGTTTATTGATACAAATTTAAAGTCATTTTTTATATTGTTTGTATATTTCTACTCTTATTTAAGGTATTATGTTTGTGCAGCTCATTGGAAATTATAATGTATAATTAAGAAATAAGATTAATAATTAGTCATTCAAGATAATCAAACTTTTAGTCATGTTATTTAAATTTTCTAGGTATACACAGATACATTTCAATTAGGTAGGTAATCTTAAAAGACCTACAGAGTATGGCACTTAATAAAATGTATTAAGAACTTTGACTTTTCTGAACATTGAGACATGTCTGCTTCTGGCAGCACAAATCTACTTCAGAGAAGATGATGGGCATCAAAGAAACTCCATATGGAGTTTGCTTTCCTTATGGCAAAAGTTAGCCACTTAGGCAAGAAACTGTTCTTGCTTGGACTGCTTGGCAATATGTTGTATAAACTGGACATGCAGGACCCATAGGAAAAGGACCACTGAATTTTATCAAAACAAGGCAAATGCTTATTCAGGATCCTGCTTCACAGAGAAGACTGCCAGACATTCTTCAGGACACAGGGAGAAGCAATTGAGAGAATCTAGACCTATAGGCTGAAGATGGGTGCCCCAATGTTACAGAGGAACTTTGGGTGACTGTCCAGGCAGCTAGAGGTCTCTGTTATTTCTAGAACTTTGAAAGTTGCTTACAATGCACTTCTTATTTACCTGGGTAATATTATATCCTTCTGGGGTCTTTGATGTAATTGAAGACTAAATAGTTATAATTATAATTTTCCTTGGTTATGATAAAAGATAAATTAGATATGAAACCTTAGACTCACAAATATAGGATAGATAGAATATTTTCTTTAATTTTTCCAAATGCAAATAGACTAGATATTGTAACTCTAATTCTTGCATGATAACTGTTTGTTATATATAACTTTACCATATTAAAGCTAAAACCTTCCTTTTTGATTAGACAGAAAAGGAGAAGTGTTGTGGGATGTCTTTCTGAATGCTGTGAATATATGTTGCTATGACTGGCTAATAAAGTAGCTGCTCTGACCTATAGTGAGTCATGTCATAGCCAGGCAGAAAATTCAAGAGAAAGAAAGAAGGAAGAGGAGACAGAAGAGACACTGCGAGCTGCTTCCAGGAGAAGCAAGATGTGAAAATACCAGTATGGCATGAAGCCACATGGTAATTTATAGATAAATAGAAATGGATTAAGTTATAAGAGCTAGCTACAGAGAAGCTTGAGCCATAGGCCATCTAGTTTGTAAATAATATAAGCCTCTGTGTGTTTACTTTTCTGAGTGGCTGCAGGACATGCTGGTGAGAGAGATTTGTCTGGACCATGAGGGTGGGGGCAAATGGGAATGGAAAAACCTTCTGGCTACATTCCAGCCTAACACAAAAGAATGCACCTTCTTCTCAGCATCCCATGGAACCTTCTCTAAAATTGACCACATACCCAGTCACAAAGCAACTCTCAACAAATACAAAATTAGGAATAACCTGCTGTATTTTATCCAACCACTATGGCTTAAAGTTAGATTTCAATAACAACAAAAGTTACAGAAGGCCTACAGTCTCATGAAAACTGAATAATGCTCAACTAAATCACCAATGGGTCAAGGAAAAAATAAAGAAAGAATTCCTAGAATTTAATGAAAAGGAATGTACAACATACCCAAACTTATGAGACACTATGAAAGCAGTGCTAAGAGGAAAATTCATAGCACTAAATGCCCACATAAAGAAGTTGGAGAAATCTCACACTAGCGACTTAACAGCACATCTGAAAGCTTTAGAACAAGAAGAAGCAAACTCACCCAGGAGGAACAGATGCCAGGAAATAATGAAATTGAGAGCTGAAATCAATAAAATAGAAACAAAGAGAGCAATACAAAGAATCGATGAAAGGAAGAGTTGGTTCTTTGAGAAAATCGAAAAGATAGACAAGCCCATATCCAAACTAACCAAAAGACAGAGAGAGAACATCCAAATTAACAAAATCAACAATGAAAAGGGAGAAATAACAACAGACAATAAGGAAATCCAGAGAATCATCAGGTCACACTTCAAAAACCTGAACTCCACAAAATTGGAAAATCTAAAAGAAATGGACAATTTTCTGGATAGGTACCACATACCAAAATTAAATCAAGGCCATATAAACAATTTAAATAGACCTATAATCCATAAGGAAATAGAAGCAATCATTAAAAGTCTCCTAATCAAATAAAAGCCCAGGATCAGATGGTTTCAGTGCAGAATTCTACCAGATTTTCAAAGAAGAACTAATAACAATAATCTTGAAATTGTTCCACACAATAGAAACAGAAGGAACATTGGCAAACTCTTTTAATGAGGTTACCATTACCCTGTTACCCAAACCACACAAGAATGCAACAAAGAAAGAGAATTACAGATCAGTCTCCCTCATGAATGTTGCTGTAAAAATACTCAATAAAATACTGGCAAACTGAATCCAAGAGCACATTAAAAAAATTATCAACCATGACTAAGTAGGCTTCATCCCAGTGATGCAAGGATGGTTCAACATATGAAAATCTGTCAATGTAATACACCATATAAACAAACTGAAAAAAGATCACATGATCATCTCATTAGATGCTGAAAAAGCCTTTGTCAAAACCCAACACCCCTTCATGATAGAGGCCTTGGAGAGATCAGGAATGCAAGGAACACAGCTAAACATAATAAAGGCAATTTAGAGCAAGCCAACAGCCAACATCAAATTAAATGGAGAGAAACTCAAAGCGATTCCACTAAAATTAGGAATAAGTCAAGGCTGTCCATTCTCCCCATATCTATTCAATATAGTACTCAAAGTCCTAGATAGTGCAGTAAGACAACAAAAGGAGATCAAGGGGATACAAATTGGAAAGGAAGAAGTCAAACTATTGCTATTTGCAGACAATATGATAGTACACATAAGTGACCCCAAAAATTCCACCAGGGAACTCCTACAGCTGATAAATACCTTTAGTAATGTGGCAGGATACAAGATTAACTAAAAAAGAATCAGTAGCCCTCCTATATACAGATGATAAATGGGCTGAGAAAGAAATCAGAGAAACATCAACCATTACAGTAGACACAAATAATACAAAATACCTTGGCATAACTTTAACTAAGCAAGTGAAAGACCTGTATGACAAGAACTTTAAGTCTCTGAAGAAAGAAATTGAAGAAGATATCAGAAAATGTAAAGATCTCTCATGCTCATGGATAAGTAGGATTAACATAGTAAAAATGGCAATCTACCAAGAGTAATCTACAGATTCAGTGCAATCCCCATCAAAATCTCAACACAATTCTTCACAGACCTAGAAAGCACAATACTCAGCTTCATATGGAAAAACAAAAAAACCAAGATAGTTGAAAAAAATGTACAAAAAGCAAACTCTGGAGGCATCACCATCCCTGACCTCAAGCTCTACTATAGAGCTTTAGTAGTAAAAACAACTTGGTATTGGCATAAAAGCTGACATGTGGAGCAATGGAATGGAATTGAAGACACTGACGTTAATCCACACACCTATGAACACCTTATTTTTGACAAAGAAGCCAAAATTGTACAAGGAAAAAAGAAAGCATCTTCAACAAATGGTGCTGACATAACTAGATGTCAACATGTAGAATATTGCAAATAAATCCACATCTATCTCCATGCACAATACTCAAGTCCAAGTGGATCAAAGACCTCAACATAAATCCATCTACACTGAACCTGATAGAAAAGAAAGTAGGAAATAGTCTTGAATGCATTGGCACAGGAAACCACTTCCTAAATATAACACCAGTACCACAAACACTGAGAGCAACAATTAATAAATGCAACCTCCTGTGACTGAGAAGCTTCTCTAAGGCAAAGGACACAGACAAAACGACAGCCTAAAGAATGGGAAAAGATCTTCACCAACCCCACATCTGACAGAGGGCTAATTTCCAAAATATATGAAGAAATCAAGAAACTAGACATCAAAATACCAAACAATCCAATTAAAAAATGGGCTATAGAACTGAACAGAGAGTTCTCAACAGAAGAATCTCAAATGGCAGAAAGACATTTAAGGAATTGCTCAACATTCTTAGTCATTAGGGAAATGCAAATCAAAATGACTCTGAGATACCATCTTACACCTGTCAGAATGGCTAACATTTAAAAAAATAATAATAACAGCTTATGTCGGAGAGGGTATGGAGCAAAGGGAACACTCCTCCACTATTGGTGGGAGTACAAACTTGTACAGCCACACAGGAAATCAGTATGGTGGTCTCTCAGAAAACTGGGAATCATTCTTCTTCAAGACCCTGCTATACCACTCTTGAGAATATAGCCAAGGAATGCTCAATCATACCACAATGACACATGCTAAACTATGTTCATAACAGCATTGTTCATAATAGCAAGAAACTGGAACCAGCCTAGATGCCCCTCAACTGAAGGATGGATTAAGAAAATATGGTACATATACACAATGGAGTTTTCAGCAAAGAAAAACAATGACATCATGAAATTTGCAGGCAAATGGATGGAACTAGAAAAATATCATCCCGAGTGAGGTAACCCAGACTCAAAGGGACAGACATGGTATGTACTCACTCAAAAATGGATACTAGATGTAAAGCAAAGGATGACCAGATTACAACCCATAGCTCCAGAGAGGCTAGGTAACAAGCAGGACCCTAAGAGGGACACATGGATCACCCAGGGAAGAGGAAATAGATGAGATCTCCATTAGCAAACCTGGAATGGGGCAGGAAATGGAGGGTAGGCAATAGAGGATGAGAATATAAGGGAATGGGATGGTTGAGCTTGAACAGGGACAGAGTGGGAGAGCAATGAAAAATATACCATGATAGAGGGAGACATCATGGGGATAGGGAGAAACTGGGTGCTAGGGAAGTTCCCAGGAATCCACAAGGATGATCCAGCTTATACTACTGGCAATAGTGGAGAGGGTGCCTGAATTGGTTTACCCAGTAATCCGATTGGTGAATACCCTAACTGTCATCATAGAGCCTTCATCCAGTAGCTGATGGAAGCAAATGCAGAGATCCACAGCCAAGCACCAGGCCGACCTCAAGGAGTCCAGTAGAAAAGAGGGAAGAGGGATTCTATGAGATAGGGGCATCAAGATTGTAGTTGAAGTTTTCCTATGTCCACACGGCTCCTGCATCCTTGCGTTTCCATAGCTGCTTAGACCTAAAAAACACACACACAGGCTAATATTATTTAAAACTGCTCAGCCATTAGCTCAGGCCTGCCACTAACTAGCTCTTATACTTAAACTCTGCCCATTTCTGTTAATCTAGATGTTGCTATGTGTTCTGTGACTTTACCTATGTGCCTGTTACATGCCGCTCCCTGGACTGCGGGCTGGTGTCTCCTCACTCCCCCTTCCTGTTCCCAGAATTCTCTTCTCTGCTTGTCCTGCCTATACTTCCTGCCTGGCTACTGGCCAATCAGCATTTTATTTATACAGAGTGATATCCATAGCACAAGATCATGATGAGGACACCTACAGAGACAACCAAACCAAATTAGTGGGAACTTTAGACCAACAGCTGTGGAGCCTCCATGGGCCTGGACTAGGCCCTCTGCATAAATGAGACAGTTGTGTAGCTTGATCTGCTTAAGGGGTCCCCTGGCAGTAGGATCAGGATTCATCCCTTATGCATGAACTGGCTTTTTGGAGCCCACTACCTATGGTGGGATACCTTGCACAGTCTTGATGCAGGGGGAGGAGCTTGGTCCTGCCTCTTCTGAATGTACCAGGCTCTGCTGACTCCCCATGAGAGGCCATACCTTGTTGGAGGAGAGAATGGAGGGTTGGTTGGGGGAGAGGCTGGAGGCACAGGAGGAGCGAAGAGAGTGGGATCTGTGGTTAATATGTAAAATGAATAAAAAAAATTCCTTAATAAAAAAAGACAATAAAAAAAAATTTGACTTATGTGATTTTAGTGACTAGCCAGCACAAAATATGCAAAGATGATTAGCAGGCTGGTAACCCAAAGGTGTGATGATCATGTAGTATGAATCCAATGATATCTTAGAGCTAGTTCTCTCTCTCTCTCTCTCTCTCTCTCTCTCTCTCTCTCTCTCTCTCTCTCTCTCTCTCTCTCTCTTCCTTTTTCTCCCTCTAGCTCTCTTTTTTTTATTTAATTTTTTATTTTTATTTTGCAATACAATTCAGTTCTACATATCAGCCACGGATTCCCTTGTTCTCCCCCCTCCCGCCCCCCTCACCTTCCCCCCAGCCCACCCACCATTCCCACCTCCTCCAGGGCAAAGCCTTCCCCGTGGACTGAGATCAACCTGGTAGACTCAGTCCAGGTAGGTCCAGTCCCCTCCTCCCAGGCCGAGCCAAGCAATCCTGCATAGGCCCCAGGTTTCAAACAGCCGACTCATGTAATGAGCACAGGACCCGGTTCCACTGCCTGGATGCCTCCCAAACAGATCAAGCCAATCAACTGTCTCATTTTTTCTGTCTGTTTAGTCCTATAATTGACTGAATGAGGCCTGCCAACATAATAGAAGATAGAGTAATTGCTTAACTCAAAAGCCACTTATTTAGATGTTAATTTTATTTTAAAAATGTGTTTGCAGATCCATGCACTATGGCCTCACTGAGTTGACATATAAAACTAACTATTCTTGTACATGTGTTTAGGAACATATGAGTTACAGTTGCACAAGTAACTACACAGTATTGAAAATCCCTATAAGGATGTGTTTTTATAGTTGCAAAATATTTTTTAGTTTAAAGGTATACATTTTAAGAATAACTTCTACCTAACATTTCTTTTTTTCCTATGGGATATAGGTGACATGCTAGTCACTTTTAGAAGTGCAGCTGTTGATCTTACATAACTCTGGGTGGGTTTCTCAAGTTAATAGTGTATCAATTCAATAGAATATTAAATTCTCAGTCGTGGTCACTGATATTCTTGAGGAAGTTTCTACTCTTCCTTGCTGTTGTTTTTAAATTGCCATTCAAAAATTGCCATGTCTACAGTATAAGTTATATAGTATTCTGTAGCAAGTTTGTTGTTTTTTCTGTAATTGAGCTGTAATTATGCCTACATATCTTACCATGTACTTCTCAGTGGATTAGGAGGGAACACACCTCCTTCTTGGTTCTGGACTGAGATTGGAACCTCCCTTTATTGCAGGTTATAGAATGGGCATAGATGTGTGAATGGAAGCTGTGGTGGCAAGGCTGGCTTACCCTCATTTTTTAAACTTTCTTTAGCAAGATGAGTCTTAGAATCATATATGTAACAGAATAAAACTGGATTCATAATTTAAATTAGAATTCTACCACCTACTTATAAATCTGAAAATGTATCATTCTACTGCCAGTAACATTTCTTCTTCTTTTTCATAGAGAATATAATAAACTTACCTTTCTAGTTTCTTCTTTGCTTTGGATCTAGATAGAGAGCTGCAACTGAAGAAGATAAATATTTGAATTATTTTTAAAAAGAAATGCACTTTCTAGTCATTATGTAGACAGGAGGGAAATCAGGCATAAAATATACTTTTTGATTAGCAAAGTAGCATCAGAATTTTCAGTCATCTACACACAAACAATGTTACAGAGTTTTGGCTGAACATTATATAAGGACAGGCCAGGATAAGCTGCAGGAACAAGTGACTTAAATCCCAAAGATAAATGTATAGTTTTTGTCTCTCAGTGTGCTTTGTGGTCTATATCTATTCACATGTTGTCTCTCCTTTGGGATCCAGGCTGGTGGATCCAGAAACATCCAGTTTAGAAGACATTGATAAGCTCAGAGATATATACACCAGCTCATAAAGAATCTTTTTGAAATGAAGTCTATCATTTCAGTTCTCATTTCACTGGTCAATTCTATGGTTAGTTGCCTTGAAATTATCATCTTCCCCAGCGATAGAGACAAAAATCATAACCTATACTTTTCATAACAAGGAGCCAGAATCCTAGCATCATGGTTAAGAGTTACTTTCTGTAGTAGGGACCCTGAATGTTTGATTTCAACATTCATTATTCAGTTCTCCAAAAAGAAACAAGATATTGTGGTAAGGAATTAAAGAATAGGTGTAAATCTGTGACAGATTTTAATTTATCAAGAAACAGGGTAAATATTAATAATTACTCTAGGTCAGTTATCTGTTAGTCATTCCCAAACTGTATTGTTCTCAGCAACTGTAAATCACTTTGGATGCCAAGAGCTTTTCTTTTGGTAATATTTGGTCTACAATCTTTTTTCTTTCCTCAATTTTCACTAATATCTGCTAATAACATCCTTCACATTATCTAGTATGAATGCAATTTTTATTAGATAGTTCTGAGTTCAAATATGAAGAGCTTACAGGTTTTTTATTTTGACATTAAGGATTATAGGGCTTATGTTTTCCAATCCTTTTAATAAAGGGGCTAGTAAAATCCAAGACACAAAATAAAACTGTGGAAATCCTTTTTCTCTGCATACAGATGTGCTTCTAGGTGCCTTTAAGGATCATTTGACTGCTACAAAACCTAAAAGCAATGCTTTACCATCTATAAAGTACTTTCCAAAAATTCAATTAATTCTCATTATGATCCTATGAATATGTATTATTACTTTCCTTTCATTATGGATGAATCAGCCAGAGCTGTGGTGAACAGCATCACAGTATTAATAAAATAAAGATTGTGGTGAACCAAACTCAACATTTTTATAAAAATAAAGATTTTTTCCACTGTAAAAAAAAGAAAATTTTAAATAAATTAGAAATACCAACAAATAACTTACCAAAGATTTACTGAGATGACTCTGTACAAAATTGTCAAGACTTTTCAGCATACTTGTTACCATGACAGAATTTTATTCGGGAACTCTTTAGTATTACTGTGAGAGTACATGTGTGCCTTGCACATAATGTTTAGTTTTGGAGATACTGTCTTGATGCTATCAACTTAAGACTCCAAAGACAAACCCTCAGCCTTGTATTATTGGGGACCTGTGGAGAGCCTGCTCTACGGCCACCTCCAGGGTAATGCAAGAAAATTCGTGAAGGTGGCGAGGACTAGACATTTTCTACCTGAGGGTAATTAGGAATAAGCTTTAATCTATCTATGACTGGTGAAATAAGGAAGCACAAATGCTTCCTAATGTTAGCTCTCTCTTTTACTTCATTTTAAGAATGGTCTCTGACTCCTTTTGTCTCTGCATTGCTCCATATCTCCACATTGCTACATTTTGTACATACAGCTACATATCTATCTTTACGTACATATGGCCATACATCTCTATACACAGTTACATCTGTTCACACATGTCTACACATCTTTCTTCTACATTATTCACTCACTCTTTACTCACTCACTCTTTCATCCACTCATTCCCTCACACTTCTCTCATGCTTCTTCTTCATCTTCTGTCATGATATTTTCTTTGTGCTAAAATGTGGTGATATTTTATCTGTGCTTTAATAAAGTTTGCCTGGAGATCAGAGGAAATAGCAAGCCATTTTAAGTAAACATAGAAGTCAGGCAGTGGTAGCACATACCTTTAATTCAATCACTTAGCAGACAGGGTCTCTGTGTTGTTCAAGGCCACACTAGGGAACAGAGCCAAGTGTGGTGACACAGGCCTTTAATCCCAGTATCAACAACAGAGACCTGGAGGTCTTTCCAGATAGGCACTGACAAGGAAGTGAGGTAGCTGGGCTAAGATAGCCAATAAGATGGCAGAACAGCAAGGCAATAAAGACACAGGTAAGACAGGAAGTAGTTCTCATTTGGAAGCTGCAGAGCTGGTGAGGTAAGTTTGGTTAGTGGCTATTCCTATATCCCTGGTCTCTATATTTGGATCCGTGTTTTTTATTTAATAACACCATTTAAAAATTCATCTACAATCTTCATCTCTCACTCAACACACACACAGACACACACACACACACACACACACACACACACACACACACACACACACCACTCACATTCTGCCGCAGCTCTCACATAGCTCTTCACAGCCATCTCTCTCCATATGGCTGCTGCTCCTCCCTCTTCATAACCAAACTCAGACAATTATAAGTTACATTTTCAGGGCCCTACCCGTTCTCAAAACACAAGGTACGTCACATAGTTTCTCTTATGCTAGTAATGTCACACTGACCCATGCACATAGCTCTAAGTTAGTAAAAGGTCCCAGACATTAAACAACTGGCTGAACCTTGAATGGTCAGGGTACATGCAGAAAGGGAGCTACTGTATGGACTATGTCTAGATGTAGACAGCCTGGCCTTGATTTAGCAATAAACAACATGGGGAAATTAGTCTTTGTGTACATTCTGTAGGAGGCAGCTTAGTCTGTTTTGGATTAATTCTAAGGTCTTTGCAAAATGTATAAAAGGCTGTCTTTGAGACTGAGAAAACTGTTAATTTCCTGTGTCAGTAAAGAAGAATATTCTGGTAATATTTCTGTACATCAAAATTATACAGTTTAAACAGAAATCCATAGCTAAATGTGTGCTCAGAGATGTAAAACACACTACCAAAGGGCTGTGGAAAGCACTCCACAGCTGTTCTTATTAGGCAGGCATAGCAGTGGCACCCAAGAAAGTTACAAACAGAAAACAACTGGTTTCCACAGCCAGTGACCCCACAGCTTTGCCAGGTGAGGTTCCCCATCAGGGAGTCATACGTCTGGTGGGTTGACTTGTCAAACACTAGTTGTCACCTGCTGTATACTCCTACAGCCCTTGGCATTATATCAACTCCTTTATGATTCTCACATAATAAATAATGACTTTATAAAGGGGGAAACAGGATAAAATGTGGTCTCTCACTAGTAATTTTATAGGGATATTATTTGACACATTGAGGAGCTTCAAGATATGCGGTATGGATAACCCATTCTTGTTTGTACATTCCTTTGAGATCCTGTGATATGAAAGCCCCAATTTGTTCTGTGTTTTGTTGATGTCTAGTTATTGACTTGAGGATATTTTCTGAGTTATGTGATGCTGATTATATGGGGTCTCTGTCTCAAGAATTTTGCCTGTCTCTCTCAAATCCACCTTATATGGTTGGAACATGCTGAATACCGAATTGGGAAATTTTCAAGCATAGAAAACAGGTTGTAAGAACCCATTCTATACCAGCTTTGGTAAAAACAGTAATATAATACATCTCTTGGGGGTGCAAAATTGAGAAAGAACATGTAGCTTTAAAGAATAAAGCAACCAGTTTAGAGAGAAACACACATCATCCCTGCACCTCCCATCCCTAATTTTGCTGGCTGTCATTGTTACCCATGATCACACTGGCTGAGATATGTACTCAGGCACACCAGATGTCTGCCCATCAGTATCTTCCAGCATTCTTTTCTGAGTGTTGTTCTTTATTTTCTGATCCTGCCTGTGAGGTAGCACTGAGGACAGTGTTCACTGAGAGAGACTTAAATTCCTTTGGTTAAGAATCTGAACTCAGGAAGTGTGGAGAAGACTATAAATTAACTCTTTAAAGAATGTTTTGTCAATGTGTATTGGTGCACTCTTTGCATGAAGCTATATAGCATGATTTTACTAGCATTTTAAAAATGCTAGTTTTCTTTATGCAGCCAGTATGCATAAAACAAGAACTTAGTAATTACACAAAGCCCATCTTCAGGCAGCTTATGTATATCAGCTAATTGAATTTCTAAGGGTAATTTATACAATAGTAAACATATGATAAAATAAGCAAAACAAAGCATAGCTGAAGAAAAGCATCATCTAAATCAAATGACAATTGATTGAAAATATTTTACCTCTCATAAGTTATATGTCCCATAGACTTCAATTCTGATCATTATGGCTTCAAAACTATTTGATCAATTCTTTCCAAACATGGAAAAATTAAAAGATTTATTACTGTGTCTTTGAAGTTTTCTTTGATTATTATAGCCATCATCTTGAAGAAAAATAATTATTTGACTATTATTGAAAAACTGTTAAAACATTTTTAAAAATCAAATTATATTGCTATCAAAATCAACAGTGAGGAGCCAGCTAGGTGGTTTTGTGGGTAAAGGCATTTGCCTAAAGACCTGAGTTCTATTCTCCCAATCTACATTATGAAAGGAGAGAATGACTCCCAAAAGTTGTCATCTGACCTCAACAGTTGTATCCTGGCATGCACTTGTATATGTATGCATACACATACATAAATACATACTACATAAATATATGTTTGAAAGTTTGTGGTGAGATTTTGTATATGCTCTAACAAATAAAGCTTGTCCGAAGATCAGAGGGCAGAGCCAGCCACAGAGTTAGCCATAGAGGCTAGGCAGTGGTGGCACACACCTTTAATCCTAGGCAGAGGCAGATGAATCTCTGTGAGTTCAAGGCCACCCTGGACTACATGAGATTAATCCAGTCTAAAAGAGAAACAGCCAGGAGGTGATGGCTCACAACTTTATTTCTAGCACTAGGAAGGTTAAGACAGGAAGTGATATGGCTGGGCCAGAAAAGAACATAAGGTGGGAGGACACAGGATTTCGTGCTCTTCCCCGCCCCCTATTTTGGCTGAGGAATCAGGAGCATTCAGTCTGAGGGTTCATGGAGACAGAATCTTACCCTTTTGGCTCAGGAGTTGGCAAGGTGAGAAGTGACTGTGGCTTGTTTCCTCTGATTTACCCCGATATCTGGCTCTGGGTTTTATTAATAAGACCAATTAGAATTTGTGCAACAAAAGTTACAATTTTCCATTGATGTTACAATTTCCAGTAAGGCACTATTATTTTGATGTTGAATCTTTGTTGATAGCAAAATACTTGGTCCATTTAAAGTCATTATTAAGATTTTAGATTTTTATGCTGCTTTACATTTCAGAAAGCAAGTCTGTTAATAGGGGTTTAGAAACTTCCATAACCTCAGTTCATAAATATTGTGTGTGGAATTGTATTAACAGGCTCTGTGGTGATTACTGGCATTTTATTATGTCACTGAGACTGAGAAAGTTTTCCTTGTCTCTTTTCTTTTAAAATGTTATGATTTCCCAATGCCATTGACTTCTTTTTTTTTTTTTTTTTTGGTTTTTCGAGACAGGGTTTCTCTGTGTAGCTTTGCGCCTTTCCTGGAACTCGCTTTGGAGACCAGGCTGGCCTCGAACTCACAGAGATCCGCCTGGCTCTGCCTCCCGAGTGCTGGGATTAAAGGCGTGCGCCACCACCGCCCGGCTTCTTTTTAGATCTATTGAGAATCATTTGCCTATGTCAACTACCAAAAGCAACCTTCCTTCACAATGATGTCTCTCCCAGGACAGAGCCCAAGCTTCTCAGCATGATACAGAAGGTTTCTTGTGACCTTCCCATCCAAACCTCTGGAGGCTAAACCACTGGATCTGGAGCTCTCTGGATACAAGAAATATTTATGCTAGTACTTGTCTTAATTCATTTGCATGGTTTCTTTTGGGGGCATAACATAAAACATTCTTGTATCTGGCAAGCTCCTAATTCTCAGGGTGATTTGAGTGTCTTCTCTAATACCATTTTCCCTGAGGATGGCTTTGAAACCTGCCAGAATGATTTCACATCATTTTCTTCTGAGCCCTATATCAACTTGAACAAGTGTTCATATGTTTTGTTTGTCAAGATTACTGGCCCACATTTCCTCTTTAGTCAATGAGCCCTTCAACAATAAATGATACACTCTATTTGTTTTTTTTTTTTTAATTCATTTGTTTGTTTGCTTGTTTTTACATGCTTCATACTTCTAGCATGTGGTAGAGGTCCTCAGACAGAATGGAAATTTTCACTTTTCTCCTAGTTCTAATAATAATCTCATTGTCCAGCCTCCTTTCTTTAATCTGATTGGTCAGGTAATGGACCATAGTGTATAGTTGGGATGGCAACATTAAGGTCTCTTTTCTGTACTTTCCTGCCAAGCAAGCAGAAGAAGCTAGCAAGAACTTCCTTTTCAGTGTATGAGCACTTCCTTCTTTCTCCTTTCTCCTACTTTTTCTACATTTTAAATGATCTGAAAGATAGTGAGACTTGGCTTTGGGTTTCCAGAAAAAAAGATGTATTAAAATCACAGTTGAAAGGGTTTGGAAAAGTTCTGGTTTTCATGGAGTATAGCTCAACCTGTCTAGGCCTCCGGCTGGATATTCCCAGCTCATAGAGGCAAGGAAGATTTTTTTCCTCCCAGTATTTGTAGACCTGTTATGTTACTTGTCATGGCATTTAAAAGCCTTGAAGTTGGCTCAAGTAAGCTACAAAGGAAAATAAAAATCATGTAATATTAGAAGGATGGCAAAACTTAGATAGCCAAAAATGCAGCTTATATAAAGACAGAAATGCAATAAAAATTAAAGATTAATTAGAAAAGTGAGATGAATGGTTGAGAAAAGTTATGAACAACATGGATATGACTTTTAAATAATCAAAACAAAATCACCAATGAAATGTGATTCCTACTAAAAAGGATAAAAAAAAAAAACCCAAGGTCTCCTTTCTGAAAGGAGTCCTAGAGGATCTATAGAAGAAATGAAGAAAACTAAGTACTAGTATTTTCAAATGTGAACACTGATGGAAATGATAAGAGATTCCAAAGATGCAAAGTGCCAATAAATGGATTTGCATAAAATAAAAGGAGAGCAGATATAAGGGTAACATTACTTTAACAACCATCAACAAAAAAAATCTCTGGGCTAAAGGGACATAATTTTGTTAATTTGAAAGATGTAATGAGTTTCTGGCATGAGTGAGATAAGGAGTTAGAACAACTTTCATAACTTAGCATTTGTGGTGGTTTGAAAGGAAATATCCTCCATAGGCTTGATACTTGGTCCACAGTTAGTGGTGCTGTTGGGTAGGTTTTGGAGGTGTGTCTTTGCTGAAGGAAGTATGGCACTGAAGGCAGGCTTTGGAGTTTCAAATGCTGAGTGCCATTTCAATTGACTTCCTCTTGTTGCTGCTTGCAGTTAGAGGTGTTAATTCTCAGTTCTTCTTGCAAAACCTGCCACCTGCCGCCTACTGTCTGCTGGATTCCCTGACATGATGGCCTTTCATCCCTCTGTAACTCAAATAAATCCTTCCTTCAATAAGTTGCCTTAGTCATGGCGCTTTATTATAGGAACAAAAAAGTAACTAATATAGCACTGTATACAGAATTGCAGCTCTGTGACAATAAATCAGTAGAAATTCGAAACAGTGATAGGAAAAGTATCCTTGGAAACATGGTTCCTCTCTCAGCATGGAGGCACAACAGCGTTTTCACAGAATCTTGGCAAACAAGTCAATTTATTTCACTTTTAGGGCCCAGAGTTTTGGTTGTAGCTTAGCATATGGGTATGGTTGAATGAGTTATTGGTCTTTTGTTAAACTCAGTCTCCACTAGCATCCTTTTAATTAGATGTCAGGCTGATATTCAACTCCATCGTCACTAAATTGACTGGTCTTTCATGGCCAGATCATATCCAGAGTCATCTTCTCAGCATAAACAACCAACTTGTTTACAGGTCTGTCATAAACAACAAAGTTTCTCTTTATAAATCATGGTATTACAAAGGTTCCAGGTGCACCCAACTTTACAACATTAGGAGGTGACAGCCCACATTGGAGAATCACACAACTGAGTTAGAAAATGTATTACACACAAAAATTTCTCACAATATTTTAAGTAAGTTTATGATTTTGTGTTGGCCATATTCCTAGCTATTCTTGGCACTGGGTATAAAAACTAGACTTCAATTTGGGCTGAGGCCAGATTCTTACACAAGGATAATTTTGTGGGAGAATTAATTGGTAATATTTTCAGTTTATATGATAGATATCTGAGACCCAAAAACTGAAGTGCTGGAATATATCATAACTTACAGTTATCAAAGGAGAAATTAATGAATTTCTAGACAAAATCAGAAGCATTGAGAAAAAAAGATGAAATGTTCAATGGAAAAAAATGAAATAGAAAAGAAGCTTATACTATTCAAATAATGTTCTTGCAGGGAAGGGTCCTGGTCAACTTTCTACTTTGTCCATATTAGATGGACTGTGAGTGTAATGAAAGACAATGAGGCATTTCAGGAGGGGAGACAATTTGAATTGGACTTTACTATAGAGCTGAGCCCCAACTTATTTGAGGATCACTTGTTTTGATACTTTTGAGATTGACTGCATATATTTAGTGGGCAGTAACAATATGGCTCATGTAGTAAGCAGAGTTTCTAAGAAGCAGCACAAAGGAGAAAACTATAACAGGGAAAATAATAACAGATGAGGTAAGACTTAGTGTTGAAAAAGAGAATGATCCCTGCAAAGGGTGAAGTCACCAAGGCTGTGCAAGAGAGCTCACCCTGCTGGTCAGGACAAGAGAGACCTGGTGGGCTGACCAACCTGGCAACTCCAAAGCCCAGAACCAAGGTTATGGGTCAGCTCACCCCAATATCCACCCCATCTGTGATCTGCTGGAGCACATGAAGCTACCAGTCCTGTAGACTCAAAGCTTCAGGATTTCCACAACACAGGGCAACAGAAAGATAACCAAAGGAGTTCCAGTGAGGGCCCAGCATCAATAGTGTAGCAGAAACCAGAGGCCTTGAACCAGACCAGTGACTCTTTGCAATGAACACTTGCTAATAAAAGAAGATATATGGACAAAGTTGTTTACTGCATACTCACTATGTCACACTACAGATTCCATGACAAGATTGATTTCCCCCCTTTTTTTTTCTTTTCTTTCTTTTTTTCTTTTTTCTCTTAAATTTTATTTTCAGGGGGAAGGGCTGCAAGGGCAAAGGGCAGATACACAGGGATAGGAAATGAAAGGAAACCTAGGTACATGATGTGAAAGACACAAAGAATAAATAAAAAAGAAAGTTTAAAAAAAGAAAAGAAGAGAATGAGTCATAATTCAAAACTGGTAACAAAAGGCTTCATTACAACTCTTTAATAACGAGTTGAAAAGTCAGCCAGGCAGCAGTGGTACACGCCTTTAATCCCAGCACTCAGAAGCAGAGCTAGGCCTATCTCTGAGTTCCAGGCCAGCCTGATCTACAGAGCAAGATCCAGGACAGGCACCAAAACTACACATAGAAACCTGTCTCAAAAAAACCAATTTAAAAAAAAAGAGTTGAAAAGTCTAGAAAAAGATAATTTTTAATGATGTAATCAAAATTTTAATTTAATATGCAATATTGTGAGTAAATAAATATATATGTAATTCTATAACTGTCCAATAAAAATAAGTAAAATTTTATATCAACAAACTTTATAAAAAGACAGAAAAAAATCTAAATTTTAACGTTTTTTTTCAGGGCGTATTCTCTGGTCATTGGGCAATCAAATTAGGAATAAATATGAAAGCTGAAAATCTTAGCTGTTGGTTAAGTGGTGGCCATGCCAATGAAAGAGAGTGCTGGATGTTGCAGTGGTGGAAGAATCACAAGTCATGGTTACCATTCTAGAGCTTTATTGGAAGAGAGAGGGAGAGAGAGAGAGAGGGAGAGAGAGAGAGAGAGAGAGAGAGAGAGAGAGAGAGAGGGAGAGAGAGAGAGAGAGAGAGAGAGAGAGAGAGAGGGAGAGAGAGAGAGAGAGAGAGAGAGAGCGTGCAGAGGGGAGAGAATATGGAAGGAGAGAGTGTGGAAAGAGGGCACAGAGAGAGCACGCCTGCTTTTTAGGCTGGGATGCTGTCACAGGCTGGTAACATAATTAAGGACATAATCCTTACATTAGCAATTTGAAAAATCCCAATAAGTAAATGTGAGGAAAACATCAAAAGTGAAATTAAAAATTATCATAAAGCAAGGGACAGAAAACCTCATATTAAAGAATATATTTAGAGAGAAACACATATGGGAATGTGGGACCTCAGTGTCATTGATTTCAAGGAAAGATGAAAAAGGACTTAACATAGTATTAAGGATATAATTAAAGGAAGAAAAATTGATGTTATAATGGGAAAATCATGGAGGTTTGTTAAACTAAAAGCTGCTACTTTTAATTTTTTATTTATTTATAAACATTACATGACTTGGACACTTACTGTAAAATCAATCCTGGATTCATATGGGCTTAAAACTTAACTAATTCTTTGGCTAGTTCAGATTTGATTTGAAATCTCCCAAGTTGTCTTGCTGATGCCTCTTTTCAGAAGATGAAAATAGTAACAAAGCAAAATTTTATTTGCTTATCAGCCATCAACATCCTTGTTATAGGACACAGCCAGAGAGTGCTATTCCGGTTTATGTTGGAAAAATACAGTCAGGGTTCTTTTTGCATGGCTTTCAAGCCAGTTTCCATCTTCATGAATCCTGGATAAAATTCAGAATAGCAAGGGCTGAACCGTCTCAGATTAGTTAGAAATTATGGTTTATTATCATCTTCTTGAATGAGTTCTGCAAAGATGATAAATGGCTAAAACCATGGTACAGAAGGGAAGAAAACAAATGATAGACAATCTGTTTGAAGTCATACAAGCTACTTGGCTTAGATATACTATGCCCAGTGCTTTGCCAGAGGAAAGAAAGGCTTGGAGGGCAAATGAGTAGCCCAGAGAGTGGAGTCCCATCTGCTGTGACAGCCTGTGCTCCCAGGGATGACAGCATTGATGCAAGGATTTGATTGATGTCGTCTCAATTGGCTCTTGACATGAGAGGTGGTTGAGGATGTCTGAATTAGAAATTGATCCCAGGATCCTGAAAGTGAGCCAAGACCAGTGGTTCTGAAAATGGTGTAGCAAACAAAGAGCAGCTATCACCCACTGCCAATCCCCCTCAAAAGCAGGCTAAGAAAAAAAAAAAAGGAACGGGCAGGTAAAAGCAAGAGGAAAGAGAGAAAAAGAAAAGGAGAATGTATGCTGGAACAGACTGAGGCTTGAACATTGTGTATGTTCTTGGTCCATATGTCAAATCAGTTATGCTATCTCTTGACTTTTACTGTCTTTAAATGTTAATATACTTTGACATTACAAAGTTATTTCCATTCAATATTCACATTTTCTGATACTTAGGAAGTTTTATTTCATTTGAAGTTTTTTAAGCCAGCTTTAAAAATAATCATACTCCAAAGAGTGATCATTTATTTACATATTAATTTTCTACATATTTGGACAGTAAAGATATTTCAAAAACACAATTTTATTAATTATATAATGTTCAATACATCTTCATGATTAATTCAAATTTATTATTATATAAATGGCTTTTGAATTTTAATACAGTTTTTAATTTATTTTAATTTTATGTGTATCAGTGTTTTTCCAGTATGTGCAATATGTGCATGCCTGGTGTCTGAGGAGGCCACAGGATGTCAAAACCCATGGAGAAGTAGTTACAGACAGTTGTGCATTACCATGCGAGTGTTGGAACCAAACCTGAGTACTTGGTAAGTGCAGCAAGTGCTCTAAACCTCCAAGCCTTCATTCCAGCCCCCTACACATAGTTTCTAATATTGCAGCATTTTAAGTAAAACTATATGAATCTATGTGGGTATATTTCTTTATGCTATTCGGATTATTTTCTTAGGCTGAGTTACAGAAGGAAAATCTTTAGTTAAAATACAACAATTTTAAATTGAATAAATAGCATCCATTTGCTTCCTAAAATATTTGTAATTTTGAATGGAAAGAGAGCTGCAATGATATTCAGCAACTGTGCAAATCTCCTTGTTTTCTGTTAGTTTTTCTGTCTACTTGCTTTAGAGATGTGGCAAACAATGCTATATCTCACTGTTACTTTAGTTTAAGCTCATGAGTTAGACAAAAGTTTTATGTACTAGTTTCTTATCTTGTTCCTGTTATAGAATACTGGTGAAAGCAACTTAGAAAAAGAATGGCTTCTTTTGTCTCACAGTTTGGGGATATCATCCATTATGGTGGGGTGGGGAAGATATGGGAGCCAGAGCTGGTCCCATTGTGTCTGAGTTTGGAAGGAGAGAAGGGTGAAAGCTGGTACTTACCTTATTTTCCTATTTTTATTCATTCCAGGACACCAGCCTATGGAATGAATCTTCTTATTTCAATTAATCTAAACTAGGTAATCCCTAATAGGCACGCCAACAAATTTGCCACCTATATTAATCTAGTTCCCATCAAATTGACAATGAAGTTTAACCATCATGATAGAGTTCCATATATATTAAAAAAAAAAAAAAAAAAAAAAAAAAAAAAACCAGACACACCTGATTTTGGATCTTGTCCTGCTTTGCTTTGATACAGCCTTTGTATTGTTTACTATTTAAAAGAGAACAATATTGGTATGGAAATACTTAATTCATGTTTCTATTTCTCTTTTGTATTCTAGGTTATTATGCTAAATTGTGTCTTACATGTATCCTCTCATGTCTCAAACCTACCTCAAGTTCAAAAATGAAATAAAATAATTAAATAGCCAAAAGTAGGCTCACAATTTTGAAAAATAAGAAGTCCTCCCATGCTTTTGTGTTTTGGTGAAAGATGTTATCACACAACCTTTTGAATATATCAAGAAATTGAGTCATCAATTTTTATTTTGTAAAATCAGTACCTATCTAGTTTTTGTCAGTTTAACTTCCATTGTCATATTCAACAGAATCTAAATCTCAATCAATTCTTAAAGTAATATGCACCATTGTTTTAAGTATATCCAAGAAAGGTTAATGCTTACAGTAGGTGCTAACACCTTTCTTAGCCAAGCTACAGCAGCAGGGTTTCCACTTTGGGTGTGTACTACTAAGACTAACATTGCTATGATTTGAATATGAAATTCCATGACAGGCTTACGTGTTCTAACTTGATCCCAGATAGTGACATTACTCTGGGAGGTTCTGAAAACTTGAAGAGGCATGATCTAATTAAAGAAAGCAGATCACTAGGAGCAGAAACTTAAGAGTATTCTGGCACCCTCCTGTCTCTCCCCATTCCCACTGATTCTTGTCTACAATAAAAGAACTTCTACCACTGTTCTGCCTCATTACAGACTCAACACCAATGGAACTGGCTGTGGTGGCCTGAGTCCTCTTAACCTGTGAGCTAAAACAAATTCTTTTTTTTTTTTTGGTTCTTCGAGACAGGGTTTCTCTGTGTAGCTTTGCACCTTTCCTGAATCTCGCTCTGTAGACCAGGCTGGCCTTGAACTCACAAAGACCCGCCTGCCTCTGCCTCCCGAGTGCTGGGATTAAAGGCGTGCACCATCACCACCGCCCGGCAACAAATTCTTTCTTGTGAGTTGTTTGTATCAGTTATTTTGTCACAACAACTGAAAAATATTACAAACATTATATTATCTTCTGAATTTTGCATTTTTAGACATTTGAATGGTTAATGAGCTAGACATGCCTCTTGATTTAAAAGATAATACTTCTAAGCACAAATTAAAATCTAAAATATGGTGATCTCTTTATCTCTGCTACCATCACAATAAATCAAGTTGTGTTCATCCTGATTTGACAACTTCCATGAGTATCAAAGTAATATATGTATATCCCACTGCCCATTTTTTTCTAGTCATGTCTATGCCTGACATCCAGGTGTCTTCAAAATCTGATTATACCACTTATGTTGAGTCTTCTTCCTCTTGAAGGACTTCCCATTATACAAGCAATGAAGAGGTTCATTTTCCATCAGTTCTGTGTAGTGGTGACTGATGGTTTTTAGCAGTGCTCTCACCCTGTGAGAAAAAGTCACAAAACATGACAGAATCCACTAACAAGAGTTCTACTAAGATGAGGAGAAAGGGATAGATGTGATCAGGCCTCTGAAAGGACACGTTTGAGAAGGGGGCAGGGGAACATAAGGCATGTCTTTCAAGGGCCAGCTCGCACCTGTGCACACAGGCCCACATGGCTACTCCACACATGCGCATAGATCACGTGGTCACGCCATGTGATTATGTGACCATGCAGCCATGGAGCATGGGTTATGTAGGACGTATGACCCGGAAATGACTAAGTGTCCCACCCAGCACACTCAACCATGGGGGCGTGGTCGGAACTCTTATCAGGGACCTCTTCTCCTTTCAAACTTCATCCTGACTCTTTTTCTTCACACTTCCACCCAGAGAGCAACTCGGCTTCTCAGCTCAATCTTTACACACATCTGCAATATCCCAACTAAAATGCCCTTCTCTCAGTTTCCATATTCTTTTGATTGCAACTTAAATTACTTCCTTAGGAAAGCATTCCTAAACTCTTCATCCAGGAAAAATAACACATTAATTTTATTTGTATGACACTTCCAATACAATTGCAGTATTAAAATATTTTTGTGATTATTTGGTATGATTGCAAGTTCTTTATAGACAATAATTATGCTTTGGTTAACCAATTTATTGTCAGCAAACAATATAAATTTCAAGAAAGATCAAGTGATCCCTAAGAACTTAGCATATATACAGTTTTCTTGTAAGTACTGACCATGATCATGATTATAATAGTGCAAAACTGATTGTTTCACAACCATCACTCAATAAAGGTTAGCTCTTTCTGTTGTTGAATTATAGTCTTTACCCACAATCCTTGAGTTTGCACACAGTTTTGAAGAATGAACATTTCTAATATATATTTTTACTAAATGGGACTAAAATGAAATTACCCATATAATTTCTCTTAGTTATATAGTTATATAAGAGTTGTACCTACCATGGAACTTTTTTTTTCTTGACCTCAGTTATACCAATATTTTACTGAAAATGTAGGAAATGAAAACTCTCTGTTGTAAGTAGCAAATTTCTTTCTATAGAAGGCTGAGGCAAAAAAGGCTGAATTTGCCTTTAGAAAGTTCAAGTCTACAATGGTTTATATGGATTTTGGTTTTCTTTAGTTAAAGACAATGAATGACAATAATTTTTCTTTAAATTATTTGGTATGATGATATAATTTTGGGAGTATCAGAATTTCATTTTATTTCTCTCAAACCCTTAAAATACATATTTACCTGCTGAAGACTAACTAAACTGCTTTCCTCGTTGTAAGTTGTTTCTTTTTTTTTTTTTCTGGGACATGAATTTTTTTTTTTTTTTTTTTTGGTTTTTCGAGACAGGGTTTCTCTGTGCAGCTTTGCGCCTTTCCTGGAACTCACTTTGTAGACCAGGATGGTCTCGAACTCACAGAGATCCGCTTGCCTCTGCCTCCCAAGTGCTGGGATTAAAGGCGTGCGCCACCAACACCCAGCTATAAGTTGTTTCTTAAGAATGCCATTATGTTTATATAAACACTAACAACATATCTTTCAACATTATGATTTATGTGTACATTCATCTGTTTAATCGGTATCTTAGATGGCTAGATCAGGACCACCATACATTTCCTGATTATGTACTGGAAAAAGATTGAGCAGTACAAAGGATGAAGACAAAAATTAGAGGCCTGTAACATAAACTTGCCCAGGTGTCTACTATTTTGTCTTGCTTTTCACTTCCCAGGATTAGACAGCTTTTTAATTTAAGAACAAATAAAAAATTCTTACTGTTTTAGTTCAAAGCCAACTAACCAAAACTTAATGCCATAAGCAACCTAAATTTCTAACTCCTTATCTGTACTAGTGTGTGTATGTACATATGTGGGTGTCCCTGGTATGTGCCACTGTTGCCTTCAAACATCCTCTTCATCCTTTGCCATTTGGAACTAAACCCAGGTGTGTGTCCCTTTTCCAATGATGCTAGACTTAGCCATATAATTTATTTTGGCCAAGGTAATTTTATTAGGCCTGATGAGAACTTGGCTTGCATGGCTGGGCCTACTCACTTGTCACATGAAACATATTTGCAGTATCTGAATAGTCCAGAGGAGCCAACTCCTAAAGATTCAAAGGGAAGTCAGCTCACATCCTACCTCACTGCAAACCTATAAGCAAGAAAATGCTAGAAATTTTTGCCACTGATTTTTAGAGTGTCTTGTTTACCAGTGGATGGATGATAAATTTTCATGGGTTTTTCTATACTGAAGACATTATATGCAAGGTGCTAAATACCCCCAGATGCTAAATAACAATGTTTTCTAGAATAGATAATGAAGGGAAGACTGTTTTGGCAAATCATTTTAGAGTCAGTATATTAGCATCTTTCCCTGCTGCCATCCTGTGGAAAGAAACTGGTCTTCCATCAGCTTCTTTTTTGAGGATGGCAATAGCATATAACCTAGACTGTATTAAAGATTTAATGAGATTTTGTTTAAGAGAAGTATGGAGGAAAGATTTCTAAGTGTGTTCTTACTATAAATACTTTCATTAACATCATTATTGCATTAACTATAAATATTCTAAGTTACAATAGTTATTATCGATGCTATTTCATAAATTGCTTTATTATAAAAATGCTGGTCAATATCAGTTTTATAAAATCAACAGGTCAAAAGTAAATAATATTTTATATGTACAATTTATCTATTATTTATCATGTTAATTTTTTACAAAGATTTCAAAATTGACAGTTTAAAACTCTGACTGGTCTGATTTCCCTTGCACCCTACAACACAAGTATTGTTTACTTAGTGGCAGGTCACAAAACAGCTCCTAGGATCATTCCATCGTATCATCTCAGCCTGACAATTCTTCCAGCCAACAAAAACAATCAAACAAACAAACAAACGAATGAATGCTTTTGCTAAAATAGGAAAGGTCACTTTAAAAATGAACAAATAAATAAATGAAAACAATAAAATATTTTGAAGACTTTCTCACTATAAACTCCTTATGGGAATAAATCTTGTCTAGTTCTCAGTGCTAGTGTCTCCAGAGCCTAGAAAAGCATCCAGTATATTGATGAATAAATGAATTAATCTGTAGAATTAGAGTTAAAACATCAAGCATTTTCACACAAATCACTCCCTTTAATTACTATAATATCCTTAAGAACTGTCTTTGTTTCCCAAGAATGTCATAAATTTTCAAGTAAGTTTTAGAAACTCCAAAACCTAATACTTTTGATTACACAGTACCTATCATCATTACTTACATGGCTCAAGAACTCATCATTTCCTTATTATTTATTCTTCCTCTTATGGTGATCAATTGAATTAGACCTATTTGCAAAGAACCAAAAGAGAAAAACATTATTATACATAAGGAAAAGTTGTCAACTATGGTGATATTTTATTTATGCTGAAATGTAATATTTTATTTGTATATTAATAAATAAAGTTTGCCTGAAGATCAGAGGTCATAGTCAGCCATAAACAAAAGTCAGGCAGTGGTAGCACACACTTCTGATCACAAGGCAGGTAGAGTCTCTGTGTGGTCAAGGACACAGCCAAGCATGGTGACAAACACTTTTAATCCCAGTACCAACCATAGAGACCTGGAGGTCTGTATAGACAAGCAGTGAAGAGGAAGTAATGTGGCTGGGCTTAGAAGGCAGAACAGGAAGGCAATAAAGGTGCAGGTTAGACAGAAAGAGGCTCTCTTGGGAAGCTATGGTGAGGTGGTGAGCTAAGGTTAGTTGGCAGCTATTGCTCTGATCTCTACAGCTTGTATTTGGCTTTATGTTTTCTTATTTAATAAGACTGTTTAGAAATTCATCTATAATTGGTGCCCACGTGGCAAGAATTCTTTAAAAAACCATTGGTGGCCTTATAGGCCATGGGCTACAGGGCCTGGCTCAGCTGAAGCTTACAGGCACCCAGGCCTGGACAGAGCTACAAGCAATCCAGACTACACACAGCCAGAGATGCACTTGACCATAGCTACAAGCGGTCATGCTACACACAGCTAGAGCTACTTGTGGCCAGATCTCCAACTCACATGACTGGAGCTTAAAGGGGCAGGAGCTATGGGCAGCTAGACTACTTGTAGGTTTATAGACCTCTGGCTCAGGCCCAAAACAGCTAAGGCCAGAGTATGAGGCTGGACTTTAGCTTTTAGCATTTTCTCTTCTCCTAGTAGGTAGAAGGTGCTCTCTCTCTCTCTCTCTCTCTCTCTCTCTCTCTCTCTCTCTCTCTCTCTCACTTTCTCTCTTTCTCTGGATTCCCATCTTGGACTGCAACCATGCTAGGTAGCTGCTTTGAAATTCCCTCAGACTGTTTCTATTCTACACAGACTTGATAAGTCAATTAAGATATCAGATATCTTAAAGGGAAAAACTAGTTAAAAGAGAAAAAAATTTCCCACATTAAAAAGTGGGAAATATCTTTACAGTGGAAAGAAATTGTTCTTTCTTTGATAACACATTAAGCAATCTGAAAATGGAACAATTAAATGAGAGGATAATTAATATTGATGGGATGTATGTAACATCAATTATGCATATTATTTGTTTAATTATCCTTATTTTAGTGTTTAAAAAGTTGGTCAATTTAAGTGCCAAAATAAAAGCTTTAGAAAAACCTGTTAAAATGAAGTATAGTGAAATTCAGACCCAGACAGAAGAATTTAAAGATGAAATTATTTCAGGATTGGATTATAAGGTTACAGAGAGACAGCCTGTTTTCAAGCAATCAAACTTAATTTATCCAGTAACCGTACAGCAACTACCTGATCAAGGGCATGTACAAGCTAATTGGACTCCATGAAAATGTTAGATTTGAGGAGATTTAAGGAAGCTATAGTATCCTATGGCATGCATTCTCCATCTGTAAAGCAAATGTTAAACTTGCAGTCAATTTGTAATAATATTATTCCTCAGGACTGGATAGAATTAATAACAGCTGTCCTGGAACCTGGAGCACAACTGCAATGGCACACTTAGTATTGAGATGAGGCTAAGACAATAGAAAATCAATGTAGAGCTAGAGGTGTGGAAATTTCCCAGTATCAGCATCTTGGAGAAGGCCAAAATGCTGAAATACAAAGACAATGTTTATATGATAACCAAATCTTAATTCTATGACACATGGCAGCCTTGAATGCATGGGACAGAATTGAGGATGCAGGAAAGAAAATTGAATCATTCACAAGATGGCTCAAATGTATAAAGGACAGAGAGGAAAATTAAAGCCATATGTGGCTAATATAGCTGTAAACTTATGGGGCTGTCATCTATTACAACAATGGAATACTCAGATTAACATCTCTCCAACCTCAGAAACAAATCATAAACTAACACATATTTCAGAGAGAAATATTAGAAGATATTTTAATGAGTGGTCACCAGCCATCCAGATTGTACAAGAACAGGACACAACAACTGATGATCTTCCAAAGACACCAACAGCTCTCCTTTAAAACGATAACACACAAGCCTGTATGGATTCATCAATGGTGTATAGAATGGGCTTTAGAAGAGCTGGCACAAGAGCAGTTAAATGCTCAGCATATTGAAGAATCAACCAGCCCTTAGAATTCTCCTGTATTTGTTATTAAAAAGAAATATGGTTAATGGAGATTGGTAACAGACCTAAGAGCAATCAACAAAGTAATTCAGCCAATGGGCTCTCTATAATCTGGAATTCCTTTGCCTACTCTGTTACCAAAAGAATGGCCTCTCATAGTTATTAATCTAAAAGACTATTTCTTTTCAATACCCTTACAAGAAAAAGACAGAGAAAGGTTTGCCTTCGCAGTGCCGACTTATAATAATTCTCAGCTGGTTAAGAGATATCAATGGAGGGTTCTCCCACAGGGAATGTTGAATAGCCCACCCCTGTGCCAATATTTTGTACAACACCCATTGGAAGTAATATGTAAAAACTTTCCTAAATCTACAATTTATCATTATATGGATGATATTTTACTAGCTGATTCAAATGCAGATACTTTAGAGAGAATGTTTGAAGAAGTAAAGAAAATTTTGCCTTGTAGGGGACTACAAATTGCTCCTGAAAAGATACAAAGAGGAGATTCTATTAATTATTTAGGATATAAAATAGAGCTACAAAAAATTAGACCCCAAAAGGTACAAATTAGGAAAGATCGATTATGGACTCTTAATGACTTTCAAAGACTATTTGGAGACATTCCCCATCTATGAACTATTGCTGGGGTAAAAAAATGATGAACTGAATAATTTGTTCAAAACCTTAGAAGGGGACAAGTACTTAAATAGTCCAAGAGAATTATCACCTGAAGCTGAGAAAGAATTGGCCTTGGTAGAAAAGAAAGAACAGAAATGGCATGTGAATCATGTAGATCTAACGTTCGATTGCATTTTGGTTATTTTACCCTCTAGGTAGTCTCCTACAGGAATTTTAATGAAGAAGTAAATTGTTATATTGGAATGGATGTTTTAACCAAATAAACGAGTAAAAAATTAAAAACTTAAGTGGAAAAGTTCTCTGACTTGTTTTTAAAAGGAAAATTGAGACTTTGTCAATTAGCAGGAATAGACTCAGCAGAAATTGTCATACCTTTAACTAAGGAGGACATTGAAATATTATGGGCAGAAAGTGAACCTTGGCAAAGAGCTTGCAGTAATTTTTTGGGAGAGATAAATAGAAAATATCCCAAGAGTGATAGAATTGAACTTATAAAGAGAGCTGTTTGGATTCTGTGTCACATTATACATGAAAAACCCATATCTGGAGTTCATACATTGTATACAGATGCAAACAAACAAGAAAGGCAGGTTACAAATCAGAAAATTTAAGTAAAGTGGTTCAAAGTCCTTATAATTTGTTTCAAAAATCAGAATTATATGCTATTCTGTTGGTATTAATGGATTTTTCAGAAACTCTCAACAAAGTTACTGACTCTCAGTATGCTGAAAGAATGGTATTACATATTGAGTCTGCAGAAATTATCCCTAATGAGTAAGAATTAACTTCATTATTTATTCAGTTACAAGACATAATCAGGAATAGGAAGCATCCCTTATATGCAACTCATATCCGATCCCGTACAGGTCTGCCAGGCCCTCTAGCATAAGATAATGATGATAATGATAAATTATTGATAGGAAATGTCCTGGAGGCTTAAGAATTTCATAAAAAAAAAACCCATCATGCCAATAGTAAAGGCTTAAGAAAGGATTTTTCCATAACCTGGCAACAAGCCAAGGAAATTATAAGGAAATGTCCTACTTGTTCCTTCTACAATCAGATTCCATTACCAGCAGGATATAACCCAAAGGTACTCAGAGGAACGTAATCTGGTAGATGGATGTGTTTCACTTTGCAGAGTTTGGAAAATTGAAATCTGTACACCATACCATTGATACTTATTCAGGTTTTCAATGGGCAACTACTTTGCGTTATGAAAAAGCTGATTCTGTAATCACACATTTGCTAGAAGTTAAGGCCATCATGAGTATACCTGCACAAATTAAACCTAACAATGCTCCAGCATATATCTCTGGTAAAATGAAAAAGGTTTTTTGCTTATTACAAGAGGAAGTATATTACAGGTATACCACATAATCCTATAGGCCAAGCAGTTACTGAAAAATCAAACAGAACTCTGAAGATATGCTAAATAAACAGAAAGGGGTAACAAAAAAACCCAGAAATAGATTACATAATGCTCTATTAACTTTGAATTTTGTCAATACTAGTGAGATAGGAACAACAGCTTCAGAGAGACATTGGATAATAGAAAAAAACTGCAGAATTAAATCAGCCTATATATTTTAAGGATGTGCTGACCTCAGAATGGAAACCAGGACATGTGTTACGTTGGGGACGAGGTTTTGCTTTTGTTTCTACAGAAGAAGATAAGCTGTGGGTACCATCAAAATTGATAAAGGTTTGATTTGAACAAGAGAGACCTCTCAATTAGAAGAGGTGATAGTTCATCAACCAACATGGCCATTCAATTTGAAAATAACTTATACCACTAACAAATGCTTTTCATTTAATCAGATATAACTTGCCAAAAGGGAACCTCCACAAAGTTAGTCTTGGGTTAAGGTTGTTGTTTTTTTCTTCAGGAGAAAAAGGAATCTGAAGAACAGTGGACAAATGAAACATCTGAAGAAAAAGCACAGATCATCTAGAAAAAATATGCTAAGAAAAGGAGTAAGTTGGCCTATTGGTATATCATCTATAAAATTTCATAAGTCTTCCTTAATGTTTGTTTCTGCTCTTCTCTATAGACACTTAACACAAATGGTCTTTTTGTAGTCCCAGTTCAATTAAAAATTAAAGCTGGCTTTGGAGTTGGATAATGGCTCTCTTCTTCTTTAAAACCAAGAATGTTGTTAAAAGAAAAACGCAAAATCTCTGTATCATGCCAGAAGTAAGAGCCATCTTTTGAAATGAGACAGAAGAAAATGAAAAAATTAAGAGACTATTCTATTTCTACTAATCTCAATTCTTTGATTCTATTTCGATTCTTTAAACTTTTCTTAAGGTATAAATTTTATATCAAAATTTATAAGATTTATATATATATCAAACTTTGTTATGATATTAATGGTCATATAGAGTAATAACTAATTCTAGAAAAAAAAGGCTTCAATTAGCTGTTTATACATGTTTTTGTGTTTGAGTCTCTATCAGTTTTCTGCAGGGAATCACAACCAAGGCTAATATCGAATTTGAAGTCTCCAGAAAGATGATGGAGTCCAGCAACAATGATTCCTGTGGACAATAATAATACCACTAAGCTTACAAACATCACCCTCAGATCAGCTTTGGACTACAAACTGCTCAGAACAATTTCAAGATGGCTAGCTAAGATGATCCAGTTTCACAGACTACTTGAACAAGGACTTGAGACAAGCCCTGAACTTTGGTATTATGCAGTGACTGGACAACAAAAAATATAGCTACCTCTCCTAGAACTTGAAAATTAACCCAAAATTTTTCTTTTCAGAATCCCCTAAAGATGCCTTCACCCACAACCAGCAGGAAGCAATTTTAAGAACATGGCACCCACATTCCCAAGGAGGTGGTGTGGGCCACGTGGTTTTTAGGTCTTTCAGTGGGGTTGGGGTTTGGAATAATTTTCATGGTTTAGGACAGTTGGTAACAAGTTGTTGTTGTTAATGGTCAGGAAAAGGGCTAAACAAAGGAGATTAGATTTAAGGTTCTTCTTTTTTTTTTTTTTAAAAAAAAAGGATGTATAGAAATGATAGAATAGAGGGTGGATTATTGAATCTACTCTGAAAAAGTGAAAAGAGGATATAGATATGATATAGATAAAATGCTATATTATTGAATCTGCTTCCAAAAGACAATTACTAGTTTTAAATACTTTACATTGGATTGGATTTTTATATATTGTATTCAAGTTATATATATTGAGATTGATATTTTTAGAAAGTACTGTATGTATTTTTTCCTAATCTTGTTCAGGATATTGTACTTGGTTCATTTAGCAATGTAACACAATTTTCTAATCATTGAATGTGGTAATTACCAACTATTAAGATATAAAGAAATGAAAGTTAGTAGACATTACAATCAAACTTGTAGTCATATTAGGTAGGTATGTTTTCAAGGTCGAGCAGAGATACATTAGATAGATCATCTTCAAACCCTTCAGAGATCTATAGAATATGACTTTTAAATGTTTTAATAACTTAGATTTTTTTTTCTTTTTTTATGACTATGAGGCATGCCGGCTCCTGGCCGCACCAATCTACTTCAGAGAAAATATGGGCATTGAAGAAACTGCATATGGAGTTAACTTTCATTGTGGCAAATTAAGCCACTGGGCAACAAAATACCCTCTCATCGACTGCTGACAAACAGGAAAAAATGGACAGACAGGACACAAAACAAAGGACTACCGATCCTTGCCAAGACAAGTGTGATTGTGGCATCCTCTGAGGCCAGGACAATATAGCACCATCGCTGCAGTGGCCTTTGCAGTCTAGAAAAGGTATAATGCCCCTTTCTTCAATTGCAGCTGAATAGGCAGTGGACCAATGGCTTCTGGTGTGCAGTGGAACAGTAGCTGAAACAGTTATTCTTGAAAGAGTAACTAGGCTAAGAGAGTCTAATCTCTCAATGGTAGACAGGCATTTAATAAAAGAGATGAAGCCACCCACAAGCCAAGAAGAATGGACAGCTGAATTTCAAAAACATCAGTAATTTCCAGAATTTAAAATTCTGACTCATGACAGGACACTCGTGGAATTCATGTTTATCTGGTACATGGACCACTCTCACCAAATATGAGGTCTAGCTGTCGGCCTTGTATACATCCTACTTCACAAACGAGTCTGTCAGATACGCTAAGCCTATAGGCTGAAGATGATGCCCCAATGTTGCAGAGAAACCTTGGGTGACTGTCCAGGCAGATGGTTGTTTCTGTGAACTCACATTTTTTGGAAGCCACTTGTTTGTACTTCCTGTTTACTAGGTAATATTATTACCTTCTTGGGTCTCTGATGGAGTTGAAGATTATATAGTTATAGTTATAGTTTTCCTTGTTAAGAATTTCAGAAAAGAAACTCACTAAAGAGGTGTAAAGTGTATAAATTTGAAAGATATTATAAGATAGTTTTCTGTTGGTAATACAAGTTAGTATAAAAAGTGAATCAGATACATTTTGGACTTACCAAAATAGGATAGATAATGGAATATTTTCTTTGAGTTTGTCAAATGCAAATGGACTAGACATTTTGAGGTATTTATTGCTTGTATATATTGTATATAGTTATTGTACTTATTGTATATAGTTTTTCTTATATTAGTTATAACTTTTTAGTCTTTTTTATTTTATTAGAAAAAAAGGGAAATGTGGTAATATTTTATTTGTGCTGAAATGTGATATTTTATTTGTATGTTAATAAATAAAGTTTGCCTGGAGATCAGAGGTCATAGTCAACCATAAGGAGAAGTCAGGCAGTGGTAGCACACACCCTCAATTCAATCACATGGCAGGCAGAGTCTCTGTGTGTTCAAGGACATAGCCAAGCGTGGTGACACAGGCCTTTAACACAGTACCAACCGTAGAGACCTGGAGGTCTGTATAGACAGGCAGTGATGAGAAAGTGATGTGGCTGGGCTTAGAGCCAATGAAAAGGCAGAACGGGAAGGCAATAAAGGTGCAATTTAGACAGGAAGATGTTTTCTTGGGAAGCTATGGTGAGGTGGTAAGCCAAGATTAGTTGGCAGCTATTGCTCTGATCTCTACTACTTGCACCTCTGTATTTGGCTCTATGTTTTCTTATTTAATAAGACTGTTTAGAAATTTGTCTACAGTCAACTATACCTTATCATTTATTGAGAGCAAGATTTTAGAATCAGCAATAGAAAAAACTCTGGCTATTCATTTTGGGTATTGAACTTTCTTTATTCTGGTGAAGGCTTACTTCTGTGTTTATCCATTTGGTTTCAACTCCTGACTTTCCAAAGGAAAGCAGTTCTGAGAGTCTGGATATTTAACAGCCATGTACTGTGTTGTTTTGTTTTAAAGTCTTTCAATGTGGAAATGGGATTTCCCTGATCACTAAACAAGGCACACCTGACACTTGGGGCCTGTGACTACAAAGTATAATGTATTTGATGAAGGAGAGAGTAAACCATAATTAGTGTATTTATGGACTTATTTCAATACAGAAATATACACTGAAAAATAAAACTTCCTCAAAGGAAGTACTTTGCCGTTTTTTTTTTTTTTTTTTTTTTTTTTTTTTTTTTTTTGGTTCCTTGGACAGATCGTACTGTAACCTATAGGATATCATAAATAAGCTGAATTGCACAAATTAATAAGGGTGAGTGATGGAGACAAATTACTCAGTCCTTTTGGTCAAGGCATGTGATTATATATCTTAGGGGTTTTTCTGAAACCCTTGAAAAGTTTCAGAATATGTAGAATTAATTTCAAGATGGAATTTTCCACTGTCCAATTGATGTGTTGTGGAAATAGAGCCTGTGCTATTTAAGAGACACAGAAGCAACTGCTCAGAACATCTTTTGGGAAAGTAGCTCTAGAACTCCTTAAACAGGTTCTTGGAGAAACCAGATACTCCATCTTAGGCAAATGGGCCCATTATAACTGCTTTCCTCCAGGTGTATCGGTGCTTTTATTCAGGGGGATCGTGATCCAAGACCCTCATGGAAAACACCAAACCCTTCATAGGTACTGGGTGGCAGGGTGTGTCTAAGGTGTCAATATGCTGATATGCTGGAAAAAGAGTGATTCATATCTGCCCTGGAAGAATGGAATGGGATAGTGTAAGATTTTCTCATGGAAATTAGGACAGACCTGCAACTCAAAACTTACAAATTGTTTATTTCTGTACTTGTCCTTTTAATATTTTTCAGATTGCACTTTGCCATGAAATAGCAGAAAACTGGAAAAGGTTTATATATACATACAGATATATCATATATATGTATATGCATAATTCTCTAAATAATTCACTACCTGAATTGATCATTTATCTTTGGTTTTGAGCGAAATAAACCCCCTTGAATGAGTCTGAGCAAAGTGAGAAAAATCTATCATCAAGAACATGGAGTTTATTGGACATCACAAAGTCTTAGGTTGTGTTGTGATGCAGTGAGCATTATAAATTATCAATAAAGTGTGCAATTCTGAATTTCCAAGGACCAGAAATTCTTCCAGTTGGTCATTACTTAAATGATTCTAAGAGTCAAGATGTAAGTATATTTTTGGCAGCCAAATACTGTTGTTTTTGTCTTGCTTTGTTTTGAGACAGAGTCTCAAGCAAGACAACCTGGAACTTGCAGTACAACCAAGGTTGGCCTTGAACTCCTAACTCTCATGCATCCATGAAGCCTGGTTTGATGTTATTTGTCTCATTTTGTGTCTTTGAAGCTTCTTTGAAGTATACTGTTGACAGAAGAACCTGGATCCTATGCTCTAACTAATAATAAGAATAGTTTTTCTCACTTCTGTAACCTGAAGAATCTGCAATATTTATTTGCTTCAGATTGCGTATAGTTGGTTGTGTATAATTAGATTGTTTAACTATGTCCTAATTGCCACCTAAACAAGGAAAGGCAAGCAGCTTCCACCCAGAACAGTAGATCCTGAGTGCAGCAAGCCTCTAACATGACTAAGGTTAAATCTGTTACTTCTTGTCATTTAGATTGAGTGTTATTTGATCTGTCTTCAATTATTACAGACTGACATTTTATGTATGTTGAAAAAGATTAAGAAAAAAAATTCAAATCTTGTAAAAGAATAGTGTACATAAGCATCCAGGTAATGCCAATGAAATCTTAAATGAAACATTTATGAGATACTGAACTCACCCTGACAATTGATACCGATCCTTCAACAGGAAGCTATCCCACAAATGAATGACACAAGTGTTTCATCCCACAAATAAATGATACAAGTGTTTCTTATCATTGACCTGGGTGGAAATATTCATTTTGTAAAACAGTGAGTACTTAATACAAGTCCTCTCATGTATCAAATATTCACTGAACTCTCAAAGGTGGATGCTATCTAGAAAAATTATTCCCAAGTTTCATCTGAGAGAATAAATACTATAAATTATAAGCTGAGGAGTTCAATTCAGGAGGATATTTTAATCCGGTGTTTTATATTTTAAATGGAAAGTATAGACACTTAGGTGTGAGACACACAAAAATTTGGTTCTTTGCCATAGTGAACTCTGGTGACTTTCGACACATTTTTAGAATTTTTTAGCTTCTTCCTAAACGTGAAGGAAATAAGCCTCCCCATCATGGAATGATTATGAAGAGCTGGTGAACAGTTCACACCATAAATGAACAATGTTAGAGATGCTAGATTCAGTGAATATTCTGATGTCTAGTGTTATTATTAATTAAAAAGGATGATAGACAGATTAACTCCACACCAGAGGATCTTGGAAGAACTAATTAAATTTATATAAAAATACATATTCATTGGACCATTGCAAACATAAACGAATAGAAAATACTGAAAAATATCTAGTCTAAAGTTTCCTTGGCTCATTCATCTATGACATGAATATTGTAAATGAGTTATAGAAAGGAAGAAAAAGTAGAGGAAGAAAGGAATGAAGGGAAAGAATGAGAGAAATAAATTTCCTCTTTGCAGCTTTAGAAGAACCCAGATGTGAAGGAATAGATGAAATGTGAGCAGACTTTGAATGTGAAAAATAACGCACCAGAAGGAAATTCCTCGTAGAGCAATACAACCTCAAAGGATTTTTTAAAAATGCATGACATTGTTGCTCTCAATCCTCTTTCTCGAAACACATATCTTTTTCTGCCCCTTCCTACTAAAACTTCTTTCTACTCCCAGACCAGTGTTCTCTAAATACAGTATGTAACACCCCACATACCTTCCTCTTTTGAGATGATTTCTTAACTATATGATTAAAAACTAAACTTTCTGTATGGTAAGTTCTAATTATCAAGAGTGACTAGAAACTTATTTTAAACATCCAACTAATACAAAAATTATTCTCTGGAAAATAACATTTACATAGAAAGAACCAAAATATTTGCCATTGGCTTAGCAGTAATGGTCCAGATGGCAAGGACACTGATTTTTTGAAACCTAAATATAGTGATACCAATCAGAAAAAAAAAAAAAACATCTAACAAAGGCACCACATAAGATATCAAAGTCAGACAGCATATGTGTTGATTTTTTTTTTTAATTTCTGGGAGACTAGAGCAAGTTTAAAAATGTGCTCTGGCTACTTATGGTTTAATTTTGAAGGCATGACAAGAAAGCAATGAGCTCAAGAAGAAATTTCCTGGGTAGCAAGTATAACAGAATAGCAGGAATCCAAATCTGAAATCTTTCCCAGGTGGAAAAAATCTATTCAGCATATTGTAAAACATGTTATGAATGGCCCATATTGGAAATACAAGGTTTTGATGATTTAGAAAATTAAAGGTGAGTTTGAGCACAATAAAATAGATATCACCAGAGAGTCCTGCCTCTAGGACTTGGACCCTGGGATACAACCAATGCCCACCCCCATCGCTGCCCCAGTTGCAAACCAGCAGGGAAGACTCCTGCTGGGAGGCCTCCCCACCAACACCCCCTCCTGGACGTTGCAATCTACAAGACCCATTCCCTACTCCAAACCCACCCTGAAACTTCAGCAGCTCCCTGAGACACAGGATCCACTGGCTCTGATTGGACCAAGAGGTGTAGATGTAACCAACCGTCTTATTAAATAAGAAACACAGAGCCGATTCAGAGAAGAAAGCCAAGAGGTCAAAGCTAAGAGCCTTACCCTTCCTGCTTCAGTCAAGAGAGCTCTCCAAAAGGGACCTAATTCCTGTGTGTATGTCTTTATATAGTCTAGTTGTTCTGCCTTCTCATTGGTTGTAAATCCAAACACAGGACTGCCTCGTCACTACTTGTATGTACAGCCCTCCAGGTCCTCTATGGTATTGAGATTAAAGGTGTGCACCACCGCCGCCACGCACTTGCTATGGCTCTAATAGCTCTGACCCCCAGGCAACTTTATTTATTAACATACAATTAAAATCACATTTCAGTACAAGTAAAATACTACCACATTTCCCCTTTTCTATTTTAATAAAAAGGAAAAAAAAAAAGGTTATAACTAACAAAAGAAAAACTATATACAAAAGTACAATAACTATATACAATATATACAAGTAATAAATGTCTAAACAGGTCTAGTCCATTTGTATTTGACAAATTCAGAGACAATAATTTCATTATCTATCCTATTTTGTTCAGTCCAAAATGTATCTAATTCACTTTCTATCCTAATTAATCTTCAACTATAACTGACTAACTTTCAACTATAACTAACTAATCTTCAACTCCCTCAGAGACCCAAGAAGGAAATAATATTAGCTAACAAAAATAAAAACAGGAAGTACATTCAAGCAACTTCCAAAAAAATTGAGAGTTGACAGAACAGCCAGCTGCCTGGACAATCATCTGAGGTTTCTCCGCAGTGCTGGGGCATCATCTTCAGCCTATAGGCTTAGCGTATCTGACAGATTCATTTGTGAAGTAGGATGTACAGTGGCTAACTTTTGCCACAATGAAAGTTAATTCCAATTGCAGTTTTTTCAATGCCCAATTTTCTCTGAAGTAGATTGGTACTGCCAGGAGCGGACATGTCTCATAGTCATAACAAAAAAGAAAAATGTTTCCTAGAATTAGTTAGTACTCTATATGACCATTCATATCTTAACAAAGTTTAAAATGTGTATATATATATATATATATATATATTAATCTTGTAAATTTTGTTATAAAATTTATACTTTAAGAAAAGTTTAAAGAATCAGAATAGAATCAAAGAGTTGAGATTAGTAATAGAATAGTCCCTTAATTAATTTGGCTTTTCTCCTGGCCCATAACAGAAGATAGCTCTTTTATTCTGGCATGATACAGGGGGTTTGCATTTTCCTTTTAACAACATGCTTGAGTTTAAAGAAGGAGAGAGCCATTCTCCAACTCCAAAGTCAGCTTTAAATTTTAATTGAACTGGGACTATTAGAAGACCAATAGTGTTAAATTTCTTTAGAGAAGAGCAGAAACAAACATTTAGGAAGATATAAAATTTTTTAGATAATATATACCCATACGCTGTTTCACTCTGTTTCCTGGGATAGATGATTTGTCCTTTTTCTTCAGTTGTCTCATTTGTTCAGTGTTCTTCAGATTCCTTAACCTTCATTCTCCTAAAAGACAAAAACAAAAACCTTTCCCCAAGACTAATTTTGGGGATGTTCTTTTTTGGCAAGTTATTATCTGATTAAATGAAAAGGCATGTGTTACTGGTATAAGTTAGTTTAAATTGGATGTTCATGCTGGTTGATGAACTATCACCTACTCTAATTAAGAGGTTTCTTTTGTTCAAATCGAACCTTTATCAATTTTGATGGTACCCACAGCTTATCTTCTCCTGTAGAAACAAAAGCAAAACCTCGTCCCCAATGTAACACATACCCTGATTTCCATTTGGAGGTCAGCACATCCTTAAAGTATATAGGCTGATTTAATTCTGTAGTTTTTTCTATTATCCAATGTCTCTCTACAGCTGTTGTTCCTTTCTCATTGGCATTAAGAAAATTCAAAGTTAATAGAGCATTATGCAGTCTATTTCTGGGGGGTTTTGTTACTCCTTTCTGTTTATTTAGCATATCCTTTAGAGTTCTGTTTGATCTTTCTATAACTGCTTGACCTGTAGGATTATGTGGTATGCCTGTAATATGCTTTATGTTGTAATAAGCAAAAAACTGTTTCATTTTAACAGAGACATATGATGGAGCATTGTCAGTTTTAATTTGTGCAGGTATACCCATGATGGCCATAACTTCTAGCAAATGAGTGATTACAGAATCAGCTTTTTCAGAACTCAAAGCAGTTGCCCATTGAAATCCTGAGTAAGTATCAATAGTATGGTGTATATATTTCAATTTTCAAATTCTGCAAAATGAAACACGTCCATCTGCCAGATTTCATTTCTTTGAGTACCTTTTGGGTTACATCCAGCTGGTAATGGCGTTTGATTGTAGAAGGAACAAGTAGGACATTTCTTTACTATTTCTTTGGCTTGTTGCCAGGTTATGGAAAAATCTTTTTTTAAAACTTTACTATTGACATGATGTTTTTTATGAAATTCTGAGGCCTCCAGCACATTTCCTATTAATAATTTATCAATCTCATCATTGCCTTGTGCTAGAGGACCTGGCAGACCAGTATGGGATCGGATGTGAGTTATATATAAAGGATGACTCCTTTTCCTGATTGTATCTTGTAATTGAATAAACAGTGAAGTTAATTCTGAAGCATCAGGGATAAATTCTGCAGTCTCAATATGTAATACTACTCTTTCAGCATACTGAGAGTCAGTTACTATGTTGAGAGGTTCTGAAAAATCCATTAATACCATCAGAATAGCATACAATTCTGATCTTTGTACTGAATTATAAGGATTTTGAACCACTTTACTTAAATTTTCTGATTTGTAACCTGCCTTTCCTTGTTTGTTGGCATCTGTATAAAATGTACGAACTCCAGATATGGGTTTTTTCCTCACAATTCGAGGCAAGATCCAATCAGCTCTCTTTATAAGATCAATTCTATTGCTTTTGGGATATTTGCTGTTAATTTCTCCCAAAAAATGACTGCAAGCTCTTTGCCAACGCTCACTTTCTGTCCATAATTTTTCAATGTCCTCCTTAGTTAAAGGTACGACAATTTCTGCTGGGTCTATTCCTGCTAATTGACGAAGTCTCAATTTTCCTTTCCAAATCAAGTCAGAGATTTTTTCCACATAAGTTTTTAATTTTTTATTTGGTTTATTTGGTAAAAATATCCATTCCAATATAATATCTTCCCTCTGCATTAATATTCCTGTAGGAGAATGCCTAGGAGGTAAAATAACCAAAATGTAATCCAGCTTTGGATCAATACCATCCACGTGCCCTTAATGTACTTTCTTTTCTACCAAGGCCAATTCTTTCTCAGCTTCAGGTGATAATTCTCTTGGACTATTTAAGTCATTGTCACCTTCTAAGATTTTGAACAAATTATGCAGTTCATCATATTTTACCCCAACAATAGTTTGTAGATGAGAAATATCTCCAAATAATCTTTGAAAGTCATTAAGAGTCTGTAGTCTATCTCTCCTAATTTGCACCTTTTGGGGTCTAATTTTTTGTAGCTCTATTTTATATCCTAAATAATTAATAGAATCTGCCCTTTGTATCTTTTCAGGAGCAATTTGTAATCCCCAGCAAGGCAAAATTTTCTTTATTTCTTCAAACACTCTAAAGTATCTGCATTTGAGTAGGCTAGTAAAATATCATCCATATAATGATAAATTATAGATTTAGGAAAGTTTTTACATTTCACTTCCAATGGCTGTTGTACAAAATATTGGCACAGGGGTGGGCTATTCAACATTCCCTGTGGGAGGACCCTCTACTGAAATCTTTTAACTGGTTGAGAATTATTTTAAGTAGGCACTGTGAAAGCAAATCTTTCTCTGTCTTTTTTTTGTAAGGGTATTGAAAAGAAACAGTCTTTTAAATCAATAACTATGAGAGGCCATCCTTTTGTTAACAGAGTAGGCAAAGGAATTCCAGATTGTAGAGAGCCCATTGGCTGATGTCTCCACATAGCTGTCAGGAACCTTGGGAAAGGCATCTAACTCTTTCACCAAACTTAAGGTTTTTTTCCGATTCCATCACCTCATCTTCAGAAAAACTTTCCTCTTCCTTCATATAGTCATGCTAGTGCTACGGTCCCAACCTACAGTCTCTTGGCTGAATTACTTTGTTAATTGCTCTAAGGTCTGTTACCATTCTCCATTTACCAGATTTCTTTTTAATAACAAATACAGGAGAATTCCAAGGGCTGGTTGATTCCTCAATATGCTGAGCATTTAACTGTTCTTCTACCAGCTCTTCTAAAGCCTGGAGTTTCTCTGTTGTTCAAGGCCATTGCTGGACCCATACAGGCTTGTCTGTTAACCATTTTAAAGGTAGAGTTGTTGGTGTTTTTGGAAGATCATCAGTTGTTGTGCCCTGTTCTTGTATAATATGGATGGCTGGTGACCACTCAAAATAATGCCTTCTAATATTTCTCTCAGAAACATGTGCTAGTTTATGATTTGTTTCTGAGATTAGAGGGATGTTAATCTGAGTATTCCATTGTTGCAACAAGTCTCGACCCCACAGGTTCATAGCTATGTTAGCCACATATGGTTTTAATTTTCCTCTCTGTCCTTCTGGACCTATACATTTGAGCCATCTTGCACTCTGTTTCACCTGAGATAATGTCCCAATTCCTAACAGTTGAACATTTACCTCCTGAAGAGGCCAAGTTGGATGCCAAAATTCTGGTGCAATTATGTAATGTCCGCACCTGTGTCTCCCAGACCAGACAACAAAACACCATTTATTTTTATCGATAATTTTGGTCTTTGTTCATTAATAGAAGTTTGCCAAAAAATTTCCTTTATGTTTTCTCCTGAATTTTCTATTCTCTCTGTTTCATCATCCTGACCAGCATGATTTATTCCAATAGGCATTTGGTTATTTAATTGCTCTTAGTAGGGGTTTCCTCTATGACTGCAGGAAAGGTTTGAACTGGATTTGCTATTGGGGCCTGCATGAGGCCCCTCTGGGAGTTTCCCGAAGACTGTGGCAAAGGATTACCCTGTCTGTCCCTTGTTGATTTACACTCGTTGGTCCAGTGTTTTCCCTTACCACACCTTCTGCATACTACAGAAGGAAGTGGCATTCTGTTGCCATTGTTCCTTGAAGAAACATTGTTTCTAGGAATGACCTGTTTACAGTCTCTTTTCAAATGTCCTTGCTTTCCACATCCAAAACATCTAACATTCCTCAAACCTTTTGAAATTGCTTCTCCTACCCACATATCATCATGCTCATGAGCTTCAACATTAAACGTGTCTCTAATTCAATCTTCCAAAGGTGCAGATCTTGCCTTTAATGGCCTGATTATTCTTTTGCATGCTGCATTTGCATTCTCAAAGGCCAAAGATTCAATTATTATCTTACTAGTTTCTGAATCCGGGACCATTCTCTTTACTGCTGAAGCCAGTCTTTGTAAAAAATCTGTGAAAGATTCTTTTGGGCCTTGTATAACCTTTGTAAATGACTCAGTTTTTTTTTTTCCTGGTTCCTCAACTCTGTCCCATGCATTCAAGGCTGCCATTTGACATAAAATTAGGGTTTGGACATCATATAAGCATTGTGTTTGTGCTGAAGCATATTGACCTTCTCCAATAAGCTGATCCTGGCAGACTTGTATTCCTTTATCCCTCCATTGTTTTTTTATGTTTTTAGCTTCATCCTTGAACCAAGTTAGCCACTGAAGCCTTTGACTGGGTTCAAGAACAGCTTGTGCCAGCTCCCGCCAGTCCTGTGGTACAATCCTATTATATGTTGACCAAGAGTTTAACATTTGCTTTACATATGGGGAATGCATGCCATAAGATACTATTGCCTCCTTAAACCTTCGTAAATCTAACATTTCAATTGGAGCCCAAATATTTTGTGTAGTCATTTGATCAGGCAACTGCTGTACAGTTACTGGACAAATTAAGGGTGACTGTGTGAAAACAGGCTTTCTTTCTGTAACCTTATGATCCCAACTTGAAGCAACTTCACTGTTAATTTCTTCTGTCTGAGTTTTTACAGGTTTAACAAGTTTTTCTAAAGCTGTCACCCTGCCACTTAAATTGACTATCTTTTTAAATAGTAAAATGAGAATAAGCATAGTAATAAAATGCATAATTCGATCAACATTAATCTTCTCATATAGTTGTTCCATTGTCAGACTGCCTAAAATTGCAAACAAAGCCCAATTTTCTTCCAATGAACATAGAAAACCCATTTTTTTAAATGTGGAAAAATTTTCTCTTTTAAATAGTTTCCTTTAAAATATCTGATATGTTAATTGACTTACCAAGTCCATGTAGAACAGTACAAATCCGAGGGAATTTCAAAACAGCCACCTAGTGTCCAAGGTGTGAATCCACAGAGAGAGAGAGAGAGAGAGAGAGAGAGAGAGAGAGAGAGAGAGAGAGAGCAAGCGTAGCCACAAGTTCTGCCTAAGAGCTTGAATCCAGCTACATGTTCCCGCTGGAGCCTAGTGAAGCCTTGGCTCTGGCTACCTTAAGCTCCAACCACGTGCATTGGCTTTATAGTCAGGGGCCCTGGCAGGGCAGGCCAGAGTTGTTTGTAGCACCGGCTTTAAGCAAGTAGCTCAAGGTTAGTCTGACCTGAGGCCAAGCTGACCTGGGCCCTGGGCTAGGGAGCCAGCCGCCCAAGCGGGAAACCAAACCTGCCGGCCACTCAGGCGGGAAACCAGACCTGCCACCAAGCCAAGTTAAGCAGTTTTTAATGGATTCTTGTCACGTTGGGCGCCAAATGTAGAAACACAGAGCCGATTCAGAGAAGAAAGCCAAGAGGTCAAAGCTAAGAGCCTTACCTTTCCTGCTTCAGCCAAGAGAGCTCTCCGAAAGGGACCTACTTCCTGTGTGTATGTCTATACATAGTCTAGCTGTTCTGCCTTCTCATTGGTTGTAAACCCAAACACGTGACTGCCTCGTCACTGCTTGTATGTACAGCCCTCCAGGTCCTCTATGGTATTGAGATTAAAGGTGTGTGCCACCACCGCCACGCACTTGCTATGGCTCTAATAGCTCTGACCCTCAGGCAACTTTATTTATTAACATACAAATAAAATCACATTTCAGTACAAGTAAAATACCACCACAAAGAGGTAAGTGACTCTTCTCCCACCCAGAGTACTGCATTAGGACATAGACCCTGAGGCACAACCTGTGCCCCCCACAAGCCCAGCCATCACTTCCCCAGTTGCAGCCAGCAGGGAAGACTCCTGTGGGCAGGCCTCCCCACCAACACACACCATTAGACCCTGCAATCTACAAGACCCACTCCCTACCCCAAATCCACAGCAGCTCCCTGAGACATAGAATCTGCCAGCTTTGATTGGACCAAGAGCTCTGATTGGACCAAGAGCTGCTCCCTGAGACACAGAATCTCCCAGCTACAATAAGACCAAAAGCTCCGATTAGACCAAGAGTGGCCCCCTGAGACACAGACACAGCAAGCACAGATTGGACCAAGAGCAGCTCCCTCAGACACAGACACCTCTTAAACCTATTGGAGGAAGAGATGGGTAGACACCAGAACAAAAATACACACAACATAAAGAGCAATATGGCACCACCAGAACCTAATGGTTCTACAACAGCAAGACTGAATATCACAACATAGAACAAGCAGAAGAAAGCAACCTTAAAAATAACTTTAAGAAGATTATAGAGGCTTTTAAAGAGGAAATAAAAAATTCCCTTAAAGAGATTGGGGAAAAGACAAACAAAAAATTGGAAGAAATCAATGAATCCCTTAAAGAAAGTTAAGAAAACCAAGAAAAAGCAATTGAACAGACAAAGGAAACAGTTCAAGGCCTGAAAATTAAAATAGAAGCAGTGAAGAAGACATAAACTAAGGGAATACTTGAAATAGAAAGCTGAATAAACAAATAGGAACTACAGATGCAAACATAACCAACAGAATACAGGAGATGGAAGAGAGAATCTGGCATGGAGGATATAATTAGAGGAAATAGAATCATCAGTCAAAGAAAACACTAAACCCAAAAAATTCATAACATTAAACATCCAGGAAATCTGAGACACCATGAAAAGGCCAAACCTAAGAATAATAGAGATAGAAGGAGAAGAATATCACACAAAAATATATTCAATAAAATCATAGAAGAAACTTTCCAAGCTTAAAGAAGGAAATGCCTATGAAGATAAAAGAAGCTTACAGAACACCAAATAGACTAGACCCCCCAAAAAGTCCCCTCACCACATAGTAATCAAACCACTAAACATACAAAATAAAGAAAGAATATTAAGAGCAGCAAAGAAAAATGGCCAAGTGATTTATAAAGGCAGAACCATCAGAATAACATCGGACTTCTCAAAGGAGACACTGAAAGACAAAAGATCCTGGACAGATGTAATACAGACACTAAGAGTCCATGGATGCTAGCCCAGACTACTATACCCAGCAAAACTTTCAATCACCATAGATGCAGTGCACAAGATATACAAAGACAAAACCAGATTCACAAAACCAGCCCTACAGAAAGCATTAGAAGGAAAACTCCAACCTAAGGAAGTTAGATGTGCCCACAAAAACACAGGCAATATATAACCCCACAGCAGAAAATTCCAACGAAGGGAAATACATACACACTACCTCCAAAAAATAACAGGAATTAACAATCACTGGTCATTAATATCCCTTAATATCAATGGACTCAATTCACCTATAAAAAGACACAGGTTAACAGAATGGATATGGAAACAGGATCCATCCTTCTGCTACATACAAGAAACACACTTCAACTTCAAAGACAGACACTACTTCAGAGTACAAGGTTGGGAAAAGACTTTCCAATCAAATGGACTGAAAAAGCAAGCTGGTATAGCTATTCTTATATCTAACAAAATAGACTTCAAACTAAAATCAATCAAAAGAGATAGGGAAGGACATTACATGCTTATTACAGGAAAAATCCACCAAGATGAAGTCTCAATTCTGAACATTTATGCTCCAAATGCAAGGGCACTCACATACGTAAAAGAAACAATACTAAAGCTTAAATTGTACATCAAACCTCATAAACTGAAAGTGGATGATTTCAAACCCCCCCCCACTCACCAATGGGCAGGTCTACCAGACAGAAACTTAACAGAGAAATAAGGGATTTAACACATGTTATGTCTCAAATAGACTTAATAGATATCTACAGAGAATTCCACCCTAACACAAAAGAATCTTCTCTAAAATCTACCACATACTCAGTCACAAAGTAAATCTCAACAGATACAAAAAAAGTGGGAAAACTTCCTGTATTTTATCGGACTATCATAATGGCTTAAAGTTATATTTCAACAACAACAAAAAAATTACAGAAAGCCTACAATCTCATGGAAACTGAATAATGCTCAAATGAATTACCAAGGGGTCAAGGAAGGAATAAAGAAAGAAATTAAAGATTGCCTAGAATTCAATGAAAATGAAAGTACAACATACCTAAACTTATGGGACACCATGAAAGCAGTGCTAAGGGAAAAATTCATAGCACTGAATGCACACATAAAGCAGTTGGAGAAATCTCACACTAGCAACTTAACAGCACACCTGAAAGCTCTAGAAGAAAAAGAAGCACACTCACCCAGGAGGAATAGATGCTAGGAAATAATTTGAGAGCTGAAATCAATAAAGTAGAGACAAAGAGAACAATATAAAGAATCAATGAAAAAAAAATTTGTTCTTTGAGAAAATCAACAAGATAGATAAACCCTGTAGCTGGAAGTTTTCCTGTGTCCTGCCCAGTCCTGTGACCACTCAGATCCAAATAAACACACAGAGGCTTATACTATTTTTAAACTATGGCCATGGCAGGCTTCTTGCTAGCTAGCTTTTGTATCTTAAATTAACCTATTTTTATAAATCTATACCTTGCCACGTGGCTTGTGGCTTACCGGTACTTTACATCTTGCTTCTTCTGGCAGAGGCTGGCAGCATTTGCTTCACTCTCCTTTCTCCTCCCACTGTCTCTCTTGGATTTTCCTGCCTGGCTCCATCCTGCCCTGCCATAGGCCGATGCAGCTTTATTTATCAACCAATCAGAGCAACACATATTCACAGCATACAGAAAGATATCCCACAGCAAAACCATTATCCAAACTAACCAAAAGGCAGAGAGAGAACATCCAAATTAGTAAAGTTAGAAATGAAAAGGGAGACATAACAACAGAAAGTGAGGAAATCAGAGAATCATCAGGTCATACTTTAAAAATCTGTACTCCACAAAATGGGAAAATCTAAAGAAAATGGACAATTTTCTGGATAGATACCACATACAAAAATTAAAGCAAGACCAGATAATCAATTTAAATAGACCTATAACCCCTAAGAAAATAGAAACAGTCACTAAAAGTCTCCCAACAAAAAAAAAAAAAAAACAAAAAACAGCAGCTCAGGACCAGATGGTTTCAGCACAGAATTCTATGAGAATTTAAAAGAAGAGCTAATACCAATACTCTTCAAGTTGTTCCACATAATAGAAACAGAAAGAACATTGACAAACTCTTTTAATGAGGCTACAATTACTCTGAAACCCAAACCACACAAAGATGCAACAAAGGAAGATAATTACAGACCAATCTCCCTCATAAACATTGCTGCAGAAATACTCAATAAAATATTGGCAAACTGAATCCAAGAACACATCACAAAAATTATCAACCATGATCAAGTAAGCTCCATCCAAGAGATGCAAGGATGGTTCAACAAATGAAAATCTGTCAATGTAATACACCATATAAACAAACTGAAAGAAAAAAACAGATGATCATACTATTAGATGAAGAAAAAGCCATTGACAAAATACAACATCCCTTCATGATAAACGTCTTGGAGAGATCAGGAATACAAGGAACATACCTAAACATGATAAAGGCAATTTGCATCAAGCTGACAGCCAACATCAAATTAAATTGAGAGAAAATCAAGGCGATTCCACTAAAATCAGGAACAAGTCAAGGCTGTCCACTCTTCCCTGTCTATTCAATATAGTACCTGAAGTTCTAGCTAGAACAATAAGACAACAAAAGGAGATCAGGGGATACAAATTGGAAAGGACAATATGATAGTATACATAAGTGACCCCAAAAATTCTACCCAGGAACTTCTACAGCTGATAAACACCTTCAGTAATGTGGCAGGATTCAAAATTAACTCAAAAAATCAGTAGTTCTCCTATTTACAAATGATAGATAGTCTGAGGAAAAAAATCAGAGAAACATCACCCTTTACAATAGCCACAAATAATATAAAATACCTTGGGGTAACACTAACTAAGCATAACTGTATAACAAGAACTTTAAGTCCCTGAAGAAAGAAATTGAAGAAGATATCAGAAAATGGAAAGATCTTCCATGCTCATGGACAGGTAGGATTAACATAGTAAAAGTGGCAGTCTTACCAAAAGCAATCTACAGATTCAATGTAATCCCCATCAAAATCCCAACACAATTCTTCACAGACCTGGAAACAACAATACTCAACTTCATATGGAAAAAAAAACCCAGAATAGCTAAAACAATCCTTTACAATAAAGCAACTTCTGGAGGCATTACTATCCCTGACCTGATAGTATAGCTTGAACTTTGCTATAGAGCAATATAATAGAAAGAGCTTGGTATTGGCATAGAAACCAACATGTGGGCCAGTGGAATTGTACTGAAGACCCTAACATTAATTTGCATACCTACACCTGATTTTTACAAGGAAGCCAAAACTGTACAATGGAAATAAAGAAAGCATCTTCAACAAATGGTGCTGGCATAACTGGATGCCAACATGTAGAAGATTACAAATGGATCCATATCTATTACCATGCACAAAACTCAAGTCCAAGTGAATCAAAGACCTCAACATAAATCCAGGTACACTGAATCTGATAAAAGAGAAAGTTAAAAAAAAATAGCCTTAAACACATTGGCACAGGAGACCACTTCCTAAATATAATACCACTAGCACAGACACCAAGAGCAACAATTAATAATGGGACCTCTTGAAACTGAGAAGCTTTTGTAGGGCAAAGGACACAGTAAATAAGACAAAATGATAGCCTACAGAATGGGAAAAGATCTTCACCAACCCCACATCTGACAGAGAGGTGATCTCCAAAATGTATAAAGAACTCAAGAAACTAGACAGCAAAATACCAAACAATCCAATTAAAAAATGGGCTACAGAGCTAAACAGAGAATTCTTAACAGAAAAATCTCAAATGGCAGAAAGACATTTAAGAGATTGTTCAACATCCTTAGTCACCAGCGAAATGCAAATCAAAACAACTCCGAGATACCATCTTACACCTGTCAGAATGGCTAAGATCAAAAACACTGATGACAACTTATGTTGGAAAGGATATGGAACAAGGGGAACACTGCTCCACTGTTGCTGGAAGTGCAAACATGAACAGCCACTTTGGAAATCAGTATGGTGGCTTCTTAGAAAATTGGGAGTCAATCTACCTCAAGACCCAGTTATACTACTCTTGGACATATACCCAAGGTATGCTCAATCATACGACAGGGACACCTGCTCAACTATGTTCACAGCAACATTATTCATAATATCCCGTAGATGAATTTCTAAACAGTCTTATTAAATAAGAAACACAGAGCTAAATATAGATGTGATAGCCAAAGAGATCAGAGTGAATAGCAAATATCCACAAATAGCCTTAACTTACCACCATGCTGTACCTTCCACTGAGAGCTTCTTCCTGTCTAAACTGAGTTTTTATTGCCTTTCTGTTCTGCCTTCTCATTGGCTCTAAGCCTAGCCACATGACTTCCTCATCACTGCCTGTGTATACAGACCTCCAGGTCTTTATGGTTGGTACTGGGATTAAAGGCTCATGTCACCAGCTTGGCTGTGTCCTTGACCACACAGAGACTCTGCCTGCCATGTGATTGGATTAAGGCCTTGGGCTACCACCACCTGATTTCTGTTTATGGCGTGCTGACCTCTGATCTCCAGGAAAACTTTATTTATTAACATACAAATAAGATATCAGATTTCAGCAAAAACGAAGTATCACCACAACATCCAGAAGCTGGAAAAAACCTAGATGTCCCTCAACCAAAGAATGGATAAAGAAAATGTGGTACATATACACAATGGAGTACTACTCAGCAGTGAAAAACAGTGACATCATGAAATTTGCAGGAAAATGGATGGAACTAGAAAATATCACCCTTGGTGGGGTAAACCAGACTCAGAAAGACAATCATGGTATGTACCCACTCATGAGTGGACACTAGCTGTAAAGCAAAGGATAATCAGACTACAACCCACAGCTCTAGAGAAGCTAGGTAACAAGGAGAACCCGAAGAGTGACTCATGGATCATCCTGGGAAGGGGAAATATATGAGATTTTCATGAGCAAACTGGGGGTTAGGGGGCAATAGAGGGTAAGGAAAGGGGGGATGAGAACATAAAAGAAGAGGATGGTCAACCTGGAACAGGGACAGAATAGGAGAGCAATGAAAGTGATAACTTGTTAGAGGAAGACATCATGTAGATAGGGAGAAACCTGGTAGTAGGGAAGTTCCCAAGAATCCACAAAGATGATCCCAGCTTAGACTACTAGCAATAGTGGAGAGGGTGCCTGAATTGGCTTACCCCAGTAATCAGATTGGTGAATACCCTAACTATCATCATAGAGTCTTCATCCATGAACTAATAGAAGCAGATGCAGAGATCCACAGCCAAACACCATGCATAGCTCCAGGAGTCCATCAAAGAGAGGGCAGAGGGATTCTATGATCAAGGCATCAAGATCATGATGAGGAAACCTACAGAGACAAATGAACCAAGCTAGTGGGAACTCATAAACTTTAGACCATCAACTGTGGAACCTCCATGGGACTGGACTAGGCCCTCTGCATAAGCAAGACAGTCATGTAACTTGCCTAAGGAGCCCCCTCACAGTAGGATCAGGATCCATCCTTGTACATGAGCTGGCTTTTGGAGCCCATTACTGTGGTGGTATTGTGTTTCCCAAAATATTGTGCACCCTAATAAACTTATCTGGGGTCAGAGACAGAACAACCACTAGATACAAAGGCTAGAAAATGGTGGCACTCACACCTTTAATCCTAGCACTCCAGAGGTAGAAATCCCTCTGGATCTCTGTGAGTTCAAGGCCACATTGGAAATGGCCAGGCATGGTGACACACGCCTTTAATCCCAGAAAGCGAGCCTTTAATCCCAGGGAGTGGTGGTAGAAAGCAGAAAGGTATATAAGGCATGAGGACCAGAAACCAGAAGCATTTGGCTGGTTAAGCTTTTAGGTTTTGAGCATAACAGTTCAGCTGAGAGCCATTAGGATATGAGGACACAGAAGCTTCCAGTCTGAGGAAACAAGATCAGCTGAGAAGTTGGCCAGGTGAGGTTAGCTGTGGCTTGTTCTGGTTCTCTGATCTTCCAGTGTTCACCCCAATATCTGGCTCAGGTTTGATTTTATTAATAAGAATTTTTAAGATTCCTGCTACACATTTCCTATGGTGGGACACCTTACACAGCCTTGATGCAGGGGGAGGGGCTTGGATCTGCCTCAACAGAATGTACCCATGGGAGGGCTTACCTTTTCAAAGCAAGGAATGGGGGGTTTGTTGTGGGGGAATGCTGGGTGGGGGCAGGAAGAGAGACGAGAGGCAGATCTGTGGTTGGTATGTAAAAATGAAAAAAAAATTCTTAATAAAGAAAAAATAAACAAAAAATAGATAATATCCAGAGCACAGCAATGAAGAAGTAGGACTAAGATTGAGTTAAGTAAAATGCAAAGGCAGCAAGAAGAATAAAAAGAGGAGGTGTGTTGAAGTGAGCTAGAACAAGGAAAGATAAGGTATTTGTTATTCTTGAAAGAAAATATGCAGAGATAAGGCATGACAGTTACCGAAGCCTCAAAGGGGGTGGTATTTCCATGTCAAAGCTGGAGAGATAATCACTGCCAACTAGAGAACTGGGAAGCAGGCTTGTACCTGGAAATAGGGTTCTTTAACTTCCTGTCCTAAGGTTGAACATCCAAGAGCATGAATTAGTCTGGCTGCGTGTCAGTTCAGATACAACATGAAGACATTCCATGTATTGAGTAGACAGTGAAGTCAGGAATGAACCCAGAAGGCTTGGCATCAAAGGGAACTGCCCCCACCTGCCCCTGCCAAAAAAAAAAAATATGAAAGTCACACTCAGCTTTGAAGCAAAGGCTTAAATTGTGCTGTGTAGAAATGACAGATTGGGAGGAAACTATGGTCTTCCATCCTACTTTATCTTTGTTTCTCTCACCAGTGCTAGGATATAAACATCCTCATGTAGACCTTGGATTCTGCATCCACTGCTGCCTCTAAGTAGCTATAAGAAAATCATAACAGATGATAAAATTTGGAAGTGGTTTCTCAAAAAAACAGAGAAAACAAAACAAAACAAACAAACAAAGAAGCAGGGCTTGGCTGTGGTGTCACAGTCCTTTAATCCCATAATCCCAGCACTCAGAAAGGAAAGGCAAGCAGTTTCTCTGAATTTGAGGCCAACCTGGTCTACAGAGAGAGTTTCAGGACAGCTAGTCTGTTACATAGAGCTCTATCTAGAAAAAAAAATGGAAATGGGCTGGAAAACATTGCTTATCAGTTTTTAACATTCAAAACTCATCTATAGTCCCCCTATATACTGTGTCTCCCAATAAAATTTGCCTAGAGGTCAGAGGAAAAAGCAAGCCACTATATAGAAGTCAGACAATGGTAGCACACACCTTCAATCCTATCACTTGGCAGGCAGGGATCTGTCTGGATCTCTGTGAGTTCAAGGCCACACTGGGGAACAGAGCCAGATATGGTGACACATGCCTTTAATCCCAGTACCAACCTTAGAGATCTGGAGGTCTGTACAGACAGACAGAAAGTGACAGAGCTGTGCAGGGAGAGGAAGTGTTATAGCTGGGCTGAGAGAGCAAATGAGAGTATAGAAGAGAAAGGCATATAGGTGTGGGTAGACAGGAAGTAGCTTGCTTTTAGAAGATGTGGAGTTGGTGAGGTGAGGTTAGATGTGGCTTTTTCTAGTCTTCTGATCTCTTTCAGGCTTTAACCCCAATTTCTGTCTCTGAGGTTTTTTTTTTTTTTAATTTTTATTGTTTACAAATAAGATCATTTAGCAATTTGTCTACAGTAAATCCTAGTTTTGGCTATACATTGAAAAATGCAATTTTATAGTAAAATCTTCATATTTTTGTTAATAGGAAAGTTAATTCAGATTATTAAGAAAGTTTTGGTAATGAAGATATAGGCTAGTTTTGATAGCAAAGAAATAACCTCACTAAAAGTTTATAATTCAAATTAAATAGGGCAAATAGCAATGCCATTTTTGTGTGTGAACTCAACATCAAAAAATAAAAAAATCAGAGCAACACATTTACCATACAGAACATCCCACAGCAGTGGTAGATAGCAGAAGTCATCCTCTGATCTGACCTGGAGCAAATCCACCTCACAGGCAGGAGCAGGGAGAAGGGACATGTAATGCTGTGGGATGGTCTGTATGTCAAATTGCTCTGATTGGTCAATAAATAAAACACTGATTGGCCAGTGGCTAGGCAAGAAGTATAGGTGAGACTAACAGAGAGGAGAAAAGAAAGAACAGGAAGGCGGAAGGAGTCACTGCCAGTCTCCGCCATGACAAGCAGCATGTGAAGATGCCGGTAAGCCACGAGCCACGTGGCAAGGTATAGATTTATGGAAATGGATTAATTTAAGTTATAAGAACAGTTAGCAAGAAGCCTGCCACAGCTATACAGTTAGTAAGCAATATAAGTCTCTGTGTTTACTTGGTTGGGTCTGAGTGGCTGTGGGACTGGCGGATGACAAAAAATTGATCTGACTGTGGGCAAGGCAGAAAAACTCAAGTTACAATGTAACCCTTCTCCAACTCCTTATAAGAGGTCATGTAAAACAGCAAGAAGCACCTCCTCTTTTGGGCTGTATAGCCCAAGGTCATGGGTGGAGCAAATATCACTACATTTCCCCTTTTTGTATGAATAAGAAGGTTCTAATCTTAATGCAAACTATATACAATAAGAATGATTATCAAGTATTGTCCAGGAAAAACAAAGGGTAATAATATAAACAAAAATGGAACTACAATCAACAAGAATAACATCAAACAAGGAAGACATGCTAAAATGTCCAGAAATGTCCAGAAAAGAGGTAGATGGCAAATTACCAAGATTACTTCAATAGCTGTCCTATCTTGAAGATTCTGACTCTAGTACTAATATGTTCTAGCTAAGATACAAGAAGATTGTAACTGTAACCATCTAGTCTTCAACTCTATCAAAGATCTGAGAAGGAACATAATAATACCTGAGAAAACAGGAGAAACCCCTTGATGAAGGGAAGTAAAACCTCATCCACTGATGTGACATCTCTCCAAATTTTAAGAAAAGTTTAAAAAACAAGGGTTGGGTCAGGGTTCTGTTTATTGTCTTTTCAGGATGATAGGAATACCATCTCCAATAAATCATAAGGCCTTGGAAACCCAGAAGTCTACAGCAGAAGAGATGAACCTATTGGTACCAATATCCTCTGCAGGGTAATATCTCACTGCCTAACATCAATATCTCTTTAACTCTAGAATAGTTGTGGTCCCGATTCAATTATAAATCAAGCTGGCTTTGGAGTTGGAATGTGACCTTTCTCCAACTCCTTATAAGAGGATATGTACAATGGCAGGAATCACTGCCTCCTTTGGGCCATATACCCCAAGGTCATGGGCAGAGCAAATACCACTACCCAGAAATTATGGTAATAATATAGCTTTAGATATAAGAGTGAAGGAGGGTTTAAAGAAGGGGAAATTGAATAGAATTACTCCATATTAAGACAGAGCACACATAAGACAAGCTAGGGAAGAGTTTCTCACTCTGAGGGGTGAGGAATGCTGCTGCTGCTGCATTATGTTAGGGCTGACCATTGCCACTGGCATCATGGCTAAGTTAATCCTTCCCAAAGATGGCTAAGAAAACACTGGAACACCAAGAGTACAACAAAGTGTCAGAGGTAAAGCCCTTGTCTGACTCTGCCCTGTGCTGCATTAACAGCTGTACTTAGAACACCCTCCTTATAGGATGGTCTCAGCTCATTAGTGGACCCCAAGAGTTCTGGCCTCAAGGCAATATGGCTTTCCCAAAGTGTAAATCTCTGAGAACCTTACAGGATTCTAAAAACTTATATAATAAAACATACACTCTATTCCCAGTATATTTTTTGTTTTATAAAAAATACTCTTTTCCACTTTAAAACTTTGAGTATTTTTTTCTTTCTGAGTCTATGTGAAATCCCCAGTTAGCACTGTCAAACCCACCTGGTGAATAGATAATATATTTTGAGGAGCAAACAAGTGAGCCTATCAGTTTCTTACTCTCCTCCAAGTGCATGGTATGTCCAATCAAAATCATTGTTATCTGGTCAGGAGCCAGTAGAGCTCAGGGTTAAGCATACCTATGGGTGATCTATTAGGAGTAATTTAGGTTTGAATTTTGACTCCAGCATTTGCTAGCCTGTGCTGTATGCCTGTTTCCTCACCCATTATTCTAAAGAAAACAATAAAAGTATAAGATACTTTAAAGAATAACAATTTGAAATGATATCACATGCAAAATGTCACATATAAAGACTGTAACATGGTACTTAGAGTACTGTAAGTACTGTGAAGAAGGAATTACCAAGCATATATGTGCTAATAAACCACTCTCTGGAACAAGCAATCTAACATTTGTAGTATCATGGCTTCAGTGACTTAACAGTACCCATGATGACTTATTTTAATATATTTGAGACATCACTGGATGTACAGATCAAAAGACAGCAAGAGAATTACTCCTCGTGAGTTAATACACCCCAACTTTACTGATTTTTCTTATCAGTAGTTCCTAAATGTAAATGATGACCTAAGCACTCACCTCATCTTCTGTGTCATAACACACTAGTTACTACAGCATAGAGATATTTGTGGGCAACTTCTCTATGCTGTACAACCCTCTCACTTCTATTCTCACACACTTTCTAGTGGGCAACAAGGGTGGCAGGGGAAGTTATAGCTCATGATAGCTCCTGAGGGCTGTGGTTCAGGTTTGAAATTGTTCTGCCATGACTCATATATAAGATGGATTGAGACTCCATTGTCTCCAAGATGCCCATTCAATCTGACCCTCTTGCTTAAAGACATAGAGACATGCTTTTATTCACTCGGGGCCCAGAGAAGTTCAGTCCCTGACTAGTTTGGGCAAATTAAAATTCATATAATACTTAGATAAATATAAAATTGCCATATCAACACATATAAAGTAAAAGAATATTCTTCTGTGGGAAAGCAAATAAGAGCCAGAGCTACTAATTTTCTATGAGAAAGTAAGACCAACCACAAATACTAAATTCTAAGCTAATAGAGAGTTTTACTAATAAATAAGTGTTAAATCATAGAAATCTGCTAAGACCTATAAAAAGGAAAAAAAACCTCTCATCTTTCTATATACAGAAGTGGCCATTATAGACATGTTCTCAAACTGTACAATGACTAGCTTTCAAGTAAAAAGACTCACTTATAGCTACCTTAAATTTATCTGATACTGGAAATTTGAAATGTCAATCTTTATTAGCTCATTGGTTCTGACCACAGCAATAAATAAGCTTTTTGTTCTTTATATAAGGAAAACATCTTGTAAGCCAGAATCAGGTATCCAGAGGGGATATGCTACCGCCCTCGTGTGTGTGTGTGTGTGTGTGTGTGTGTGTGTGTGTGTGTGTGTGTGTGTGTTCCAAAGCAGCGGTTCAAAGACCCTTTCATGGGGGTTGCTTAAGACCATCAGAAAACACTATATTTACATTACAATTTATAACAGTAGCAAAATTACAGTTATGAAGTAGCAATGAAAATAATTTTATGGTTGTGGGTAACCACAGTTCAAGAAACCATATTAAAGAGTCACAGCATTAGGAAGTTTGAGAGCTACTCTTAAGGGAATGACTTCAGGATCCTTGACATTCAGGAGTCAAATGTCAACAAAGGGCCTATGTGATGAGTTTTCTAAAGATTTAGAATATATTTTAAACAGAAAAGAATTTACAATCATACATTTTTCTAAGATCCTGTAATAAAGGGGGGAGCTCATTCTTAATTTTATGAAAGATGAACTTCTTGTTTTTAATTTTAGGTGTTCTTAGTATTTTTTATAAGAATTAAATACACAGTTGAACTTGGCACATTATAACTGTAATCCCAGCACATAGAGGCAGAGGAAAGACTTTGAAGCCAGCCTGGGCTGTATAGTCAATCAGTGACCAGCCTGAGCATCGCAATGAATTAGTGACCAGGATGGACTATAAAGTGAATTAGAGATCATCCTGGCCATCATAGTTAATTAGTGACCAGCATGGTCATCATAGTGAATTAGTGACCAGCCTGGGTGCAAGTGTTACAGCTGTGAAGGGAAAGGTATGCTGATTGTCAGAAGCCAGGCTATTCATATAGCTGTGAAGGGAAGGTATCCTGGATACCAGTAGCTGTGAAGGAAAAGGTATCCTGACTGTCTGGGAGACAGGCTCCACCTATAGCTCTATGTTCCAGTGGAGGATGATCTCCCTGCAGGATATAGGAATCCTGCTCAGCTCTATTCCACTCTGCTAACAGTTTCCCAGCAGAGATGTGGGTTGCTTTTCCGCTTTGGAGAAAATTGTTACTTCTTTGCTTCATCCCTGCAGAAATGTAGCATTCTACGCCTTCTCTGGAGAACATTGTTACTTCTCTGCTCTGTTCCACTAAAATTTTCCCACCAGAGGTATCAGTTGCTTTTTTTTCTCTGCTCCACTCCTGTGAAAGAAGTTCTTCACTCAAAACTCATTCAAGAGATTTATTGGGAGAGGAATCTAAGAGAGTGGCTGCCTCTGCCCGTGTGGAAAAGGGCAGCTCCTAACTGAACAGGTCCAGAGCTTATATAGGGCTTCATAGGGGCAGAGTTTTTCCAGGGTCAAGATTTTCAGGGTGGACATTGATTGGATTTCAATCCCTGAACTTAGACAAACTCAGAGATTGCCTGGATTCCATGGCAGGGATTGGTTGTTTTTGTGCTCATGGATTGGTTAGTTTCATGCCCAGAGATTGGTTGTTTTTTTTTCTGCTGAGTTGGTCAGGGGCAGTGTGTTTCACTGACTCTGCTTGCAGGGCCAAAGTGTGTCTCTTTCACTGGCTCTTTGTAACCTTTTGGCTCTGGCTTCAGAGCCAAAGTGTGTTTCTTTCACTGGCTCTGGTTTCAGGGTCAGGGTGTATTTCTTTGGTTGGCCCTTTAGCCTACACTGGGCATCATAGTGAATCAGTGACCAGCCTCAGTTGCATAATAAGATCCTGTTCTAAATAAACTAAATAAAATAAAGACTTGATGAATGTGTGTACACATGTCCCAGTACTTTATAAAATCTAAGCATACAACTGAAAGTATACTTAGCTAGAATATATATGTTGGTTGAGTTAGAAGCATATTTTATTTTATTTTTATTTTATTTTATTTTAAATTTCTGTCACTTTACATATGGAACCACAGTTCCCCCTCCTTCCACTTCTCCCTTACCTCTCCTACATTCCCCCTCATCCTACCCCCATCCACTCCTCACAGGGGGCACCGTCTCCCTTGGATAATCAACAAAGTCTGTCATACCAACTTGAGGCAGTGCCTAGCCCCCACCCCATTCCCTGCCTTCATCAAGGCTGAGCAAGGTATCCCATCATAGGAAATGGACTTCAAAAAGCCAGTTCATGAGTTAGAAGGATGAAGGGAAAGTTTTGGACAGAATTCCAAGCTGTATGAATACATCTGAGCAATGCTGTGCTTTGAGTAAGAAATGTCCCCCACAGGCTGTTTGACCATGATGTGGTCTCCAGTTGGTGATGCCCTTTGGAAGGCTCTGGAATTTTTAAGAAATGGAGCCTTGCTGGAAGAAGTGAGTCATTAGAGGGTGAGCATTGAGATTTTATAACCTTTCTCTACTTTCTATCCATTCCAGGCATCCTGACCACAGATTCATTGTAGCAAGCATCCTCAGGCTCTTCTTCTATGCTTTCTCTGCAATAATACCATAATAGACTGTATCCCTTCTCAAATTGTAAATCAAAAGAAATCCTTCTGTAAGCTGCTTATTTTTTTATCATAGCAACAAGGAAGAGGAGCACTTACTCCATAAGTACTCCTCCCTCTCAAGGTCACAGTAGAGCACTTGAACCATTAGAACAAATGATGTATGTGGGGAATGATGGACATGTCTGGCCAGACTATGTTGTACTTAGAGCATCACTAAAGTAAGAATATAGCTTTTGATAGTTGGGACAGGGGTATTTGTAATTTCCTAACCAGGGAATAACATGAGATAATAATATGAATTGAATTTCTCTGAACAAGCTGCACCTAAATTATATGTTTTGCAGATTGCCTGACCTCAGTGACTGTAGCATGGTGACTGTGGAGACATGCAGTGTTGGGGATTCAAGAGTCAGAACTACTCTAGCCTCTTTAGCAGCCATGTACCTTAAGCTTTACATCTGTCCTAACCCAACAGTCTACTGGCTAATAGATAAAGTTCTAACCATGTGTCATTAAGCTTAATAAACCTGTACCTCCTCCAAGCTTGAATTTAAGAAGCTTTGGAAATGTCAAGGCTGTGGAATGATCTCCCTGCTTTTCCTGTAGTCTGCCTACCCAATGTTCTCAACAATGAAGCTGATAAGCATGTGGATTTACAACATCTTTTGCTCTATGACTATAAAATTTTGTATAACATCTTCCACAGTGGACTATGTCATTTAGGGTAACTTGAATTCAAGTTCCCTGGCCAGAGTAGCTAATATTAGGCTCAGAATAGCCTTAAAAGTTCTCCTCTAAAGCATATTTGTTATTTTACAACAATAATAACATAGGAAATTTGTTCTGCAGTGTTCAAATCCTTTAAAATTGTAGGCTAACGGACAGTTGGGAAGTCTTATGATGCTACCTAATAGGTGTGGGTTTCAATCCAAGCCTCCACACCAGCAGAACAAACTTCAGCAAAATTTTCAATCTCTCTCCATCTCATATTACTCTGCACTCTATCACCTGGACTCAGGATTGTAACTCCCATACAGAAGGGCCTCTGTTCAGTATGGTGTCAATGTCTGACATACAAATGCCAGTAAATGGTGATGGCCATCACCACCATCTTCATTATGAACAAAGATGTGTGTGTGTGTGTGTGTGTGTGTGTGTGTGTGTGTGTGTGTGTGTGAGAGAGAGAGAGAGAGAGAGAGAGAGAGAGAGAGAGAGAGAGAGAAGAGGGGTGAGGCGGTGGGGGGGGGGCTAGAGGATAATTAAATGATGTATTCAAGGGTTGTTACGTGTCTGACTTTTTTCCTTTCTTGTATAAAAGAGCAAGTCTTACAGGTTAAGTCAAAGTTGAACCAAGAGAACTTGAATAACAATTTGCTAAATAAATAGACAATTTTAACTCATTGTCATCTATACAAGCCTGTTGCTTGTATAATACAATCAATACAAGATTGCTTGAAGGGCTCCCATTCTTATCCACTACCAGGAGACTTTGAAGCTTCACCTTTCAAAGGCAGCACATTTTCTATAACTGTTGTTTTAGCCAATTAGATTTTAAAGAAATGAGCAAGGGCTAGCACCCTCACAAGAAAGATGGTTTTGGATCGCTCACAATAGTTTGATAGAGCCAGTTTCTTTCTTGTGCCTGAGGGCAGTAGAGCAACATCTAGACCTTTGAAAAAGCCCAGTTAAGTTTATGAGGACTGGTTCCAAATGTAGGTACTATCAGTCTCCCTGGTTCACATCACCAAGATTTAGTATAGTGTTGTTTGTTAAAGAATTCAAACAAAATATATTCAAAGTGTCTGATCCTTGAGGAATTTAGTTGAGGCTGAGACTGAAAAAGTCAACTACCAATAAATAACCGTAAACTTCCCAGGATCCATTAGACTTTAAAGTTTAAAAATGTTATTTGTTATATCCAACAAAGAAGGAAAGATGAGATTTTGTATGACACCCCTTAACACTAGGTTTCTATATGTCTATAACTTTAAAATAGATTTACTTTCTTAAATTTTACAAATTGCCTTAAGGAGCCTATTTTGTATTACAGCATTAAAATAAGTCTATCTGAATAAGGAACAGCTCTAGAGAAGTCCTTATTTTCTTACACTGATAGAAGGGCTTTGTCTCTATTTGCATAAATGGACTCAAGCAGCCAATCATTGGTTAAGCTGCTCGTCCCATCTCTTGGCTGAAGCTTTGACTGTGAACAAACACCAAACACAAAATCTGACTGCATGGAACATTAAACAGGTATTCTCCTTTTTTTTTAAACTTTGTGATCTCAATTTCCTAGAGTTATCCAATAGAAAGCAGATGCAAATTAGGAGCTCAATTCACAGAAATAATAGGTACATTTATATTGGCTTCCCATGGAGATGCCTCAAAAAGAAGTATGGAAGGCACAATTAGCACTTCCAAATGAATGCTTATTCCTACAGTCTCATAAATACCCTGCTTGTTTTCTTCAAATATTGACCTTTCCATGCAGACCACAAGGTGAGTGCAGACTCAAACAGGATGGAATCCTGGCTGAGGACTACCTTCTCTAGGGCATAAACATGCATTGATGTGCTTCACTGCTGCTTTTTCTGACACCAAGGAGCAGGAATAGATTTGTGCAATCTGACTTGTGCCTGCTGAGCAGTGAGTGGATGAGCTTGGAAGCTGAGAGATTCTGGCCTTCTCTTAACAAAACTAGCAAAGAAAAGCCCTGGCATCCTACATAGTCACTGTAAGAGTTTGTTTCTTGTTTTGTTTTGTTTTTTGTTGTTTTTTTATATCTGTGCTTATTTTTGTTTTATATTTGCTTGTTCTTTCTATTCAGTTTTCATTTATAAGAGAAAAACAAACAAAAAATTGTAAATAAATAGTCCTAACCACTATATGGATTTAGGATGTTCTTTAAAAAGTTTAGATCAGGACTAGGGAGATGGTTCAGTGAGTACAGTGCTTGCTACATAACCATGTGGATCTTAGTTAAGGTCTCCAACACCCACTTAAATATAAAAGCTGAGCACCCTGGCATATGGCTGCAATCCAGGGGAGGGAGGCAAAGATGAGTGGATAGCTGAGATTTACTAGACAACCAAACTAGCTGAAACAGTGATCTCTGGGCTCAGTGAGAGGACCTATATCAATCAATCAATCAATCAATCAATCAATCAATCAACCAATGAAGGTGGAAAGCTGTAGAGGAAGACACCCAATGTTGACCTCTGGATTCCACAGGCTCAAATACAGACCAGAACACCTTCCAGTGAGCACTTGGGTTCCGCAAATCACTCATGCATTTGTCATAAAGAGAATAGATGGCACCTGGGTTTTTCTTGAGATTATTTTTGTAGCACAGAAATCATCAGTAAAAACGTGATGATGGCTTTTAAAAAGCTGCCCAATTTCACCTAGCTTTCAATTCTACCATAGTTGTCTGCTAGCATCTTATGCAAAGAAAATTCATTTTTAAATGGAAGAAGCAAACATCACAATCTGTTCTGTGGAACATCCAATGACCATTTCCCTTTAAAAAAATATTTTTTAAAAAAATTTATTTATTTTTTTTATGTGTATTGCTGTTTTGCCTACATGTATGTCTCTGCACCACATGTGTGCAAGAAGGAGGTGCTGGATCCCCTGGAACTAGAGTTATAGATGATTGTGAGCCCCCAGGTGGGTGCTTGGAATCAAACTGGGATCCTCTACAAGAGCAACCAATACTCTTAACCACTGAGACATCTCTTCAACTCTACCTTCCCCTTCTTTTTTTTATTTACAGTCCTTTTTTTCCTCTTTCACTCCTGGGGTCTTGTGTTCCAGGCTCAAGATATTGGTGCAGTTGAGAATTCTCTTGGTCCTGCTGACTTTATATAATTATTGTTATTTTTAATTATGGTAGAATTTGTAGCTGCTATAGCTAGACAGTGGTGAGGTTAGTCACCCCCTTTACAACCTCACTCCTGGGATCTCAGACTAATAAAAGTAAATGCTGCAGCAGCAAACATGCATACTCAACTGTATGCACAGACATGTCTTAGAAATCATATGTGTTTTTAAAGCCATGGCAATGGAGTCTCACTGGACTATTCTTTACATTGTGAGGCAACAGTTCCTTTGAAACGTCTGTAGTGGTCTCTGGAAACCATGACTGTGGATGCAGGATTCAGTGAGCTTGCAGTGAACATCATGAAGTCACAGTTGGTGCAGGATCCCACAAATCACAACTTCCTCTAGAAGAGAACCTTTCTATTCTGAATTCTTATGAACCATAAATACCTGAATCAGCTGGGTCTGGATTACTAATTTAAACACACACTACATTAAGTTCAGATGCATATTGCACAGTCAAATTATATATACAGGAGACAACTCTCAAAGTATCTTCTGTCCCTGTCCCCACTAAGCTGTCACAAAGCTTGTCTACTTTGGCTAAGGAATTTTGAAACTCTACATGAGAGTTTTGTGCTTTATAATGCTGTGCCAGCATCCATATCCCCACTATTACCTCTCTCCCAAAGCCTTCTCTATCTTCTAGTTGTACGAGACCCTATAGGAAATGTCTTTCCTGAGACCTTTCACAGAGGAGAGGAGTTCAGAGAGTTATTCTGATTATATTCAGAATGTTCAAACTGTGGGTCTGAAATTAGTAGCAAGATGATATGACATGGAATTTTGTTTTGATAAAAGATAGTAAAAAGAACTTATATATTATTTTTGTTATTTTTTGTGGAGCATTTGTACATGTCCATCTGTGAGTGTGATGTGTATATGCATGTTCTTATATGTGGAGGTACATCTGTGCATGTAGAGACCTGTGTCTGATACCAAGAGTTTCCTTCCATAGCTTTTTACTTTATTCATGTGGCAAGGTCTCTTGGTTGCACCTCAAACTTACTGGTTTGGCTAGCACAGCTAAGCAGCTTGCTCAGAAATTTTCTATCTCCACCATCCTAGCATGGGAATTATATGTGGCCTACCACACTTTCCCACCCTTTACATGTGAGGATCCAAGCTCCAGGCCTGTGTCATCACAGCAAGTATTATACCTTCTGAGACATCTCATTACCCCCTGTAGAGGGTTTGAACTGAGTCCTCCTCACATTTGAAACTTGACTCCATCGTTTACTGCCTATATTACCTTGTCTATATATTATTTAATCTCATGGGTACTCCATTCCTTATTTGTAAACTTCCAGTAATTTCCTAAATATTGTAACATACAAATTGCTTAGAGAATGTATCTTAACCTGGTGAATAATGAGAGTAGGTACAAATCATTATTTTTGTTGTTGATGATATTCTTGCTTACTCTCAGGACTATATGTGAAATTTCAAAGAATCATTGGGGTCCAAAAAGTGAAGAGTTTTTTTAAAATAAACACATGTAATGAACCTAGATGTGAATCAGTTATGGGTTGACAGCAGACTGACCTAGTAGTCAGTATATATGAGAGCTTCTGCATGCGCAGCTTGCTCACCATAGATTGGTTGTTTGATCCATGCCCGAATTCTAGGATTGTCATCAGTCTGCAATTCTCATTCATAAAAGATAATGACTTCATATATAGTATACTGTATCACACACGTGTGCTGATCCCATAGGAAAGGAGACTGAAGATTTGGTGGTTCATTCTCGCAGTGGGCATTCTGACAGTGTCACTGTATTAGCTTTAAGTCTCCTAGGGGCCACGTCTGTCTGGCTTGAAATTATAACTCTACCATTTACAAGCCTTAAAACCTCACTTGCAAACTGTATGAAGTGAGAGAAAGAAAAAAAATTGGTGTGTATGGGGGGGGGGTGAAATAAAGCACAGAAAGCTTTGGCACAGTGATTTCCACAGCTGAATACTGTTACCTAAAGGGTATCAGAAGATCTCTGATAATCTATTGATAAATTCAGCCCGTTTTTTTGTAAGCAACCCAGTACTTTGCTCATGATATAAAAGGGTTTTGCCATTGAGCTACATGTTCATCCCTGCATTACAAGGTATAATTTGACCCACCAGCAAATTATCTTAATATTCTAGTCATCAGGCAAATATTTGAATATAAACATATATGCTTCCATTAGACACAGTAAAGATTTACACTTAATCCTACAACAGAGTATAAGAAAGGCACAGTAGCACAATGTCTTGGTCCAGACAATCCTAACAGAACTGAGATAAATGACACCTGACTGCACTTTGCCACATCTCCCAAGTAGACAGATACATAACAGTGAACCAAAACTTAATTTCTCTTCTCAGGCAGGTCCTGTGATTTGCTGCAATAAGAGTTGGTATTCTCTCTGGAATTGTGGGACTATTAGAGAAAAAGAAATGAATAAGGCAGCAGAAATTACATACAGTAACAGAGGGATAGAAGTATGTTAAGTCCATATATGAAAATGTCACCAAACCCCATTGTTTTATATCATTCATATGAATTAATAATAAGTATAACTTAGAGTACTCAAGATTCAAAATATTCAAAATTCTCAGTATTTAAATTATAGGCATGGCACTCAATCCCTGTTTAACACCATTTTGCATTTATTCAACAAGTGATTGCTATTGTGAAATTCTGTGTTTAATTCTTGAATGTTGGGACATTCAAGATTCAACATGCCTTGGCAGGTGAGAGCATTTATTTCTCTTGATGACTTTAGTTTGGTTCCTAATACCCACATGACAGCACATAATCACAGTTAGCACCCTCTTCTGGCTTGTGCAGGCACTAGCACACATACTGTGCACATACATATGCATAAGCCCTCACACACATAAATATAACATAAAGTAAGGAAATCTACTTTTTAAATTCCTACATGTTGAGATTAGTGAATGAGATGCATCAGAAAAGATACATTTAATAACATTTTCAAGTTATTAATGAGAATGATTTGTTTCTTTTATTAGTAAAAATGTAATGATTCCTTTGGAGAGATACTGTTATATGTCCCTGACTACATAGATGAGAGAAATTGACTGTCCTGTTTGGTTTTTGACAACTTGCACATATCTGGGAAGAGAGAATCTTAACTGAGAAGTTTCTCTCGAAGATTAGCCTGTAGGAAGTTTGTGGGATAATGCCATAATTAATAATTGATGTGGGAGAGGCTAATCCAGTGTGGGTTGTGCTAGCCCTGGGCAGGTGATCCTAACTTGTATAAGATAGCAAGCTGAGCAAACCATGGTGAACACCTCCAATGGCTTCTGCTTCAGTTTCTGCCTCCAAGTTCCTGCCCTGACTTCTTTCAGTGAGAGTTAGAAGCTCACATAAAGTTTTTCTTTCCCTAGTTACTTTTTGATCATGGTATTTTATCACAGAAATGGGAACCCTAACTAAAACTTTGACTACTCTTCTACCTAAAATATCAGGTTAGGAGCTACAATGTCAGCCATGGACACTCATCACTCTCTTTCGGTTTGATGTCTTAACTGGTAGACAGTGCTTCCTCTCTCACACAGCTGTTGGCATGCTTTGCTTGATGATGTCTTTGAATAACAGTTGCAACAATCTTTTAACTTGTCCACTGATTTCAACCTGAACCTGTTTGCAACAGTAGTGATCAGTCCACTGTGTGGATTCAACCATAATAGTCTACCTGAATAACTGCTTCTCACCCCATGCTCCCAGCCCTGAAACTCAACATCTTTAGTTGCTCACAATGTCCTCAACGAGGCTAACTGACTGGGCCCTGATCATGTTTCTGCCTGTATCCAGAATTCACTTTCTCTACTTCTGTACCTCATAGTTGCCTCCTGACCTTTCAAAAGCTGTCTCAACAGTTTCTTTTATCTTCTGTTTTCCACCTCTAACACCAACACTTAGATTAAAAGTGACTTTTCCCTCATAGATAAGTGGAAATATACTACTGTAGTGCTATCAATGATGAGCATTAGTTTTTTCATTTGGTCAAGAGTCTTAGCCTACTAAGCCCACTTACCTGTATTTGTATGAATAGAGGACTGTGCTATACTCAGCTCAGTGTCTAGCATACAGCAAGCAATTCACACTTGTTTACTGTCAAAATGAACTAATGGTAATCATTTTTTCAGACCTTTCAGCTGATGCCCACAGAATGCAACACAAAGTCCAAACTCTTCTTAACTATTCTTGACAAACCTCTCACCTAATGTAGAGTCCCCATTCTTTCTATGTCCATGCATTTATTCATGATCCTGTAAACTAAAATAACTATCCCCCAATGGGTCTCTGCATTTCAGCCTTCTAGTCCTCAACTTATCTGAGTTCACAGCTGAACTATTTCAGGATCTACAGAAGACGAAATGAGAACAGGCTTGTGGGAGCTCTTTGTTACCTATAGATCTAAAGAGAGTGGGTGTACTGAAATGTAGGGCAGCTTAAAAAACAAAATCTAAAATGTTCCACAACCCTTGTTTTATACCCTAGGCTGTGCCAATTTTGTCTTTGCTGAAGTTGTGAAGACTCTGCCTTCTCTGACATGTTATTGGTGCTCCCAGCTTTTCTTTCTCTTTCCTCATCCTCCTCCACCTTTCTTCCCTTTATCATCCTTCCTCATTCTTTTTCTTTTGGTGACATATTTTAACTTTGCCTCCACCTCTAGGTGCAATAGGAGCTCCTGACCCCATTTTTGCCACTCATCCTAACTCCAGTCTCATTTTCCTGTCTGGCAGGAAACTTGAGGATCAGCCACCTCATTCCCCATTAAACTTGTGAGTGTTTTCCCACACACCTTCTCACTGCATTCTCCATGAAACTAGAAGTTGTATTTTCCAACAAGAAACACAGCACAGGAGCTTTCTGTGCCTCCCCTGAAGGGAATGAATTCACTGTACATAGGCTGGCTCCGGCAGGTAGGAATGCCAGCACTTCCTCTGCTGTTAGCATGTACCCAAATGCTTTGCAAAACATTTGGGGACATTTAGTTTCATGAAAACAAACCACAGAAATAAAAGCTGTATTTGCTTTTGTTCTTTAAGGTGATGTGTTTCCATCATTCATTCAGTAGTTCTTTCTTCAGATACTGCTCAGGGACCTGAAGAGAGAATTACTAAGTGAATGAAGGAAACCTAACTTTTAGCTTAGCCGTTTTCCCCAATCCCCCTCTGCTTCCCCATTTCTCTGAAGAAAAAAAAAAGACGACAAAGTGAGAGACAATGAGCAGAATATGCTTAGGTAGTTGGGGAATCTGTAGACAGCGTTGAGCATCCTCCTCCCCATGAAATACTCAATGTGCTGTGAATGGACTCAGACAAGCCCAGCGGCTTATAGATCTATGTTGTTAGGTCCCTATCTTCCGCTGCTTGCTGAGGTTTTAATTTCCAGATGAAAGGCATATTCTTTTCTTCCTTTGCTTTTTCTGTTACTGTGATTGGACAGCCCTTTATCCTGGAAGCTGTGAACACCACAAGACTGCCACTAGTAACTATTCTCTATAATTTCCTGTCAAGAGACTATGAGAAGTAAGGATTCCTTCCTGGGACACACTTCCCACTGGGTCACAGCAGTTGCTTACCACCCCACCTCCTCATGTGACACATTTGGTTTTCCTTCTGTCTTCTTGATCCCCTGGCACAAGAGATATACCTAAACACATCAGGACCAGCTTGCTGACCAGGTGTACCCTCACGAGCTATGCCTATATCTGTCATCTCTTTGCTTCACCTTGTTATTCAAGATGATGATGCCTGAGGATAACTATCTATAGAGGCCAGAAGTTATGGTAGGGCTCAGTGTAGAATACTCACCTTTCTTTTTATTTGAAAAATATTTAAAATAGAACATCTTTGATATTAAGGTGCTACATGTATATTCTTTAGATGTTAAGTCCAGACCATATTTATAGCGTGTTTCTGTACAAAAGTATCTTATTCATTGTTCATTATCTCCTTGCTTATTTTGTTATAAAGAATATTATGGGTGGCTCTATCATGTGTCTACTCTTTCATCTATCTATCTACATATAAGCATACACATATGTTGAGAAGTGTGATAAGCATTTATTGGTAGGCCAGATAAATATGATAAGTGTTATACTAGTAGTATAACATTTATAATATACACAAGACTTTTCCCTTTAAAAGAGCATAGACAGGAGTATAACTAAAATACATGCAGATTAAATATACAGCAATAATCTTCCATATAATTTAATACTTACATTTAACATTAATAATTTTTATAATTTAAATATTGCCCCAATTAAAGGTCCAAGATATCCAAAGCCCAACAGCAGCATTGCATACATGAAGCAGAAACCCCAGCCAACCATGTTCTAATAATTCAAAGAAAAGGAAGCTAAGAGGCCAGCTTTTGCTTTGCACAAGAGGCACAGACAAATTTTGTGGCAATGCTTAATTACATCCTTTACATCAACTCAGCCTAGATTACATAATGAGGGTGATGCTACCAACAGGCAATTTTATCTAAAGACATATTCTGTCCCATTAGTTAGGAGATGCAAAAGCTACCTTCTCATAGAGGAGGGCAAAGGTGACCCTTCCCATGGCCTGTAATCAAATGCCTGTTGCATTGTGAGGTCTGACTGGAAGTTTCCAAATGACACTTTAGGTTTCAGCTGTTGTTCTTAAAGGTACATTATGTGTCATTTGATCCAGCAAGATAGCAAATGCCCCATAAACACACTGGAAATGTAGTTAATAAGGGAACATGATCCAAGTCATTATCCAGTGGCATTTCATGGTATAATGTTTCTTTCTCTCCATACACATGCACAAACACTCTCATACATAAATACGTATTTTTGGTAAGGTATAAACGATCATTCTGAGATCACAATACTGAGGATGATTTGTACTACAAGACACCTCTGAATTTCAGTTTTTACCTCTAAATTTCAGATTTTGTGCCTGTAACAAGGGATGAGTAATGGACAGATAGCCACATGGCTATTGTGAGCAGTAAATGAGATGTTGCATATGAAACACTGCTGTGGGATGGTCTGTATGTCAAATGTGTTGCTGATTCGTCAATAAATAAATCACTGATTGGCCAGTGGCCAGGCAGGAAGTATAGGCAGGACTAACAGAGAGGAGAATTGAGAGAACAGGAAGGTGGAAGGAAGGCACTGCCAGCCACCACCATAACAAGCATCATGTGAAGACACCGGTAAGCCATGAGCCACGTGGCAAGGTATAGATTTATAGGAATGGATCAATTTCAGATGTAAGAACTAGATAGCTAGAAGCCTGAGCCATTAGGCCAAACAGTTTAAATAATGTACGTGTCTGTGTGTTTATTTTATAAGTGGGCTGTTGGACTGCTAGGGTTTGGTGGGATCCAGAGAGAAAACTCTCCAGCTACAAAACACATCTTAGCAGAGAATTGTGAAAATCATTTTAAAAATATGGAATGCTTTCTCATTCTCTTACACATGAAATTTGAGGCAATTAAAAAAAAATACAGGTTTAGATGCATATCCCACTGCCATGCCTTCCCTTCATCTGTTTAAAAGAGTTCTGCTAAATGTGATATATTATACAATAATAATGATAATGGCTTCTATGTGTTAATAATGTTTCATCATCTCTAATCCTAAGAGCTTTTCTTGTCTCCTTTCTTTTTTGCAAATACAAAGAATTGGGCACCATAAAATGAGGAGACAAGTCTGAAGACTCCCAGCTAGCCAGCATCAGAGCTGCTGATATAAAGCAGACTGTTCTAAGTAGTCTTCGAAGAAGAAAAGATGACCCAGTCTAATTATACAATCATTTGTATGATTATATAATAATATAATATATAATTTAATCATACTTAACTCAATAGATATATACAAAGGTGCTACCACAGAACTGTAAAATGTTGTCATAGAATCCCCATTCCAAATAGGAAGGCCTAAATATGAGAGGCCTAAATTACATAAAGATCAATTTCCCGGTTCTCCCTCCAAAGAATTTGTGATGTCATAAGGGACTCAAATATATAATACTGAAGCATTGTGAGACAGGCTAATGAGCTAGGTTCTGAGTTGTGATAGGGCTGATCAGAAGAGTATTCAGGGGTAGAAGTTACCTTCGTGACCTGGACTCTGAATTAGAAGCAAATTTTCAGCAGGTGGCAATAGAGAAAATGACATATTTGGGGCAAAAGGAGATATATTAACAAAACTGAAAGAGCAATTTTCACATCTAAAGGTTATACTTAGAGATAATTTAGGCTGAATCACGGACTTTCTAAAAATCCGGAAGTGTCTTAAATTTGCTTTACTGAAACACAAAGAAACCATACAGGAGAGTGATAGTAATTTCTTTTCAAAAAAGTTGTGGCCAACTTTCATTGAGTACCTGTATTTATGTCCTTGCCAGCAAGGCAGAGAAAAGCTGCTATTGTCCTTGATTTGTATAGATGCATCCCAGTATGAATTACACTTATTTTATTTGTGTGTGAATGTGTGTGATATGCATGTGCCACAGCCTAAATATGAAGGTGAGAAGACAACTTGCAAAAATCAATTCTCTTTTTCTACCATGTGGGGCCTGGGGACTGAATTAAGGGTATCAGGATCAGAGGCAGGAACCTTTACCAAATGAACCACTCAGCCAGCTGTGAGTGTTAATTAAATGGACAAAGCATTAAATATAATCCAAAGAAAAAGAAAAGAGAGTGATGAAAGAAATTTTTGACATGTCTATTGTAATCAGTGGAAAAAGAGATACCATGAAGCTGACTGTAAGAGAGTCTCCTATAAATAGCACTGAATGCAGAATATAAGAAGGTCAGCAGATGGGGCTCTAAGAGGTGAAAACTGCACAGAAATTCAGGATAAGATATAAGTGTATGTAATAAATTCAAAGAAAGATAAGCTATATCTATAATTCAGAAATACATTTTCACTTTTTGAGTAAGACGGAGACTATGCATTAAGTCAGCTCTGTAAAGAGGAATTAGAAAATAAATGACTCTCAAAATACAGCAGAGAGAGTGGGGCTTATGGAAACAGAACTAGAAGGCCAGGATTTGGGCTTAGGAAAGAATGGCAAGCAAAGTATGGAATTCTGGGAGAATGTGTGCTGAAATTTATATATTATGTGAAACAGTTATGTCACAAAACACAAGATATCAACATTCATCACAAAATTTTTAAAACACAATCAAGCATTCTGGAGAAAAGTATGAGCACACCTTCATGACAGTGGTTTGTTGTCTGATCAGCAGAGGAACGAATGCATGTGCCAATTCTCCATGTGGGCAACAGATGGTGTATATTTAATTACTGTTATGATATTATGCACTATTTTGTGAATAATGTACATTTATTATGTTTTTAACTTCTAAAATTTATTACTATTGTGTGTGTGCATGACCTGTGTGTGTAGATTTACATGCCATCGTAAGCATGTGGTATTCAGACAACTTTTTGGAGTCAGCTCTCTCTGCCCCCTTGCATAGGTCCTGGGGCTCCAAGTCATATCACCAGGCTTGTGTGGCAAATGTCTTTACCCACTGATTGCACCAGCTGATATTCTTAAAATGGAAATTATGAGAAGTATCTATTTTCATAAGGTTGTTATATGAGTAGATAAGTTACTTAGTGTGCCTAGAATGTCATAGAATCTACATACATGTTAATTCTCATTGTTTGTGTTATATAGACACATTAGAAAAAATCATTGGTCATAAAGGTAGATATTATTTTAAAGTATCACAAAAAAAGAATTAAGAGAGAACTTGGTTTGTACAGAGAAAAGCATAAAAGTTTCTGAGTACAGAAGAGAATGCTACCCAGTAGAATTTTTTCCACAGTGGAAATGATTTAGCCCAGATTTAATGTGCCAGTGTTTTTGCTATCACTGTCATACCAAGTTCGCATAACTATCCTCCAGCTGTTCTCAGAACAGAATGTACAAATGACAGAGTCTATTCCCACTCCTTAGGCCAATTCTGTTCATTTACATCCTTTTATTTTCTCTGTTAATAGAAAAAATTCTGCTTCGTGTCTACATTGCTTTTTGTTTCAATCACTGGAGGCCTTGGAGACCTTGGAGTCCTCATTTCACAAAGAATTAATATGGGTGGAGAGTGGCTTCTTGGTCAAGAGCATGTGCTGCTCTTTCAGGGGACTTGAGTTCATTCCTTTCTAGGACTTCACATCAAGAAGCTCACAATTGCCTGTAGTTCCATCTTCAAGGAGTCTAACTTCTGGCCTTCAAGAGTATGTGTACTCTTATGCACAGACACACTCACAGACATATAAATATGAATATACTCACACACAATTAAAAATTAAATTAAATTAAAAATTACAAAGGAACCAGAAAGCATTAATAAAAAGTCTGTGTCTAAAGCAAAGAAGTAAAAGACCCAGTTCAAAACACACACCAAGGTGAAGCCTACCAAGGGCAGCCCAGCATAACTCCTTTCATTAGCTTCTCACCAAAAAAAAAAAAACAAAAAAGGTTTCAGGAAGAAGAAAAATGCCTTGATAAAAGACTATAGTTGACAATGGGCTATGGAAAGGCTGATCTCTGGAAATCACAAAAGATACCTGCTGGGGGAAGTTCTGTATGTCAAATATGTTGCTCTGATTGGTTAGTAAATAAAACACTGATTGGCCAGTAGCCAGGCAGGAAGGATAAGTGGGACAAGCAGAGAAGAAAATTCTGGGAAGTGGAAGGCTGAGTCAGAGAGACACTGCCAGCCGCCACCATGACAAGCAGCATGTGAAGATGCCGGTAAGCCACAAGCCACGTGGCAAGGTATAGATTAATAGAAATGGATTAATTTAAGCTGGAAGAACAGTTAGCAAGAAGCCTGCCACGGCCATACAGTTTGTAAGCAATATAAGTCTCTGTGTTTACTTGGTTGGGTCTGAGAAGCAGTGGGACTGGCGGGTGAGAGAGATTTGTCCTGACTGTGGGCAAGGCAGGAAAACTCTAGCTACAGATACCAATGCACTGAACCACTGTACAGAGAATGGGAAAGTTAGCCATGTCATACTAGTTACATAAGTCACTCATATGCATGTTACATAACAAGAGTGATGTTACCAACAGAACCACTGGTTCATCTAGAAAGAATGTTCTGATTATTAACCAGGGAAATAAAGGCATGTGATGTCAAGATGATGGGTAATTCCTGACAACAGATTAAACAGGGCAGTGATTCTTATTAGGTAAGTTTTAGAAGACATAAAGTATCAATATTAAATCCCAGCTAATATTTAAAGATAATAATGACCAGGTAATGAATAGATCCCACTTATAAATGCAGATAGGCAATTTCCAGTGAGCATAACACTTGTTTCATGTGCAGCTTAGAACACTGCATGTAGAAAATAAATCCACCTACTTCTGGAGCCAGGTTAAGGAATAAACAACAACAACAAAAATGTTAAACCACACATTTAAATACAATCTGTCCAGGAATTTGAAAAGAGAATATGGATTTGACTGTGTTCATAGGCTAGTCAGAATTATCAAGAGTTTGAAGTACTCATTAAGGGAATTGATAGGATTTATATCAATAGATATTATAATACAGTGAGATACATTGTGTTTTCTTACTATAATATGATAGTAGCTGAAATTAAATTTCTCAAAAGCCAGAAAATTTGACAGAGACAAATAGAATCATATCAAATTCCCATTAGAGCAGATAAGTTCTTCTTAATGGTGAGCAAGTTGATAAATAGGATAGATCTCTCAAAATACCCAAGTGGTAACATGCTTGGTAGTAAATTATATAAAAAGAGCTTTCATGAGAAAGAATAAAGCCTGGAATTCTAAATACGTATGTAGATATTGTAGGAGTCCTGCATAGCATTTTCAAAATAAAAACACCAGAATAAAAGAGAACTGTACAACCCAAAGTAAATGAGGCAAGTGTGATAGATGGCAGGGTGATAAGGAAAGAGAGAAGACAGGCAGATAGACAGACATTAATTCAATTTTCTTAAGGTATTCAAAAGAAAGAATATGCAAGTGATAGATTAAAAGAAAAATAATATATAAGACTAGTTCCTTATAGAATAGTCTTAAAAGTAAGATAAAGCACAAGAAGGAGCCATTTAATCAGTAATTCATTCATTCAGTCAGTAATTTATTCAATCAATCAGTAATTCATTCATTCCCTCATTAAATCAGTAATTCATTCATTCATTCAGTAATTTATCAGTCAGTCAGTCAGTAATGAATTCAGTCAATCAATCAGTAAGTAGTTCATTCATTCTCTCATTAAATCAGTAATTCATTCAGTCAGTCAGTTATTTCTTTATTCAGTCAACCAATAGCTCATTCATTCATCCAGTAATTCATTCAGTCTATCATTCATTCAGTCACTAATTCAATCAGTTAGCCATTGCCATCTTCATGCAGAAGCAGAAGGGTTCTTGATCAAAACTTTGCTTTGGGTGACAAGACTGATGAACACACACACACACACACACACACACACACACACACACACACACACACACATACACACACACACACACACACACGCGCGCGCGCGCACATGCACACTTCCTAAGAAAGTATGAAGAGCCATGTTGGGAGTCAGTGAAACAGCTTAGTGGGTAAAAGCACTTGTCACCAAGCCTCATGAGCAGAGTTTTGTGGCGGAAGAAAAGAACTGACTGCTGTAAGTTGTTCTCTGACTTCCACATGTGCACTGCAACATCTGTGAACACATACACAGACATACACCAAAAACAAAGTTATGTTTCTTAAATATTATTGTTACTCAAGGGGAAATGACAGTTTTCTCAAGCTACTTCAGTGATTTGATAGCATAAGATAAGAGACTGACCAGGATTAGGGGTGGAAATAAAGCCAGTCCTCATCCCCATGGGCAGTTATTACATACAATTTGTCTATATTGGACAGAAGATAGTGATCCCCATATATGGGCTATGGGAAGAAAGCGACATATTTGAAGGACTATTACAAGAAGAACTAAGGTATTGGGAAGATTTTAAGCCATCAGAGCATGTGATGTGCATACATAAAAGTGACATTCCTTTGTGCTGAATTAAGCATGGAACAGAAGGACCAAAGCATGGAAGAATGCTACTGGAAGTACTTTCCAACAATCTGAATCATTTTTAGTTTTTAAGAAGCAGAAAATGTGGTAGCTAACAGACAGAGTAGATTTAAAGTAGAGATTAAGAGAAAGACATGAAGTATTCCTAAGTATAATGGTTGTCAGCTGGGTAGGTTAGTTCAGTGTGGTCAAATAGAGAAGGCAGATGTTGCGGCGTAATGAGGAGCTGGATTCAGCCACACTAAGTTTCAGATACTAGTGGCATGAGTGAGGATGTGAACATAAATCACTGAGGAAACTTTCAGCTGCTTTATGTCATTGTGATGCTTAATATTGACTGTCAAGTTAATATGATCTAGAATGACTTAAATAACAAACCTCTGAGAATGTCTCTGAGGAACATAATTTTGTTGGCTTACCTGAGGTTGATGTGCCCATCCTCGCTACAAACAGCACCATTCCATGAGCTGAGTTACCAGGCTGAATAAAGAAAACAGCACCAGTGTTCATTTCTCTCTGTTTTGAGACCAGTTACCACATGTTCCTGTGACTATGACTTCCCTGCCATGATTGGCTAGTATCTCTCAGAGGTGTGATTCAAAATACATCCTTTTCTTAAGTTGCTTTTGTCAGGTATTTTTGAGAAACAAATGAGGAAAATAACTAATAACATCATCATTGTTAGAAGACGAATAAAAAATAATATTTAGTAACACTTTTAGTATAAGTTCTCATATTTTATATCAGCTAACAAAAATTGTGAATTTGCCTGTAGGAAAGGAATGTTAAGATGGATCTAAAATCTCCACTAGGGAGAAAATAGAGGAAGCCCTGGGTGACGCTGCAGTCTGAATGAGATCTATACCATTTCAGAATGGCCTTTATCTCTGTTATTGGCTGCACTTTAAATGACGTATTGACTGAAGATGTAATGGTCAGCATGATGAAACCAAAGCATTTAATAATAGCATTTAAGCAAAAGTGAAAGGAAGGCTTTTTGAAGTGCCAGCCTTACTTGTCTTTGACAAGCAAGTATGTCAGAGCAATATTTGATCAGTCTTGCAGAGAAACAACCCAAACTAAAAAGTGACAAAACTAAGAGACAGCCATAAACTTAAGGCAAGAATATGTAAACATAAAGGAATAGAGTGGGAAGAAGTTGGATATTTGTGTTGAATAAACTGGAGATTTTCTTACTACAATTATGCTGTTCAAAGGGAGATAATGGGACCCATGAAAGGTCACATTAAGATAGGCAGTCTTTAAATTTACTGGGCATAGAGATCATTATCTTAGCTTTTGCTAATTTTATAACATTCATGTTGGCACTAGAACTCTGAGTAAGTGGCCATCAGATGCTTGTCTACCCACTAGATTTTCCTCCACATGCCATACTCCATGTGCTTCCAGAACTCTCCCAGAATCAAAGCTCACATTTTATTTCTTTCATGTATCAAAAATGTCACCCAGGTTCTGGCTATTACAAATAATGCTGCTATGAACATAGTTGAGCAAGTGTCCTTGTGGTATGATTGAGTATTCCTTGGGTATATGCCCAAGATTGGTATAGCTGGGTCTTGAGGCAGATTGATTCCCAATTTTCTGAGAAACAGCCATATTGATTTCCAAAGTGGCTGTACAAGTTTACACTCCCACCAGCATCCTACTCCACATCCTCTCCAACATAAGCTGTCATCAGTGTTTTTGGTCTTAGCCATTCTGACAGATGTAAGATGGTATCTCAGAGTTGTTTTGATTTGCATTTCCTTTGTCAAACAGTTCCTTAAGTGTCCTTTGACCATTTGGGATTCTTTATTGGTGAAATTATTAAGGCCACTCCACATAGTTAAAAGGAGATTTATTTAATGGCATAACTTACAAATTAAGGGATAGGTAGGTCGTGGGTGGGGTCTGGGAAAGGTGTATCGCAGTCCAGTGGTGTTCTCTGGAGCTCTGCTTGGCCCACCTCCACTGTCCAGGGTCCCGGAACCGAGCGAGAGCGCTGGCCCATCCAGATCTCGGGTCTCCAGGCGCCTCCCTTGGCCCTGCCTTGTAGGTGTGACAGTTGCCAAAGTCTCAATGAGGGTTAGAACTTCCAGATCAAAGCTGGAATGGCTACCCACTACAATTCTTCTGTTGAGAATTCTGTTTAGGAGCTTGTTTAGATCTTGCCTCAACTTGACGTGCCATGCTTTGCTCAAGTCCATTGCAGGCCTGCCCCTTCTGAATGGAGATGGAGGAGAAGTGGAAGCAGTGTGGGAGCCCAGCCAGAGAGGAGAGAGGGGAAACTGTGGTCAGTATGTAAAATAAATGAAGAATGTTATTAAAATAAAATAAAATATAAAAAAGGAAAAAAGTCCCCCATTACCTATCAAATTGCTTTTCTAACCTGCCATTTCACTAATTATCTCCTATAGTTTCCCACTATGTTGACCTCCTCTTCATCTGATTTATTTCAAGTGATAAGAACATCTCTTCCTACAAAGTTCTTATTTTTCAAGACATGAAGTTAAGGATGTCCTCCACCTGAGCTTGTGGAGCTGTGAGTTTTATTTTAATTCTAATGCTTGAGCAATGAAGTCTATCATGTTGTTTTCCTAACTCTAGAAAGTAGTGCAGATGCATCTCAGTTTACAGTGGAACTGTCCCAGTAGCCTTCCATAAAATGAAATATCCTAAACGGAAAGTGGAGTTGATGTTCCAGCTACTGAACACAATAGTGGGGTAGCAGTATGCAGGTACTGGCTTACTGTGGGTTATCTGCAGGATGGTGGGCTGACCCAGGATTCTAGTCCCTGCTGCTGCTCAGTAGTTCAAGGGCATTGTGTTATGAATCACCTGTCCAGGAAGAGAGCAAAATTCAAATTTGAGGTCCTGTTTCTGTGGAATTCATAACACTTTTGCACAGTCTGGAAGCTGAACACCTCATGGTGAATTGTGCTCTATTAGCAACAATTTGCACACTCATCCTCCTAGGCAGAGGGTGGCTGATTGGAGTGACACTTCAAGTTTCCTCTTACTACTCTGATATTTGGTTGGTACTTTGTGAAATGGGAAGTCAAGAGCATGTTCAGCATCTCTCCCAAAAATCTGATTTCTGTTTCTGCCAAGTCTTCTCTTTCCTTCCGGACTTTGAACATTTTGAAATTAATAATCCACTTTTTCCAAAAGCAAGTAAGTTCAGTGAGAAAAATCAGCCCAAAATATTCCTGTCTAGGAGTTCATCTATGATGTTTGCTTCTAATAAAAAAGAAAAGAATGGCTTAGAAGTGTTGCCAAATTACCTAAATGATACAATTACTGCAATGATAGTAACGAAAATCCACAGGATATTGTTTGTATGGGCATTTATGTATTACAAAAAAAAAAAAAATCCAGGTGTTGTGTATGAGTTGTCTAAGTTGATCCTCTGTAGCTGGAGAGTTTCTCTCAGGGTCCCGCCAAGCCCCCCACGCCCCTTCTCCCTAAGGTTTCATATTTCTCAGGGTTATGGATGATGGTTATAGGGTTGGGGGTGAAAGAAAATATTAAACTCAGTATTCTCCTAAAAAAAAGGGAAAAGAAGAAATGGAATGGATAGGTATAAGATATTATGTATATACTAGTAAACAAATTTAGTAAAATAGCAGCCTTAGATAATTTGCACTGTAATTTGCACTGTTATGGATCCTTATATGTTGATACAATTGTAAACTATTTTTATATTCCTGTTTAAGATAATTTGTATATTGATACAAATACAGAACTATATTTGTTATAATGTACATATATTTCTACTCTTATTTGAAATATTTGTATATTGATGCAAATGTAAATTTATATCTGTCATACTTTATGTTCTACTTCTGTTTAGGATATTCTGTATATTGATATATATTTAAGATTATTGTCATATTGCATATTGCACTATATATTCCTACCTCTGTTTTAAATATCTTGTGTATTGTCACAATTTTGAAGTCATCGTTCTTTACCATACATTTGCTTATAGACTGTTTACCTTGTTTACATGAAGCCTTAGTCCTTAGGTTATTTCGGTAGATAAGACTTATAGATTTATAGTCACCTATGCTTGTCATCTCTATAGTTACGTTAGTTAGGTAACCCAGATTTACAGATACATAGGTCAGATGGACAGGTAATCTTCAAACACTTCATAGACCTAGAAAATATGACATTTAAATAACTTAGAATTCAGTTGACATGAGACACAATTGCTCCTGGCTGTACCAATTTGATCCCGAGAAAATGTTGGGCTTTTAAGACATTTCCATTTGGAAGTTTGTCTTCTTGGCACAAAATGGCCTACTGGGCAAAGAACTGCCCTTGCCTCGACTGCTGAAAGTATGAATGCAATGCTGTCCTTTCTGGACAAGCGGGACACAAGGAAAGCAACCACTGTACTCTGCCAAGACAGGGTAAGATGGTCTTTCAGAATTCCTGCTTCGGAAAATGGTCTGTCAGATACTCTAGGCCTGTAGCCAATTTGAATGCACCAACACTGCTGAGAAACATTAGGTGACTGTCCAGGCTGCCAGCTGTCTGGGTCTACTCTTACAAGATTCCCGAAAGTTGCTTGCATCCATCTACCATTTCTCAGGTACCATTATATTCCTTCTCAGGTCTTTGATGGGATTGAAGACCAGCAGTTAGAGTTACAACTTAGTATATATATATGTATGTATATATATATATATATATATATACATATATATATATATTATCTTAGATAGAACATATTAAGTATTAGATTCAGGTTCTTTAGGATAGGACACCTTTTGGAATGATCTTTGTAACATGCCATTTGCCTACGCTCTAGACTTCTCTGGATTTTAGTATGTGTTTCTTGCTTGATATTGTTTGCATTGGTTGTAGTTCCATCTTATCTAGGTCATTATCCCTCATTATTCCTGGACAATATTTGATAACCATTCCTTTGTATATAGTCTTGTATTAGGTTAGAACCTTCTTATTTAGACAAGAGGGGGAGATGTAGTGGGTAGCCATTCCAGCTTTGATCTGGAAGTTCCAACCCCCATTGAGGCTTCGGTAACTGTCATGCCTACAAGGCAGGGCCAAGGGAGGACCCTGAAGACCCAAGATCCGGTTGCACGCCTCTCTTCCTTCTTGGACCGGGGACGCTAGAGGTAGACTAAGGAGAGTTCTCCAGAGAACACCACCGGACTGCGCTGCGTCTTTCCTAGAACCTGCAACCTACCTATCCCTTAATTTGTAAGTTACGCCATTAAATAAATCTCCCTTTTAACTACGTAGAGTGGCCTTAATAATTTCACCAATAACACACAGATGCTTATATTATTTAAACTGTTTGGCCTAATGGCTCGGGCTTCTAGCTAGCTGTTCTTATATCTTAAAGTAACTCATTTCTATTAATCTAGAAGTTGCCATGTGGCTCATGGCTTACCGGTATCTTAGGTATCTTAACATCTTCTCATGGTGGTGGCTGGCAGCATCTGACTCTCTTGCTCAGCCTTCCACTTCCCAGACCTCTCCTCTTTCTTTGTCCTGCCTATACTTCCTGTTTGGCTACTGGCCTATCAGCATTTTATTTATCAATCATCCACAGCAATCCTCTTACCAATATTATGATGAAAAGGAGGTGCAACAGGATTAAGAACCATGCTCATGATCAACCCCTGGCAAACTATGGGGATGACAGTGGAATGTGGGCTTTCAGACTCCACAGTTAGTATGTTCAGCATCACCCTCTATATGGGGAAAAATTTTGAAAGTGACCAAGAATATTTCTTTAACAAGAAGACATATAGCCAACTGGGGATGGGTAATTAGTGAACAATAAGACATTAACTGTTGAATTAGTGACATTTTGCTTCACGATCCAAGAAAAAAACTGGAAGATTTTAAAATATAATTAAAAAAACCCTTTTCTTATTTTTTTTCACACTAGTTCACCTAAGTTCCTTTATTTTATGAAATAAAACAGGGTTTTAGCTATTTCTGCAACTGGTAGCTTCTTAATCACTTATTTTTTAATTTATTTATTTATTTTTCTTATCTGGTATTTGTATTGAATACTTGGGAATTTCACATCATGCAGCATGGTCACACTCACTCCCCAGTCCTCCCAGGCCTCTCCTCCACACTTGTCTCCCCACTCCCACCCCCACCCCCCACCCCCCATCCCCCACCCCCCACCCCTGCAAAAAAAAGTAGAAGGAAAAAAGGCCCAATTTGTGTCACTCTTGGGACAAAACAAAATAAGAAGATAAATGTATAACAAAGGCTATTGGGGTCCAGCCTTTAATAGTCTTTTCCCAGGGTTTCCAGAAGAGACACCACTAATGGTGAGAAATAATCTGAGGGAATGAATCTGAGTACACTGAGCTCTTTAGTCCATTCACTTTATTCTTCTGAGATAAAATTTGCCAGTTCTCTCAGGGAACAAGTCTACATACCTTAGGAGCAGTAACCCTTTTTACAATACAGTGCAAGGCCTTAAAGATCTCCACAAGAGCAGTGCTACTCAGCTTCATTTGCAACACAAAAGGGGAGTGAATAAAGGAGATGGGATCAATTAAGGGCAGAAATCAGTAAATAAATCAGAAAAGCAATTTATATGCTTAAACTATATTCTTAGAAGTGGTTAGGTGAAACGTTAAGAGTTTATCGTGAATGTGCTCAAACTACAATCTTAGAAATGGTTTGGTAAAAGAGTTTATGAGTCACTAAAATAAAACTGCCTTTTTTCCTGTGTCACTGTTTTCTGGCAGGTGGGGGAAGATAGCTAAGTAATTTGTGTCACAGCTTGAAGCACCTGGTATGAGAAAGCCCTTTTGTTCTAAGTAAGTTATTTGAGGGGAAATCTAGGGGTGCCACTTGGGCTGTGAGAGAAAGGGGATTCTGAGCTTAATTTGCACCAGAAGCAAAGCTATGTATCTAATGTCTGCCTAGCCTTGGTGGTGTCACTGTATGGATAGTTACCTTAATTCAGGAGACTAGTGGATGGAAGAATAAGAAAGCTTATTCTGTCTGCCATTTGTCCTTGGATGCTTTTGTCTTGGGCTGGCTCTGGCTTTGGATGCTTGCTAAAGGAAACAACTGCAGAAGGCAGACATGTTTCTAATGCTAAAAAGGAGAAGCAAAAAGCCTGGAAGCAGGAAGCCTTGCCTGTGACTGTTATCCAAGTACCTTAATTATATATGTCCAAAGAATGATCAATCCACATTGTTTAGAAGTTCTTAGGAAAAAAAATCAATTGGGGAAGCTATACTAGCGCACATGAAATTCATAGCAGAAAACAGCTGATATTTTAAAAAGCCAAAATAATACCAATACTCCATGATCCTTGGCTTCCTCTGGAGAAATCTATGACTTTTCCAGGTAATAGCTTTGCCATAGTCAGCTGAATTCCTGCTTCATATTTCTGTGTCCTGTAGCAAATGTATTTTTGCCAGAAACATAATCTTTTAGTGTTTTAAGATTTCTAGGCTATCGTCAAAATCAAACGCTAAAAATATACTACTATTTAGAAACCGTGAGACCTAACTTAAAAGTTATCCAAAGCAAACAAAAGACCAAAGGAACTGTTCCTATGAGACCTAACTTAAAAGACCAAAGGGACTGTTTCCACTAAACTTCATTGTTGGAACAAAAATTCTCATTTGATTCTTATTTATTATTAAAAATAACTTTCTTGAATATTAGCATATTTCCTTAATTGTTATTTCAATCATGTTCTCTACGAAGAGAGAGATCTTGATTAGGCGAAAAATCTCAATGTTCATGGAATGGAATTTTTTTTTCACATCCTGGGTTAGCTAAGTACAATGCTACAAAGTGTACGATATCAGACAAGTTGGTCACTCACAAAGGAGATCTCAGATAAGATATGAAGACCAGCCGGGCGGTGGTGGCGCACGCCTTTAATCCCAGCACTCGGGAGGCAGAGCCAGGCGGATCTCTGTGAGTTCGAGGCCAGCCTGGACTACCAAGTGAGTTCCAGGAAAGGCGCAAAGCTACACAGAGAAACCCTGTCTCGAAAAACCAAAAAAAAAAAAAAACAAAAACAAAAAGATATGAAGACCCTCTGAACTACATGAAGAGAAACTTAATGATTATTAGTATTATTCTAAAAGGGACGCTGGTCTTGTTATCAGTAAGCATGGATGCTTAGATTGTGCTAATGTTATAGTCTCACAGATTCCCCAAATGCCTTTCATGTTGGGACGAGATTCCTGTTTCTATGGCAACCTGCAGTGAGTTAAGAAGGGTACTGTTAAACTGTACTGCAATTTTGCTTAGTTTTTCTGAAAGAAAAATGTCAGAGGAAACCATCTCCCTACCCATGGTTATAATGGGAGCTCCTCCCTCCCACCCACCAGCTTCTGTTCTGCTGCTAAAGAACATATGAGAAGCAGCAAATCAGAACTCCATTTAATACTTGACTATGTTTTATGTGAGCTGTGAACCCTTTGTAGGGTGCAGGGATCATGTTTCTAGCATGTTAGCATGGACATATTTATAGGAATGGATGAAAACAGACAATGGTGCCAAACAGTGAGCAGAAGAAACAATAATGAAAACACCTGCAATGGCCTGTTTCCTAGAGGCTGCTTTTAAATTCACTAAAACTACTTCCTCCAGGGTGATGCATTGCTGTTCTGCTTGTGAAGCTTCGCTATTCTTTGTATTTTGAAAGGAATGAAAATATAATGAACATTTCTGTTGTTCTGCAAGGAATCCAAATCAAAGCCCTGACAGGGGACATCCACCCACATGTTTGCTGCAGCTTTTCCTAATTCATTCATTATCCTGCCTTAAGCTCGACTGAGCTGTGTCACCCAGAATGACAGAGGCAGCTTGTCCACTGGCAGTGCTCCCAGACCATTGCATTTAATGACAGACAAATGAAAGAATTTAAAAACCTCATCTATTTGCATATGTCTTAGAACACTTGCTGCTAATGTTAATTGAATACCTCCTGTGTTCCAGGAATTATGTTAAGTGCTTATATGTATCTTGTAAGAGGTGGCTGCACAATAACAAAACATATGGAATATAGATAATATCCTATTTTTTAAATTTTAGATTCCTAGAATCATCTTCTATAGAAAAATATTCTAAATAATCAGAAATAGACTTGAAACTGTCTATCTCTTCTTTAAACATTCTTCTGCTGCCCAGAAACTAAGTAAATATATTCATATTTATAATTGCATATACCATCAGGAGTCACATGAAAGTTTGTTCAACATGGGAAGACAATGACTTGTGGGTTCTGTTGTTCTTTGCCATGTGAACGTTGGAGATCAAGAACATATATTTTATTTATTTAAGACATTCCAATAGTCACTGAAATACACACATTTTAAAAAGGCTCAAATAAGAAACTTGAGAACCAAGAATTGGTTTCGATTGGTGGCTGCCTACCCAATTGTTCTCCATACCTTAATGATTAGCCACCTTCCTCCTCTGTCATTTCGACAACAGCAATGACAGTAACAGCACAGAGGACCAACCAAAGAAGGAGTAGGAGTGATAGGGCATCAGGTGCGGTGAGGCTCCCGTGATGAGGAGAAGTTACACACACAGCTTTTAAGAATAATTTCTACATATGGTTGGGACTCCATTTGCTGAACTTCCCATGGAAATTTAGTACATTTGCTTGTTTCAATGTTTTGTTTGTTTGTTTGTTTTGCACCAAGCAAATGAAATAGAACAGAAATCTGTTTACTCCTTAATTAAATGAAAATGCATTTAGAAGTCTTGTTCCATAATTTTGTGGTGATGCAAGTGTTAAGTTTAATTCATTTGGTTAAATGGCAATAATAAATACACAGAATAGAGATCAATAACTTAGATTTTTCAATAGTTCCTACTATTGAAGTTACTCACTGTCAAGTATAAATGGGGTGTTTTTAAAGTATATGTCTCACACAGCAGTCATCCTTCTATATACTGAATAGTTCCCTCCAAAATGCAGATGTTAAATGTAATTGTTGCAGAATATTTGTTTAACCATGAAAAGATGTGTCGCATTTGTCTAATTATGTAAAGATGTGTTGTATGGTGATATTTTATCTGTACTGAAATGTGATTTTATTTGTATGTTAATAAATAAAGTTGCCTGGGGGTCAGAGCTAATAGCAAGCCATAGCAAAAGCGGGGCGGTGGTGGTGCACACCTTTAATCCCAGCGCTTGGGAGGCAGAGCTAGGTTGATCTCTGTGTGTTCAAGGATATAGCCAGCATTGGAGACACACGCCTTTAATCTCAATACCAACCATAGAAGACCTGGAGGTCTGTATGGACAGGCAGTGACTAGGAGGTCACGTGGTTGGGTTTACAACCAATGAGAAAGCAGAACAGAAACTCTTAAAAAAAAGACAGACACAGGAAGTAGGTCTCTTGCAGAGAGGTAGGACAGCAGCGGCAGGAAGGATAAGGTTTTTAATCTCAGCTCTTAGCTATCGCTCTGACCTCCTGGCTTTCATCTCTGAATCCACTCTGTGTTTCTTATTTAATAAGATGGTTACATCTACAGTGTTGCTGTTGTACCTTGCCTGACTAAGGCACTTGACTGGTCTAATAAAAAGCTGAACAGCCAATACTGAAGAAGGATATATAGGCAGAACTTCTGGGCAGGAAGAGTAAGTAGGAGGAGGAATTTAGGCTCGGAGGAGAAAGAAAAGAGATGCCAGGGAGACCAGGGGATAGCCATCCAGACATGCAGGAAGCAGAAAAGTAGGGAATACCAAATAAAAAAAAAGGTAAAAAGCCCCAAGGCAAAATGAAGATGAGTAGAAACAGATTAAATTAAGAGAACTAGTGAGACAAGTCTAAGCTAATAGTAAGTCTCCATGTCTTTATTTGAGAGCTGATTGGCAGCCCAAAGAAAATTCCAACTACATGTAATGGCCAATGAGATGGTTAGAAAGGGGGAGGTTAAGGAGATTTAGGCATGAGGGCTCCTCTCCCCAGTAGGGTTATAAAAGTGACTTCACTCAGCCTTCAGTTAGCTTGTTTTTCCACCTTCTACTCTGAAAACAAAATATTTGTCCCATCTGGAGTGGCTGCAACAAACTGCCATCTTGAAGGAAGGACCAGTCCTTGACCAGATAATCCAACTTGAAATCACCATAATTTTGAACTTCTCAGCCTATGTAGGACTATGAGAAAGCTGCTTATGGAATTCAGTTGTTATAATTGTGTTAAGAAGTTTTCTGTGACCATAATACAATAGCAATGATAAGAACCTTACAAGAGGGAAATACTTTGTCTCATGGTTTCCAAGATGTCAGCTGTCGATAGTTGACACAGTTGCTTTGGGGTTTGTTGCATTTTACCATGATAAGACTGCTTAGCTCATGGAAGGTAGAAAACCAAAAAAAAAGGATGGGGCTGAGTCCCAGTGTCCACCATCAACGACCTCACTTGACACCCAGCCCTATCTCCTGAGGGTTTCTACAACCCCCAGTCTAGGTGCCACACATTAAGTATATTGGCTTTTGGCAATCATTTAAGATGCAACCATATATAGTCTCTTTGGCAACAAGTAAGAAAAAGGTAACTTTGTAACACTATAACCCTATCACTCAGGAGCTAAATAAAGTGTAGCTATGTGAGGTGGAGGCCAGCCTGGTCTACACTGAGGGTTCTGGGCTAGCCAAAGCTACATTGTGCGATCTTGTCTCCGAAACATGAAGATTACAATGAAAAATACGTGCTACTATTCTTTTAATATATTAACTTATGAAGAGAAAACCAAATGTATGGCTATTTCAACAAACAGGAAACAAAATACCCTGGTTCCCTGCTCCAGCTTTACCTAACATACCAAGGAACAAAAGCTCTCTTGGGGAGAGATTACAGACACATATCTGTTCAACAAACTGCTTAGAAATTTTCTAAAGCAATGTTAATGTTACATTAAATATCAATAAATCATTTTCTTGCAATAATGTTAGGACATTCTTCATATTACTACATTCATTAGCTGGCCAAAGAAATGGTCCAAGGTTGCTTGAAAGTGAACTTGGTCATAAGAATAAATTCCAGTGCTCACACTCCAGAAACACATTTAATCATTCATGGATATGACCCTCACAATGAAATTTCAGGGATTGTTTGTTCTAACTTAGCAAAACTAAGAAAGTCTGCAGCACCAAGCCCCAGAAGCAGTTTGCATTAGTAGCAGTTGATCAGATACAGTGGGTATTGGAAAAATAGGCACAACTGGCTAGAAGTAATCACTTCTTTTTCTGGGACTCTAAATATGAGGTCATGGATCAGAACCAACACCTTAGTCTCCATTTTATTTTGCTTGCACACTGTATGTCCCATGGTGTACTGTTATTTAACAATGATAATGAGGATGGGCAATAATATATTTAGTTTTTACCACAAGTAGATACTCCTGTATGTCCAATAACTCCATCTTATGTTGAAAGTATCTTAAGTCAAATTGAATTTAATATACCCAATATACCATGCACCAGGCTGAGCACCACAGTACACTGTGGAGTGTTGGACATTTCCCAAGTGATCATGCTCATAACTGACTCAAAGTCATGGCCTTGGTCCTTCCTAGAATCAGGAGAGATTTTCTTTCTGCATTGCCCATTATGAAGACAGAGTATCTTTCCACACACCACTAGCTTAAAAAAAGATAAAATTCAAAATTTGTAGAGTGATCCTGCATAATGCATATTTCTTTATACCATGGCTAACTGAACAATACTCACTAATTTGAGTAATTTAAGTTGAGAGCTATCTCTAATGTCAGAGGATGTCAGTGGTTCAGTCAATTAAAGTGTATTTTGTAAGTGGCAATAGTTGTATTCTTTTTTTCTTATGACTGAGAACAATACATAGGCAGATATATAAGTAGATAAAAAACAAAATACATGCTTGAGAAGGTAGTGGCATTGTGCAGGGTTAGGTGTGGAAATATTGGCTCTACCTGTAGCCTAGTTTGAACTTCTAAATAGACAAGCAAAGGGAAATTTGAATGTGCAGAGAGCTCCCTTATTTTTCATGAACAGTAGTCAGGCCTGGGAAAAGAATGTAAAGATAGAGAACATTTTAAGTACAAAAGTTTTGATTAGATTGGCTCCATTTGACAGAAAATGATGTCCCGAAGATGCATGACCAGCTTTTGATGGGGAAGGTGATGGAAGCTGAGCCTGGAAGGTTTCTGTATGAATTCTGTTAATGCAAATCAGAATGGAAGGCAATGCACATCTTGAAATAGAAAGCTAATTATCACCCTGTGCACTTGTTGGAAGTCATGGATTAATATTTGAGGCCCAATAGAAATAAATAATAAGATTAAACTCTCACTAAAGCAAATGATGAAACCACTATGTTTAGAACTGTAAAAAGATAATTCCTTGAGACAAAACTTCCCTGACTGACCTGTAATGCTTAGTTTATTCTTGAAGTCTTCATCAAATAACCATGCTGGGGTTTACTGTACATGTTTTAATGCAATTTTTTTTAGTACTTTTTCTATTCTCTGAGTATAGTTAAAAAGTATCAGTATCCTTAAAAGTATTCTTATTAGTAAGGATGAACAGAAGCCCAACTCCACTGAGAACCTCTTAAGATTGTCTATTGAGCCAGAAACAATGGCACATCTATAACTCCAGTGCTTTATTTTATTTTATTTTACAATATAATTTAATTCTACATATCAGTCATGGATTCCCTTGTTCTCCCCACTCCCGCCCCCCTCCCCTTCCCCCCTGCCCACCCCCCATTCCCATCTCCTCCAGGGCAAAGACTCCCCCGAGGATTGAGATCAACCTGGAAGACTCAGTCCAGGCAGGTCCAGTCCCCTCCTCCCAGGCTGAGCCAAGCGTCCCTGCATAAGCCCCAGGTTTCAAACAGCCAACTCATGCACTGAGTACAGGACCCGGTCCCACTGCCTGGGTGCCTCCCAAACAGATCAAGCCAATCAACTGTCTCACCTATTCAGAGGGCCTGATTCCAGTTGGGGGCCCCTCAGCCATTGGTTCATAGTTCATGTGTTTCCATTCATTTTGCTATTTGTCCCTGTGCTTTATCCAACCTTGGTCTCAACTATTCTCGCTCATATAAACCCTCCTCTTTCTCACCAATTGGACTCCCGGAGTTCCACCCGGGGCCTAGACGTGGATCTCTGCATCCAGTTCCCTCAGTCATTGGATGGGGTTTCTAGCACGACAATTAGGGTGTTTGGCCATCCTATCACCAGAGTAGGTCAGTTTGGGCCGTCTCTCGACCATTGCCAGCAGTCTATTGTGGGGGTATCTTTGTGGATTTCTGTGGGCCTCTCTAACACTTTACCATGGTTTCCTATTCCTTGTTCTCCATCTATGTTCTTGATCCAGCTGGGATCTCCTGCTCCCCCAAGCTCTCTTTTCCTTGACCCTCACCCTTCATTACCTCCACTCATGTCCAGGCTGTTCAATCATACCACAAGGGCACTTGCTCAGCTATGTTCCTATCAGCATTGTTTGTAATAGCCAGAACCTGGAAACAACCTAGATGCCCTTCAACTGAAGAATGGATAAATAAAATGTGGTACATATACACAATGGAATACTACTCAGCGGAGAAAAACAATGACATCATGAGGTTTGTAGACAAATGGATGGATCTAGAAAAAATCATCCTGAGGGAGGTAACCCAGACTCAGAAAGACAAGCATGGTATGTACTCACTCATAGGAGGATACTAGGTGTAGAACAAGGATGACTGGACTGCTACTCACAACACCAGGGAGGCTACCTGGAAAACAGGACCCCAAGAAAGACACGGGGATCACCCAATGATGGAGAAATGGATGAGATCTATATGAACAACCCCAGCTCTTGAAATGCTGAAGCAGGAGGATTGTCATGAATTTAAGAATAGTCTGATGTATAGAGCAAAAGCCTTTCTCAAAACCACTGAAACAAATTATTTGACTGGAAATGATAGTGGCTATTCTGAATGTGATCCCTTCCTTTCTAAAGTTGCTTCCCCAGTTGTCTCCCCAGACACACAATTACACTACTATCCCCTACCATATGGTACTCCCCCATTTCCTCAGGACTCCATCTCTTAGACACATCCACTGTATTTCAATCCCCTTTAGCAAATGTGCCATAATGTGTCTTCATTGAATAATTATCTTGCTCATTTATCAAGATGAAGATAAGGGTTAGTGTGTCAAAAAAGCTCTTAGCACTCCCAATCAGAGCAGCCCCTCATTTCTCTCAACCATTTGTCCATTTTGCCTACTATAGCATTTCCCATGTTGCACATATAGCTCAATGTCTTGACAGACAGTATTTGTATTACTAAGAAGTTAATGGATACAACTTGCTTATTTCATGTAAGACCTTGGATTTAGGGTGAAATAAAGGGATGTATCTTGTTTGGATCAGTTTGTTTCACACATTAAGAAACAAACACAATGAGTCTGATTCCTTGTATAATTAATAAGAGATTGGATATTTGGAGAGAGGCACTAGGATCTTGGATAGATAATTTCTCAGTGTCTCTAAAACCCGGAACATTAGTGCCTCTGGTTCAAAACACCTCAGGGACCAAAAAACAATTTAAATCAAAACTACAGCAATCTTCCCACTGTGGTTCAAGACAGGCAAGTCTCTCAGGGCCTGTAATCAGAGTCTGTAGTAAAATTCACCTTACCAATTTTATGAGAACAGGTCAAAGCTCTCCCTTTTCTCCTGTGTCTCCCATTATCAAGATGTCTACATTATAATCTCTACAGTCTATATAGAAGTCTATGTACCAGAGGCAGTATGAACTGGGTACTTCTAGAAAACTTTATGTATTTTAAAAGAAGCAAGACAATGTTAAATGAGCTTTCCAGAGAGAGCACAGGTTGGAATCTTTTGTAAGACATTGGGTGTTCCACTTTGCATTGAGTGTTTAGCATTCAGTGGTTGCCTTCCATTGCCAAGTTGATTAGCCACCGTAATTGTTTCATGGCATGCATTCTTAATAGGCAGCACACTTATGAGGTATAACAAGTCACTTATAATCAAATTTACAGCACCTCATCCAATAGGTCTCCAAGCATGTCTGTCAGAAGAAAAAAATGAATGAGTATAGATTAAATCACAGCACAGTACCAGTTGTTGATTTGAATAAGTATGGTTCACAGTAATCCACACTTTATGAATAATGAATATATATAAAGTTAGCTACTTTCATTGTGCAGCAAAAGAAGTGTGTGTGTGTGTGTGTGTGTGTGTGTGTGTGTGTGTGTGTGTGCACAAAAATGTTTGTGTGGGTACACATATGTGTGAGTGAATATTTAGGTTAGAGATCAACCTTGGGTGTCATCTCTCAGGATCTGTCCATCTCATATTTTCTTACAGCCTCTCATTGGGACCTAGGATAGATTGGCTAGCCAGTAGGTTCCAGGGATCTACTTGTCTTGACCTCCCTGGTTCTGAGACTACAAGCATGAATCACTACTCCTAGCTTTTTATATAAATTCCTGGGACTGAACTAGATGTTCATATTTGTGTAGCAAACACTGCATTGACTAAGCCAGCTCCTTAGCCCCAGAGGGAGATAAGAAAACTGATAGGCTTGAATATCTTACCAAAGCAAACCAACTTAAGCTAATTAGCATTTATATTTTTCAGGACACATAAATATACTCCACTTCAAAAGTTTTTTCATCTCGGGAAGAAGAGGGATGCAGTGGTAAAAAGTATAACTTTGGAGTCCTGTTACCTGTGCTGACTGTTTGATACCATACTTGCAAGCTATATAACCTCAGCTCACAGCCATATGACCTGGACTTCTGCATTTCAATTTTCTCATTTTAAAATGGTAAGAATGATAGTACTTACATCCAAAAGAATTATATAAAATAGTTCTAAAATGTTGCTAACAACTTGTGGACATGGGAAATATTTTATCAAACATTAGCTATAATATTTTATATATTCTATTTACATTCCTTAGTATGATTTTGGCTTGGCCCAAAAGGGAGTGATTTGATTCTATTCACTTTCAGGCTCACACTTGCTACACTTTTGATACTTCAGTATCATTTTGATGACATTGTGGCCAGGGTTGAAATTAAAGGAAAATGCTGGGCATTGGTAATGGTATATATTCAAAAATTTGATGGAAAGGATGTTTTAAGATTACCTGTCATTGTCTGGGCATGGTGGTATGCACCTTTGATCCCAGCACTTGGGAGGCAAAGACAGGCAGACCTCTGTGAGTTCAAGGCCAACCTCATCTTCAAAGTGAGTTCCAGGATATCAAGGGCAACACAGAGAAATCTTGTCTTGAAAAACAAAAAAACAAAAACAAAAAATAAAAAATTACCTGTTATGTGCTTCATGCAGCCACATTCCTGGTATTATGCAGTCTGGGGGTGGGGAGGATGTCAAATACTTTTTAACACTTTAGCCTCGGCCTTTTCTTTTCCATTTGACACTGTCCCTGCCACTCCTGATCCTATAGGGAGACTAGTGTTATGGGTGACTTACCTAGTTGCAAGCTCATAGACTAACTGATCACCATTACTGTACTGTAGATGACTGTGCCTAAAAGTCTAGCAACTGCTGTAGAGAGAATTCAAAGGGAAAAGGTGACAAACAGGGGGCAGAGATACATAGGAGACACAGAGATATAATTAAAATTTGGATTTGGGTTTAGCAAATAGGTATTAAATTTAGACAACAATTCCCACTCATTGACAACATGCACATTTCTTCTGCAGCTGGCCTGAAGGTTTTCCTCTTCTTACAGAACATGTTTTAGAAATCACATTGTCAGTCTGTTCAAAGCACCTTGCTGTGAACAAAGTGAGGTAGCAACAAACTCAGCAATCATCATGTTCTAAAAATCCAGACACAGTAAACACAGGCTTAGGAGAGTGTTGAAAGAAAATTTTCAATGAAGATAAAAGGAATGTTCTCAGTTTTGTAAGTGAAATTGCTCTGTTGAACTTTTTTTTTCTCTGCAGTGCCTGAACGCAAAAGGAGAGAATCCATCATGTTTCCACATTTGTTGTAAGTCAGCCTTGCTTGCCATGTAGCTGAAATTGGTTTGTCATCATCAGGCTTTATTTAAAACATTACCACAAGTGGTGGGATACAAGCTCTCCTTATTGGTTTTATAGCAAGGCCACATTGAAAGGAAGTTTCTCAGAAACTAACACATTTGCAAAGAGACACAATATGTTTTGTGACTAACTTTCCTTCCCTTTAATTTATGAACATAATCACATTAAAGTTTTTCATATCTTCAGTGGTTTTCCAGTTCTGTTATATAGTTGGAAGGTAAAATGTAGAAGCCCTCATTAAATTTGAATTTCAGATAAACAAATAGTTCTTTTTACTATAAGTATGCCTCATGTATTATATATATTACATAAGACATATTTGTAGTAAGAAGAGACATCTGACATTCAGATTAAACAGGGAGTTTTATACTCTTATTTGCTTAATCAGAGAATCATGACTTAACCCAAACATCTGAAACCAGAGCCAAGTTCTCTGTGGTATCACATACACTTATTAGATGCCACACACCTTTGAACTCACTTACTGCTCTTTTTGTATTAATTGTAACCACCTTCTCTCAACCTAAGCAGCATTGATCACACTAAAGCAATGTCTCTGCCTCACCAGTCAATACTTGTTCAAATCTCAAAAGCTTTACTAGAAAGACGAGTTTTACTTTTATTGGGGTTTTAGTGTAGGGAATGTATAAAATCCCTCCCTGATAACGGGTTCAGTTTGGAGTCAATTGAGAGAAAATACGTGGAAGACAGGCATAAAGGAATCAAAGCTGACTGAAGAATATGATCACAAAACTGTATCCAGATAGGATTCTATTATTCTTAAGTTGACTCTAATTGCCCAAATTGCAGGCACTTTGAAAAAGACAATGTTAGCAAGGTTGAACAACTTCTCTCTAACTGATGAGTCAGGCTAAACTCTTCCCCACTTGAATCTGAAGAGCAACTAAGAAGACTCCTAAAATATTCTTTTTCATAAGTTAAGGGGAAATTCTCTCTCCTATCTAACCTTTATTGAAAACGTAGGAGTGTGAAATTAAGGTCAGTTCATAATGCCCCCAGATTTTCTTCTTAGTTCATAGAGTTAACTCATTAGGTTCATGGTCCCACTATGTGTTTGTCAAGATCACCAACAGGAAAAAGTCAGGATGGTTATGCTGTTACTTTCTGCAGAATACCTTACCACACTAAACACCAATGATGCTTTGAGATTCTCCTGTACAGAGAGTAGCCACTCTGTCTTTGCCTCTGAAAGGCTTTGAAATGCTCCAGAATTGAACTAAATCAAAGTCCTTTCTGAATCCTGGATAGACATTCAGTATTTGATTAGTTTTCCATTGTGGTTTATAAGGGCTCATGACATCTTAGGACAATTGTGAGGATAATGGATTTAAATGTAAATCATTTACTATGGAGATCATGGGTAAAAAGTGGGGTCTACAAGTTAGATCCCCTTTTAAAATAAATATTAGAGTTATTTAGTTATGACTGGCCAATTTTGTCCTACCCCCTGTTTTTATTTGCCAAAACAGGCCATTTTGTTGGTTGAGTTTAAATACATAAAAAGGGGGAAAACTCAAGGGGTTTCAACCCTAGACAAAGAACTATAGCCAACTAAGAGATGAAATAGTCTTCCCTGAGGAAGAGCTCCCTCCCTCCCTCCCTCCCTCCCTCCCTCCAGTTAGTTATTCAATACCAGCTGAAATCATATACATACAAATAACATTATATGAATTAAATGTTGTATTTATGTTTCAGAATATATACATATACACTATATTACATATGTGTAAGTATATATATGCCAATAATTGAAGAAAAAAGAAAGCATTAATTTGAGAGAAATATAAATACATGAGAGGATCTGGAGGGAGGAAAGGGAAGGGTAAAATGGTTGAATCATATTTTAATTTCAAGAAATAAAAAACATATAAAATGTGTTTTTAATTCTTTCTCTTATTATTAAATTTTATTTATTTTTATTTATTTATTTATTTATTTAGTGACACTGGGACTTGAACCCAGGCCAAGAATGCACTATGCCAAAATGTACTATTACTGAGCTGCATCTCTAGGCTGAATAGTTTTCTAAGACAGACAAATGTAATCAGTTCAACCCAAAATCTCCTATAAGTCATCTTTTTTTCTTATAGTTGGACATAAAAAAATAATTCCAGGGTGTTGCTAGCCTCTCCCTATAAAACTGAGATAAAACAACAACAACAACCAAACAAACAAACAAACAAAACTCTCATTAAGTTCAAGTAAATTATGATGCTTCCCACTTAATGGGGATAACTGGAAGGGTCTGTTTCCATATAGCACCTGAACCCCAACAAAAAAAAAATAGACTTCGAGACATCTCTGCCCTCTCTCAAAGTTAGCACTGAACATGAGTCTCAAGGTCATGTTGGACCTGCCTTTCTTTCCCACCTGGTCTTTGGAAAAAGCATTTTTAGTTTTGAGCATCTTTCTATAAAAGTTCTTTGATATTCAAAGTCATCTGATATCTTCATATTTGCTTATGGTAAAGAGCAAACATTGTGTCCTGCATTATAAATGTTGATGTTTCTGAGTTTGCATTCCACCAGCCCAGGGAACATCAATACAGACTGATGATGGTCAATACTTTGCCTGCAGTTTCCCAGTGAAGACATTGCACAACTTTTTCTCTGTAACCCCAAGATTTTTGACTGTCTTTGCTTTCTATAAGGTTTACTTAGGAATTTATAAAGCTTCATAATTTAATTATTGGTATACAGATAATATCAATTTATTACATTATGGTATGTACATAGTTTGCATTCATCTTTCTTTTATTAAGATGGTAAATATACTTATCCTTTTCCTTTTATTAAAAATAGAATGTTTTTCTCACATAAAATATTCTGATTACTGTTTGCCCTCACCATATTCCCAGATTCTCCCCACTTCTGCTCCCATCTGGATCCATCCCCTTTCTGTCTCTCATTAGAAAACAAACAGGTGTTTACATGGGACAAATAAACTCTCCTTGGGTAATATGAATGATTAGTTATGCCATCTTCAGTCAGGTCAAGTTCTGTCATACAGACTCATACATTCAATGGCATAACACCCCAAAGTTTACTGATCTTAGTCCCCAGAAGAAATCTCCCCACTGCTAAATTTACCCAAACATAGTAAAATGTTGTTACTGCCTCAGTTTAAGCCTGTGGTTATTCATCCTTTTCTTAGTTAGGGTTTCTATTGCTGTGAAGAGACACCATGACCTTGGTAACTCTTAAAAAGGAAAAAAATTAATTGGAGTTTGCTTATAGTTTCAGAGGTTTAGTTCTTTATGGGGTGAAACATGGAAGCACATGTGAAGCATGGCAGCAGGCCATGGTGCTGTAGAGATAGGTAAGACTTCTATATCTGAATCTGTAGGCAGCAGGAGGAGAACACCACACTGGGCCTGGCTTAAGCATATGAGACCTCAAATCCCACCCCCAGTAACACACTTTCTCTAATAACGCCACACCTACACCAACAAGGCCATATATCCTAATAGTGCCACTCCCTATGAGTCTATTATGGAGGCCGTTTTCTTTCAAACCACATTACACTCCCTGCCCCCATAAGCTTATAGCCATATTATAATGCAGAAATGCATTAAATCCAACTTTTAAAGTATCCATAGTCTATAACAGTCTCTACTGTAAAAGTCCAAAGTCTAAAGTCTCTTCTGAGGCTCATGGCATTCTCTTAATTGTAATCCCCTATAAAATCAAAATAAAAAAGCAGAGCACATACTTCCAACATATAATGGCATAGGATGGACATTTGCCATTCCAAAATGGAGGAAAGGGAGTATAGTTTGGAAACACTGAACCAAAGCAAGGCTGAAACCAGCTGGAAAAACTCCAAACTCTGCATCTGCATGTCTGATGTCAAAATGCTCTTCAGATCTCCAACTCCTTTCAGCTTTGTCAACTGCAACATATTTCTTTTTCTTGGGCTTGTAGCACTCCCTGTTAGCAGCTTTCCTCAGCAGGTGTCCCACAGCTCTGCCATCTTCAACATTTTAGCATCTCCAAGGCAATTCAGGCTTTACTTTCACAGCTTCATACAATGTCCTCTCTAGTCCTCCATGCAGGGACACTGTTGACACATGTCTGGGCTCAGTTGCTGCCTCGACCAGTGGGGTGTCAATGGGGGTGACCCACCTCGGGGAGAGAATGAGAAGGATGGGTGAGACACAAAAGGACGACAGCAAGACAGTGTGTTCTGATCAAGCTACAAATTTTATTCTCCTCAGCAAGGCTTATATAGCATGAGAGGGGGCAGGAAGGAGGGAAGGAGTGCACGACATGCCCTACGTGCTGGTGAAGGGGGGCGTGCAGGTGAAGGACTACGTGCAAGTCGTGAGGCTGCTAGGTGGTAAGGTCACTGGTCAGGGCCCATTGTTCTGTTGCTATGCTACCTGACCTGCCTGACCTGTTCTTTATCTTTAGGGGCATCTGGTTTAGGGCAGGGGCTTGCTTGTTCTCTGGCCTAGCTAGTACTTTCCCATGGTCCATGTTTGGTCCCTGACAAGTTGCTTTCCTTAGTTGCAGAGGGAGATTCCATAACCCCTTTCAACTATCCTTGACTCTACAGCCAGAACCATGTAGCCAAAGCTGCCAAGTTCTGCTGCTTGTTGGTGCTGGAACATGGCCCCCTCATTTAAATATATATTCACCAGCTTTCTGTTTTCAATGGTTGCCTTCATTGCCTTCACTGGATGTCCTGAAACTGGATCTGTAGACCAGGCCAGCCTCAAAGTCAGAGATCTTCCTGCCTCTTCCTCCAGAGTGCTGGGATTACAGGTGTGTACCACCATACTCAGATCGAAGCTTTTCTCTAATTCGGTAAATTGGTAGCGTATCTGAGTGGGGTATTGCCCTGAAGTCACTACCCATATTTCTTAATTATACATTACATTTTTAAATGAGCTGCATAAACACAATATCCCAAACAAGAGTAGAAATATACATACAGTCTAACAAAATTAACTTTAAAAATCAATAAACCAAAATCCATTCCAATGTAAAATATTTAAGATTATAATTGTTTTTGAAGTAAAGTAGATTCAGTAATCTACCCTTTTATCTAATTATTTTTATATCCTATCGCCCTTTTTTCCTTTATAAAGAGATCTTTGAATCTAACTATTTTGATAACAGTGTACAGAAGGATTATTCCACAGCAAGGGACCCTGGTAAGAGTTTTTGTAAATGAGTTGGTGTTAGATAATGAATATCAAAACAAATTTGGTTTTGTTCCATCCAGCATATTAGAGAGCATAATTTAGCTCTAATAGTCAATCCTGGAACACACATTTTGCCAAAGGGGATATCACTCTGCACCCTCCATTTTGGCTCTTTCTTCAAAGGTGAAAAGCAGAGAAGCTGAGTTCATATTCCATTAGTCATTCCTATGTTAAGGAAGACATGAGTTGGGTGTGAAGAATACATAGTATTGGAGAATTAACATCCCTGTTCTTAATTCCAAATATCACTGTTCTCTGCTGTGAGCTGGCAGACTATCCTTATTTTCGTTGATTTCTGAGACAGAGCAGATTTGAAGTCAGGAGTTCCACTTGCCTTGCTTCCCAGTGCATCCTCAGAAACTGGTGTATTGCTGGCCCTGGTTAAATATTTATAGAATAAATACATGACTGCATTGTGTTATTAGTGTAGAATTCTGGGAAAGCACATTGATTACTAAACTTGGGTCACAGCAACAGACAATGATATCATCTGAAGGTCCATATATAAGGAGTCCTTCTCCTTCTCTTCCATAGTATACAAGATAGCAGCATGGCTCTGATATAGAAATGCTCCCTTCTGCATCCTATTTCTTGTAGTATGGAATATTAGCCCTAGGGACTCATCAGTTATTCTGCTTTCCCTTCCTCTGCAGAGGCATCAGGTTAATATTGTATTTATCTGTCCCAAGGGACCATTAAAGATTTTACAGAAATATGCTGTCTCAGAGAATGAATGACAAATTAAGTAGATAGCATAAATTAAAGAACATTGTGTTCAATGTGTGTTTATTTTTTCCTGTGCATCATTTTACATAATAATTCCAGAGGTAAGTTCAACAGTTTAGTCATCATTAAATATAATCTATTTGAACTGTATGTTTGGAGAATTTTGTGAATAATTCACATCCAACTTATGATTATGAGGAGAAGTATCTATATTTCAAAAGACACATTGTTAAACAGTTTGGCTAAATAAATTGGAACTCTAATCACATGGTTTAAAAAGGTAAAATGTACTCTGCATTGGAATGTACCAGGGATTTTTTCCTAACAGATAATGTAGGAATGAATATTATCATGATGAAAGAAGGAACCAGTGACACAGTAGGAATTCTAGTTAAAGGAGGAGCAATGAAGAAAAAATTCTGGGGGTCCATGAAGGCACAGATATTTCATGAACAAACTTGACTAGTTCATATTAAGCTTACGTTCAGTATTTTGGAATAATACAACTAAATTACTCTAAACATTCAAAAAGGTATACCATACATCCATTTTCAGATGGCTGAATGAGAAGAAGAATCAGACAAGAGGAGGGCCACAGGAAATGAGATGCAACACAGACCTCAAGAAAAGTCTTGGAATAAAAGTATCTAGAAAAATGGGTACCTGCAGGATATGAAGATATGTCAGAATAGCACTGGATATGGAAGAGTTTGTGGATATAGGTCATGCTATTAGATTTTGAACAACAGCTGAGGTCACAAATGAAAAATGACAAGATCTACTGTCAAGTAAATATCTTTGATATGCCACATTTCTACATGTATGCCTACTATGAACAATGTGTCCTATTAAAACACCTTGCAAATAATGTCAAATTTTATGACAATAAATCAACTCTTTAGACATTTTCATAATTAAGACATTCTTGTATTGCACATAATTTATCACTTTTTGTAAAATGTGTTATTAAAATTTTTGTGTCTTATACTTGAAATTTTTTAATACAAAACAGAGAAATGCAAAACACTGTCACTTAATAAGTGACAAAACTGAAGTTCGAAAGGTTAATTAAATGGTAGAGTTTCCACAGATGACTGAGCCAAGGGGTTAAACGTAAGTCTCTGAGACTTCACATTTCTGTTTTCTTGTACAAATTGTTTGTTTCCACAACAGGTCGGAATCAGTTCTGATACAACCACACTGAATTCCATGTGCATACCCAGGAATGCATACTCCTGTCACCAAGGACATTTTCACTGAGATGCAATTCACCAGACACAGAAAACCTGTCAGTGGTAGACAAAAACAAGCCATGTAGCTATCCGATTAATTTTTTAAAGGATAATCAGAAGGGTCACAACAAATAAAATAATTCTGAAAGATGGAAAGAAACTTGATTTCTTAGTGAAGCAAGGAGATGACAAAAATCATCCAGAAATAACTCTTGCATTCAAAACAGAAAAGCAAAACTACCTATTATAAAAATAAAACAAGCAAACTTCAATTCAACTAAAGTGCTGGTTGTTCCATGAAGTAGAACAAGTATATTCAAAACCAAGCATAACCGTGAAGTCCCTCACCATACAACCCAACAATCCTCTCAGGAGCATTTACATGGACATGGTCCATGCAAGCCAGCCTGAGATGTCAGCTACACAAAAGTACATTATGCATTGTGGGTGGGTTTTAGACCCAAAACCTGATGGTTCAGGTCTGAAACTGTACCTTGCAAGCATAAGGACCTGAGTTTAAGCCCCAAATTCGTGTAAAAAATAAAAAACTATCCAGGCATGGTGATATATGCTTGGAATCCTAACATTGGAGAGGCAGAGACATGCAGATCCTACACCTAGGGATTATTAGACAGTTATCCTAACTGATAGGTGAACTAAAGGCCATTGAGACACCCTGGTAAGAACAAAAGAAACAAAAAGGATGATGAATTGGTGCTGAGGAACAACACCAGTGGTTGACCTCTGGCCTTCATGTACACCCCATACAGCTTTGCACACAAACACACATCCACATGTAGGCACACATGTGTGCCCACTCACATACACACAGTATATAAAAGATGCAAATTTAGATTTATCTTGAAATAAAGAAGCTAACGACTTGATGATAGCAAAGGGTACACATAGTTAGCTGATTTTTATTTTAAACTATTTGCCTCCTATGTTCTTTGCTACCATATGATGTATCTGTTAAAGTGGTTATCTTTAGGAATTCTCACTATATCTCTGATTTGATTACTTAGATGTTATACTTTTTAACAATTTTTGTACCAACTTATTTCGCATCCCAAGAAGCTTTGTCCAAATCAATGGCAAGACCACTTGGACTCACCTGCATGAATACAATACTACCTTTAATTTATACTGCCCAATGACAGCAAAATGGCTTCGGCTTTCCAGCTTCCTGCATAGCACTCCATGTTTTTCACAAAAGGCTTCTGTGTTGAAAGCTAATTCTGAACTATTAATACTATTAAGAAGTGGTTGGATCATTCAATGATGTTGGTCTTTACCTAGTAGGATATGGTGTTATTTGAAATTGCTTGTCTGTATCTTTAAATTGGTTACACATTTCCTTATAAACTTGGTATTCTCTTATCTATCTGTTCTGCTTTTTATTCTCTCTTCCTGTAACCGTGGGTGAGTGTACTCTGAGGACCAGCTTTGAGATAATGGATTAGTTTATCTGGCAGAAAATTTTCAAGGTATCAAGGTATTCAGGCTTTGGCACAAGAATTATCGGTTATTTTTAATAATAATTATAGTGAAAATTAGCATCCAAAAGAATAAAACAAGAAGACTTCAAAATTTACAAGTTAGAGATTGCTCAAAAAAAAAAATCCTACATGTAAAACTACCATGTGATCCAGGTATGCCACTGTTGGGATATACTAGAAGGATGTCAGATAAGCCTACACAGACACTTGTACATCATGTTTATTGCTGCACTATTCACAATAGCCAGAAAATCCAACCAGTCTAGATGTTCATCAACACATGAATGAACACAGAAAATGTGGTAAGTGTACATACTGGAATTTATGCAGTCATAAAGAAAAATGAAACCATGACATTTCCAACAAAATGAGTAGAACTGGAAAGTCTTACACCAAATAAAATGAACCATACTCAAGGCAACTACCTCATGTTTTCTATTAAATGCAGAACCTATATCCAGTAGGGGCAGTGAGAAAGAGGGTCATAAAACCAGAAACGGGATAAAGAGATCTTAAGGAAAGTAAGAAATAGAGAGGCCAATGAGATACAAGTAGTGGGAAAGCAGAAAGGGACGAATTGAAGAAAGGAGGGAGTCACTGCGGAATGGCGGTGGAGGCAGGCCAGGGAGACATGAATGAATGAAAACCATCTAATGACATGCTTATGTGAAGACACCAAGATGAAATCTGTTACTTTTCCTGCCAATCTATTTTTATTTTAAATTCTCAGGTTGGCAAGAAAATGAGCTCCAATATAGTTTTACCCAAGGGTGTGATTAGCATTGATTTTTTTTAAGCCAGATTCTTTCCATGAGCAATATAGAAAAAGTGCCATCAGAGTATCTCAGGAATTTGTTTCAAGTGCTTCCCAGGGTAAAGTCTTTGAGTAGGCAGTGTTGTAGTGTAATGACCACCTAGAACAACCTAGGAATTCCATTTCTCCATGGTTTGTGTCCTATGTGCAGCAATCATGGTTCTCAATGTGGTTGTAGCCCTTGGTCAGTTGAGCTCCTGGGAATTCATGTCCTTACAGTGTGCCCAGATGCTAATCATGCAGCTTTGACATTTGGAGTTTTTCTTACTTGGCTCGGTCTTGATTTGGACCAATCACACTTTTTGACTCTCCTGATCACCCCTGTTAAATGGGAACATCCACATGTAACTCAGAATTTTATTATAGAAAGTGGAACTCTAATTATTATAAGGTCCCACAGCTGAAGTTGATTTGACTTTGTGTGTGTGTGTGTGTGTGTGTGTGTGTGTGTGTGTGTACATTCTGGAGAGTGACTTATGTATATTTTTGGCAGAGGGTGTTAAGTTCAGGGCCTGGCATGTGCTAGGTAAGTACTCTATCACTCTTTATAGCCTCAGCCAATACTTTGACTCCTGGAGTCTTAGAATTAGAATTTTGAGCAGTGCTAGAAGTTAAGATGTTGGAGTTATAGAGATCCTGCCCCTCTTACATCCTTCCTTGTAATTCCTGATCATGAGGACAGCACCTTTTTACTGTCATATACTTCTATAAAAATATGATGCCTCACTACAGGGCCACAAGTAACAGGGCCAATCAACCATGGAATTGTTTGGTTCCAAAACTATGAGCCAAAATAAATCTTCTCTTTTAATGAGTTGATTATCTTGGGAATTCCTAACAGTGGTGGAAGCTGACTGAAAAAGTGGTTCATAAATAATATAGGTTTGTTTCTCACAGTTAAGGCTGGTTTGATATTGGATGCTAATAGTTTGAAGGTCTGGAGGGTACTCTTTCAAATTGCTAGCTGATGGCTTTTACTCTTTCTTCTCTTTAAAAGGGGTAAGGAACAGATTATTTAATTCGTGTCTTAGGAGTTCTAGTCATGAAACATTAGCTTGGCCCTGAGAAGGGATTATGGAAAATTATCATGAAGTTAGGAGGGCATTCAGACAAGATCACTTCACTAGATGGAGAGGTCAGACAGCTATGGTGGTATTTTATTTGTACTGAAATGTGATTTTAATTGTATGTTAATAAATAAAATTGCCTGGGGGTCAGAGCTACTAGAGCCATAGCAAAAGATGGGCGGTGGTAGTGCCCGCCTTTAATCCCAGCACTTGGTGGGCAGAGCTAGGTAGATCTCTGTGTGTTCATGGATACAGCCAACAGACAGTGACGAGGCAGTCATGTGGTTGGTTTTACAACCAATGAGAAGGCAGAACAGAAAGTCTTTATAAAGACAAACAGACAGGAAGTAGGTCTCTTTCGGAGAGGTCTCTTGGCTGAAGAGGCTAGCTGCAGCAGGCGGGTAAGGCTCTTAGCTCTGATCTCTTGGCTTTCTTCTTTGCATTGGTTATGTGTTTCTTATTTAATAAGATGGTTGGTTACATCTACAGACAGCAAGTTTGAATACAGGCTCTCTGAAGACTCATTCACAAGAACAAATTCTGGGTCCCATATCTTAGGGGTTCCAGTCATGAATCAGCATTAGCTTGGCTCTGGAGAAGAAATCATGACAGATTAACATGATGTTAGGAGGGCATTCAGACAAGATACTTCACTAGATTTAAATGTCAGAGAGTAAGTTTGAGGGCAGGCTCTCTGAGGACTCATTTTCATATACTAATTCTGGGTCCTTGAGGAACTATCTTAATCTCCAATGACCAAACCCCTCCAACTGAGCACCACCTCTTAAAGTCCACAAAAATTCTTAGTATTGCCACTACAGGGGACACATTCTCTATACATAAGACACTAGTGTGCAAACTCAACCCATACCAAAACATGTCAGGCACTGATGTCATTGATGAAGACTTAACTCGGGTGACACAATAATCTCCTATGGCTATGTTTCTTGCAAACTGACCTGTGTTAAATTCTTATTGTAAGGTGGCTTAACAATGTCTATTGTCTTCCATACAGATTTTTCTCCTGCTTCTTAATTACAATAGGGTGACAATTTTTCAAAAATAGCAAGTCTGTTTGGGTTTTAAATAATAGTATTGTTAAGTCATTTTCATTTTCTTTCATTTACTACAATCACTCTGGAGAAATCAAGACATATACAACATTGCTTAGAAAATTTCTCAGGTGGTTCTCCAACTACCTGCTTCTCCCAAACACTAGAAAATGAACATAATTGAATCAAGTTCTTTGCTACTATTTATACCAAGAAGTTATATTAGTTATTTTACTCATTACTATGACAAAATACATGAAAAGGCAATTTAAAGAAGGAAGAGTTTATTGTGATTCACAGTTCAAGAGTAAAGTTCATCATAGTAAAGAAAGCATGATGGCAGGAGCATGAGGAATCTGCATCCACACACAGGAATCAGAAGCAGATGAATACTGACACTCGGATCACTTTCACATTTTTATTAAGTCCAGAACATCAACCCATTGGATGGTGCTGCCACAATTAAAGTTGGTCTCTTGCCTCAATTATCCAACCTAAAGACTCCCTCACAGACACGCCCAGAGGTTTTTCTTCTGCTTGATCTAGATTCTGCCAAGTTGACTATCTACATTAATAAGGTGTCTTTCCTCCATAATCCAACACAATTTTCATTTCCATCTTAGATATCAGCTTTTACTTTTCATATTTATACTAGAATTCTGTTCTTGATCGCTTAAGTATTCTTTGAAAAACCTGAGAGTCTCTCCAGAGCTCTCCACTTTCTCTTGTTCTTTCCAAGACCCTTACCTAAATTGCCTTTCATGATTAAGTCATAGCAATATAGCACGAATCTTAAAAGGTCTTATTAATAAAATCAAACCTGAAGCCAGGTATTGGGGTGAATGCTGGAAGATCAGAGAAACAGAACAAGCCACAGACACCTCATCTTGCCAGTGCCTCAGCTGATCCCGTTTCCTCAGACTGGAAGCCTCTGAGTCCTCATCCAAATGGATCTCAGCTGAACTGCTGCTCAAAAGCCTAAAAGATTAACAAGCCAAAAGCTTAACAAGGCTCTAGTTCCTGGTCCTCACACCTTATATACCTTTCTGCTTCCTGCCATCACTTCCTGGGGTTAAAAGCATGTGTCACCATGCCTGGCTGTTTCTGGTGTGGCTTTGAACACACAGAGATCCAGACGGGATCTCTGCCTTTGAATGCTAGGATTAAAGGTGTGTGTGCCACCATTTTCTGGCCTCTATATCTAGTGGCTGTTCTGTCCTCTAACCCCAGATAAGTTTATTAGGGTGCACAATATATTGGGGAACACAATATCACCACAGCTCCTTTCACTTCAAAGCTCTCCTATCTTTTAACTAGAAATCCTAGTGTGTTCCAAAAGTCCTGTGTATGAGAAGGCAGAGATAAATTTCTACTTGCTTTTATAGTACAGTACTAATTGAGGAAAAGTTCTTAATAAATATTTGTTGAATAAACCTATGAAGATCATGCTTCTATAATTTATTATTTCAGTGTTGTATTTATTCCTTCAGCAAACACATACTGACTGTTAATGCCTAAGACACTGCACGTATAGATGCTTGAAGTCATTTGTTCTCCATTCTCAGTAAATTCAATGTAAGAAAGACTTGCCACAAGCTAGCTCCTACCTGTCTACTTTTCCAAGTACCTTTTCATTTCTCCGTTGTAAGCATTTATCCATATATTCTTCCATATAAGTCATTATTTATGTGTATCAGTTACATACCACTGAAATGGCCTATAAATAAGCATTATCATGTGATTTAATCTTTCTTCTTGTTCAAAATTAGCTACACACCTGTAATTTTATATTTACTAAATTAATAATCATCTACTGCTTATTAGCTATCTCTTCTAATTCCTGAGTTATACTCTATGAATATGAACATTTTTATTTTACAAACTATTCCAGAAGCACAACCGTTGGAAATTGTTCTCATTTTGAGCTTTTATCTATGCACTGTTGTTGTTGACTCATTTTGTCCATGGAGTCTTTTCTAATACTCAGTCACATTTGCTTCTCTTCCACCTGTTCTTCCATTCTATGTAATTTCCAATTCTACTTAGTACTCATTTCATTCTTATTTGGATTTAAGGTATTGTTTTAATGTATGCCTTGCTTATGACTTTCACAAAACAGAAAGCAAATCTTTTTCACTCCCTGATATTACAGCTTTAGACTAAATATAGTCTATATAATTCAAAGTTGTCACAAGTAACATCATTTGCCAAAGGAAAAAAGTTACCAGAAGCTTCTTTAGGAATATATTTAAGCGAAACTTTACTACATATTTCCTAGTTGGTTGTGTTACACAATTGACTGAATTTTGAGGTACATTAAAGATTCACAGGCTAAAATAAAAATGTTCATGGTGGTGTGCTTTAGGAAAGATGGATTTGGGAAGTTGCTTAGAGCTTGAGCACAGAACACTCAGAATAGAACTAAACTAGTCCCTGATAAAGACCCAATCAGCTCATGCCTTTTCCATGTAAAGGTACAGCTGGAAGATGGCTATTTATGGGAAAGGAGTCCTCACCTGAACCAAAATTTCCAGTACTTTCTTTTGGACTTTTCTGCCTCTAAAACATGAAAAACAAATTTGTTATTAGTAGTCCAAATCAATTAAAACAGAAAATTGGTACTGAGAAGTATGGACACTGTTATGCAAAAATATAGAATTACAGAACTCTACATTCTGGTTAAAAGATAGGAGAGCTTTGAAGTGAAAGGGCTATATTGCTATAAGTTAATCATGAAAGGCAATTTATGTAAGGGTCTTGGAAAGGACAAGAGAAAGTGTAGAGCTCTGGAGAGACTCTCAGGTTTTTCAAAGAATACTTAAGTGGTCAAGAACAGAATTCTAGTATAAATATGAAAAGTAAAAGCTACCCTGATGTTATATTGTGTAGGTGTTCATATTTACTTTTTTTTGCAGTTTTCACAATGGTTTGTGAAGGATAGAGTAGAATTCATGTACCAAATAAGATTTGAGAAGGATCTGGAGCGAAGAGCTGAGTGTGCAAAAACATGAAAAATCTAATGCTCAGTACTGAAATGTGACAATAGTCACAGAAGTGAATAAGAACTAAACCCAGAGGTGAAAAAGGAACAAGATCAAAGACAAATCTGCAAATCTTAGAAATTAAATGTAAGAAGTGAAGTGATAACAGCAGCAATTCATAGAAAGGGAAACTAAGGCAGTGGGAATGGAAAGGAAGCATGTTTATAATCCCATATGTTTGATAATAAATTAAATATTACAAATACTACATGGCTGCAGTATTTGGGAGCTGAGAGCTTATGAATAAAGCTGGAAAAGAGACTAAAATGGTGTTAGGTACATAAATTGATATTAGAAATATAGTCAATATATTAATCAAGGTCCCCCAGAGAAACAGCACCAAAAGGAAATAGATAAATGAGACACAGGAAGATAATGGGTGGATAGATATATAGATGACAGTTAACTCATTATATGGAATTGGGTCATATGTTTATGGAGATTGAGAAGTCCCAAAAATGTCTAATGCAAGATGAAACCTGAGGAAATCTAGTAGTGTAGTTCTGGTCCATGCCTGAGAGCCTGAAGACCATGTAAACCAATGGTTATACATTCCAGTTGAAATTTGAAAACAAAAGGACAGGAATAGGAAAGCACCATTTCTGGGGCAGATGAGAGTCACTTTCTTTCAGGCCTCCATGCCTTCTGTTCTGAGAGTGACTTTTGTGTTACTCAGTTTACCAAGTCAAACACTAATCTCTTTTGAGAACACACTCAAAGGCACACTGAGAGGTTTAACATCCATCTGTCACTTCAGCCTTCCTCATTCAGTTTCTCCTATCCTTCATGCAATAAAACTTTCATTCCAGAAGTTTGCAACACCCAGAGCAAAGGCATATCTTTATACTCAAAGATGCAGATATGATTAAAGGAATCTGAGCAGACAACCTTGACAAACCCTTGATTGTTGATATTAGGTCAATCCTTCTTTGTGTAATTGCTCTTTTGTGACTCTTTGTTCAAACAAAAATTGCTGTACATTGATACAAAGATTTCATTTCTTGTGTCTTCATTTCTGAAGATGTTCTAGCTAGAGTTTCTAGTGCTGTGATAAAAAAATCAGGACAAAAGCAACATCAGAAGGTAGGGGTTTACTTCACCTTACAACTCTCAGGTCACACTTTGTCACTGAGAGATGTCATGACAGGAATGCAAGGCAGGAACCTGGAGGCAGAATATGAAGCAAAGGCCATTAAGAAACGCTGTTTACTGGCTTTCTCATTATGCTTCCTTATATTATCCAGTAACATCTGTCTTGGAGTGCTACTGTCCTCGGTGAGCAGGGTACGTCTACATCAATTACTAATCGGGAAAATACACTACATCCTTCTCTATAGGCTAGTTACATGGAGACATTTTCTCAATTGAGAGTCCCTCTTTTCAAATGATGCTAATATGTGTCAAGTTGACATAAAAAACTAACCAGCACAAAAAGTTCCTGAATCATATAAAGCTTATTTTAAATAAATATATCCACACTTTTCTTGTTCTATTTTTTTAATAGGGAACATAGCCATGAACCTTGTCCTAGTTTCATTTCTGTGGTTGCTATAAAATACCTAACAAAATGACTTAAGAGAGAAAAGGTTTATGTTAGCTTACAATTCTAAGTTACAGTTCATCATAGCATGGAAATCAAGGTGGCGGAACCTAAAACAGCTGCTTAGATCACATCCATAGTAGATGTATGCATGCATACCAGAGCTCAGCTCACTTTCTCCACTTTTAAAATAAGTTTTATATATTTAATTATCCTCTCTCTCTCTCTCTCTCTCTCTCTCTCTCTCTCTCTCTCTCTCTCTCTCTCTCTCTCTCTCTCTGTGTGTGTGTGTGTGTGTATGTGTGACATGTGTGTTGTGTGAATACCCAGAGGGTAGAGAAGAGGGTATCAGATTCCCAGGAACTGGAGTTACAGGCAGTTAAGTGTTGCCTGATTTAGGAGATAGGAACTGAACTCAAATTCTCTGAAAGAGCAACAAGTGCTTTTAACCAAAACTTAGTGGTATCACTCACTTAGTCTGGGTCTTACCACATTAACTACTGTTAAATAAAATTATCACCAACAGACATGTCCAGAGGTCAACCTGATCTAGATAGTCCCTCATTAAATTCTAATTCCATGTGGTTCTCAATTGCATCAAGTTGACAATTAAAATATCACAGCCTTTCACTGGAAAAAAAAAGGTTATTTCCATTTTCTCCTTATAGAATCGGCCTTGCCTTATGGAATGGAAACATGTCTTAGAGCTCAGATGCCATTGTGTTAAAGATCTATCCTCAGGAAGATCTTTTCATCATCCCACTCAGCAACTTTTCTGATTTAAGAGAAGCAAATGGAGTTAAAGGGATGACTATTTTCTATTGTTCTGAAGAAAGAACTTGTTGATGTGTGGTTATCCTTTCCAGAAAGGAAGACTGATCTTGACATTCACAGAGCAGACAAAATCTGTAGAGTACTCATTCAAAGCTTTGCCACTATAAAATCATGCTTCTTTAACCTTTTCATGCATATGCTTAAATAAAAAGCTTGTAGAAAAATATTTTCCCTTGAATATTGAATAAGCAAAACAAAATTACATTTAGGTGCATCTTAAATTCTACAGAAAGAGGATAATGAAAATAACCAAAACTACTTTACTTTCTTGATGAAAGACAGGTCCATAGCAGCTTGCTTAGATGTTAGCAAAGATCTTTTTTTCTATCCTTTTGACTGAGCTGGCCTTTCCTTGACTTCTTAGAACATTGACAAAGACCTCAATCAGCATTTCTTGGCATTTATTTAATGGGGCCTAAGGAAAGTGAAAAGCTTTCACTAGGCTTGGTATATTGATGTTCTGAAATACCAATCTGATTGAAGCCAGAGAAATCAAACCACAGTTTAAAACACACAGAGGCATCCATCATTAGGAAGGTGCTAAAGTATTTATAATGACATAGCAGGAGGTCAAGTGCCATGGGTTGTTACTGATTCTAAGATCTTAGGAAAACAAAGACTGGAGAGGTCAGGGAGGCATTGAAAGGAAAGGGAGGAGGAAAAAGTGGGAAGAACATGTATGAAGGAAGACGAAAGGAGACAGACTATTCTAGAGTTTGACTGAGGCCAACTCTAGAGCCACATAGAAGATGAGGCTCTGTAGAGGAAGAGACTTAGATGAGCAATATAAACTGAGTATCTCAGGGAAACAGGACTTTTCTGGCTGAGGAAGGGGAGAGAGAGTAAAGTTTACTAGAAGGTGATGAGAGTGGGAAGGCTGAGGACAAAGGTGCAACCTCATTGTTTGACCATAGGAGTCCATTTGTGTTTCTATGTGAAACATGTCCACAAACATTCCAGCTTGGAAGAAAGAGCAGGTAACTTTAGTGACTATCTTTTGATGTAGTGATACATGTGGGAGGCAATGAATGAAGTATTCAGGAATTTGTATTGGTCTTATAGGATCACAGCATCATTCTGAAGCATTATTTCTGAATTTAGCCTAGCTTGCTGTAATAGGGAGAATGACAAAAATACCCTGATGAAGATTCTGTGCCTCTTCCCTTGTGGAGAATCTGTTACTAAGTCTTCAGTATTTCAACTAGGGAATAGAAATTAAATACTCAAGGTCAGTACAGTTTAGTCATTCAGGTTAATCCTTTTAATTCAGATATATTAGACAGAGAGGTGACACTTGTGTCCCATCATTTTTCAAGTCCAGTTAGGCTTTAATCCTAATTATGCCTGACCTGATTTAAAGTGAACAGGAATGCATCCTTCACTGAGTAAACAGGAACTACAGAGCTTTTGTTATTCATTGGATAAAGCCTCTTTCTCCATTCTAATTATTGCATGGGGTTTTAAGGGTCCAGGTTAAGTGGAGTTGTCAGAGTTCTCTTTGTTGGATAATGAAGTAAGAAACATGAATTAATAACAACAGCTCAGATTTGGGCCATGTTCTGAAATCTGCTGATATGTCTATTAGTCCATTTAAAACCAATAATGCTGGGCAGGAAGTATGCCTGAGTCCTCATCCTTTTAGTGGGAGAACTGTCCCCTCCACACTGAGTTGATAAATCTAATGAGCTTGATGCTATGCCAGGAGCACAACAAGTGCTAAGTAAATGCTCTCTCTATTTTTTTTTTTGATGCTGTTACTGTGAGAGAGGAGGGAATGAGGACAGGCAAGAAGGACAGGGAATAAAGTGAAAAGAGGGAGAAGAGGTTTATATCAGGCTTATGACTAAGAGGTTCTGAACTTCATCTGTTTGAAAAGGTTGTTCAGGGTTGTGCTGTATCATTAAGCAAAGTGTACTAAATCAGATATATTAGACTGGCATTGATTAACTTTGTAATATACACTCTGTGAGTCATCAAGGGGGATCACTTAAACTATGAATATGAATAAACATTTCAGGAGAGAAAAAATTTGAAAGACTAGGAACTACTGACTGCCTATATGAGGTTGTGTATTTGTACTTAATCTGTCCAGACCATACTACCCTTTCTGTAATGTGAAAGTGAAGAAAATATTCTTTTTTTTTTTTTTTTTTTTTTGGTTTTTTCGAGACAGGGTTTCTCTGTGTAGCTTTGCGCCTTTCCTGGAACTCACTTGGTAGCCCAGGCTGGCCTCAAACTCACATAGATCCACCTGGCTCTGCCTCTCGAGTGCTGGGATTAAAGGCGTGTGCCACCACCGCCCCGCGAAAATATTCTTATGTGTGTTTTATAATGAGGTTGCTAATGTCAGAAGGCATTTAAGAATCCTTCATGAAGGCTGAATACATTAAGGAAGAAGCTAAATAAATTGCACTGCCATCTTACTCATATTTATTTAGTTATTTCTTTGCTTATTATCACATTGTTCAGATGGATGGATTGTAGCTTGAGTTTTCCTGCCTGGCCCACAGTCAGGACAAATCTCTCTAACCTGCCAGTCCCACAGATGCTCAGACCCGACCAAGTAAACACAGAGACTTATATTGGTTACAAACTGTATGGCCGTGGCAGGCTTCTTGCTAACTGTTCTTATATCTTAAATTAATCCATTTCTATAAATCTATACCTTGCCACGTGGCTTGTGGCTTACCGGCATCTTCACATGCTGCTTGTCATGGTGGCGGCTGGCAGTGTCTCTCTGACTCAGCCTTCCACTTCCCAGAATTCTCTTCTCTGTTTGTCCCGCTTATCCTTCCTGCCTGGCTACTTGCCAATCAGTGTTTTACTTACTAACCAATCAGAGCAACATATTTGACATACAGAACATCCCACAGCACCAGATCTTGAAGATATAACTTTAAGGAACATCAGTTCAAGATCCCTTTACCAACAGGGCAACTGACTGTGGCAGGGTCACGCTCTGATGCCTAATGTACAAAAACAAATAAAAGACCTGGACTATAAAGGGCTTTTCTTACATTAAAAAAAAAATTGATTTTTTTCCTAAAAAGATGTTGGAAATGAAATAAGAACCCATAAAGTCCAAACCATGCACATGACTAATGTTTGGCAAATGAAGTGTGTTTAAAATGGGTTTTCCGTTTTCCTCTGGAATCAATTGCTAACATGCTTCACCAGTAGTGTTCACAGAGCAGTCACACACACTCTTGATGCAATTCAAGTCTCCTAGGGGCAGGTTGACATAGAAAAAAGAGCTACCAGACTAACTAGATAGAGAAGTCACACGACCCTGCCAGGAACAGGATCACAAATGAAATCGTTTTATCTCTACTGCCTTCTTGGATGAATGACTTGTACTTTCACAAGTCATTTTGAGTCAGACTCTGTTCCTGAACTATTTTTCTTAAGTTGTTCTAATTTGTAGCAAGATGAGGCATAGAGGTTTCATCAAGTTCAAGTTTTAGACTCAAAGAGGAAGTCATGTCAAGGAATTAAGCAAAGATTTACCTTTACTGACTATTCAAAGAAAGGAGAGTAAAAGTAGGAATTTTGGTATTTTATATTTATGCATTTTTAATTAAAAGTTACAATTACTTATGTGTGTTATGTGTAGGTCAGAGAATGAGACAGGGAACTGGGTTGCTCTTTCCATATGTGGGTTCTGGAAACAGATCATCAGGCTCGAGTCCTTCAAAAATTAAAATAAGTATTGTTTGGAGAGTATAGCCCGCATTTGAACTTTATGACAATAACTAATTATTCAATGGATTTTTTCACCTAATAAACCATTAAGGTCCATTATAAATGCATGAACCAATATGTACACTTCTTATAAACACATTGTACTTTTAACATCTTAAAAAATTTCACCATTTAATCTTGTTGACTCAATGTAATTGAAAAGAAACTGCATTAGTATAAATGAAACCAGAAAGCTAAAAAAATTCCCAAATTTTAAAAGCATACCAGTTAGTTTTCTTCTATGGTTTTATGCAACACTTTGTGAAGACAATTGAATAAGGAGTAGAAGGTCCTTCTTTTAAGGTCAATTGTGTATCTGGTGTCAGCTATGTTCTGTGGCCTGCTTCAGGAACTAAAAATAGAGTATTAATAAAGCCAGCACATTAAATTGTGCCTGTTATAGGTTAGTATATTTTGTTAACTAAACTCGAAGGACATAGACAACATGCTTATTAAGCAGTTTGTCAAGGACCAATACAAAAATGACGTCAAACTTTCAACATTGATCTGATAAAGGTGATTGATTATTCCAACCTCACAATATAAGCATACAAGGGAGTCTACTTAATGTTATAGGCAGATTAAAAACAAAAACAAAAAACAAAAGCATGACAAAGGATGTCTTGTTAGGGTTTCTATTGCTGTGAAGAGACACCATGACAATGGCAACTCTTATAAGAAAAACATTTAATTGGGGTGGCTTGCTTACAGCTTAGAGGTTCAGTCCATTATCATCATGGTGGTACATAGCTTCATGAAGGCAGACATGGTGCTGGAGAAGTAGCTGAGAGTCCTACATCTTAGAGACAACAGGAAGTGGTCTGACACTGGGAGTAGTATAGGAGAACTCGAAGCCCTCCACACAGTGACACACTTCCTCCAACAAGGCTGCACCTACTCCAACAAAGCCACACCTCCTAATAGCGCCACTCCCTTTGGGGGCCATTTTCTTTCAAACCACCACATAGTGTTTGCTCCATATCCACCAAGCCTGAAATCTACCAAGAAACAAAGCAATGGAATGCCTTTGATCCTCAACACTTTGGAAGACAGGACAAAGACAAAGAAAGTAGAGGAAAAGAGAAAATAGCCCTTACCAGAAAATAGCCTAGCCAGCATTTCTAACCACAGAGGTATGATATCCTTCCTCCTTGGCCACCAAAGGTTCCAAGAAAGACTTGAGAGATGAAAAGAAATTGGCTCTATGTAAAAGATGATGAAAAAGACAGGACATCCCTGCCAATCCTTCTAAATTGGGAATTCCAGATTTCTGAAGTTCATACTCATTGAAAATAATTTACAAAATATGAAAATTTAGTTGATACATTTGGACAGAACTACGTTATCAATAATAATAATAAAATTGGTGGCCACCAGGCCAAATGCTTTGAGTTCTTTTACCCAAGCAAACTGAAACCCAAGGCAGAGTAAATAAGCACAGTCTTAGAAATCATAAGAAAAGCTCAGCTATTAAGAAACCATCAACTCCCCTAGAATTAAGTTTTACTAGTCAGAAACCAACTAACCTACAGTCAGACTTTACCAGTCAGAAACAACTATTTCATCTCTACATAAAGATTTCTCATTTCAAAAATAAAGTGTCATCTCTCTCTTGCTTCTTGGAATGCCTTCTTGAAGTTTCCACTCACAACCCTTGCTGGATTTCTACATTGTGCTGGGTCTGGTGTTTCTGGATTCACAAATGACTGTTAGCTCAAATAACTCTTTGAAATTTTAAGTTTATCATTTTTGCAAAGTGAACTTACATAATTTCAGAAGGAAATGCTTCTGTGTTTGGTTATAGCTTTCATTTTTCCCTGGGATGTCCACCCATTTAAAGAACAAAAACTGTGACCCACTCAAATAAAAAGTAAGATACCTGACCCCTTTGGTATAAATATATACAAAGATTTTACTTATTTTACTTCAGAAAAATATGCCAAAAATGTAAGTGACCACAGGACTCCAGAGCACCATGTATTCATCTCACTTGTAGGACATTTAAGGTCATAATTGAACAATGGCTCCCATTTTATGTGATTATTTGTCAAAAGGTATGCCAACACATTCCCTTGTGACCTATTTATTACTGTAACTGCAGTTATGAAAATTACAAAGAAATTGTAGCTATGAATGGAAATATTTCTTTAAAAAATACATTATTTTTTGTGTGTAAAATTTGTTTGCTTCAAGCAGTTTCACAAACATCTAATTATTGAATGTCCTTATGTCCTTAAAAAAACATAAGCTTACTGAGAGCAGTAGAGTCCTTCCAACATACAAAACAAAAAACTTTGGCCAAACTCAGTTCCCCCCCAAAATTAATGAACATGGCAAATGCCTCATTAACACTCTATTCTTAGCTTTATGATCAGATAGAAGCCTATGTGTAAAGACTCATCCATTATATTTATTATTTTAATAAAATATGCTATTGGCCATATATGTGAGATGGAAGACTATGAAAAGTTATTCCATTAAAATACTATGAGTTTTGTATTTCCTGAAGATGAATGAGATTTGAAGTACAATGACTCAGTCATATTTATGCATGTGAAAGGTAGAGAATTCAGTTATCCCAATGACTAGTGGCATGCCTTTCTCTTGCAAGAGTAGAGTTGAGTAGAGTTACCAAATCTTTGCCAAACATACTCCTGTGTTTGAAAATCTGTTGTAACCAGATGATTTCCTGTGTCCCAGCCTGCTGGTGGTTGGGACAAATCTCTCCCACTCGCGTCCCCCAAGTAAACACATGGAAGCTTATTAATTAAAACTGCTTGGCCATTAGCTCAGGCTAACTACTGACTAGCTCTTACACTTAAACTCAGCCCATTTCTGATAATCTACATGTTGCCACGTTTTCCGTGGCTTTACCTGTGTGCCTTTACATGCGGCTTGGTGAGTTAAGGCTAGCTGGTGGCTCTCACTATTTCCCTGATCTTTAAGGCTTTCACCCCTATATTTGGCTCTGTATTTCTTATTTAATAGGATCATTTAAAAATTCATCTACAATCTGTGGCAGCTTATTCTCAAAATACCAGTTTTCAAAAGCTTAGGGGGAGATCCTCCTAGATTCAGAATGTAGCTTTGTGAATCTCACAGTATGTATGAACATCAGGTACATAAATATTAAGGAGCATAATATAAGAGGCACAGCACCAACAACACCTGCCACTCCACTTCCAGTTTGTAAAACAGAGGAGAGGATCTTCCTGTGGTCATCTTTGTTTTCTAAACCTCCCTTTTCAGTAGGGTACTGTCAAGTCAGTGTGGCTTACACATCACAATGACTGATGTCTAATGCTAACAGTGTTGGTAATTTTTCCAGAACCTGAAAGATGCTTAAAGAATCTTGAGGAAGTTTCTGAAATATTTTGACTTTTAAATTATGGATTGAAAAGGCTTATATAAAAGCATCACATTATTAAAAGAATCAACCTCTTTCTTGATCACAGAACATCAATGAGATTTGAACAGAGACTATTTCAGACTTTTTTGTTGTCCCATTTGACATAATTTCTGTGACATCAGTGTTAGCAATTTACATTACTATTCATATTTTTACACAGCAAATATTGTATCCGTATTAATTACTGTAATCAACTGATAATGTAAAGAAAGTTAATGTTTATTATACCCATTCATCTTATATTTGAGTGATACTTCCTGATTAAAAGAAAAGACTAAACTTTCTTTAAAAAGCTACATGGATGTAGGGTGTCTTTGTTTTAGAGGCTTTCAGAAGAGTGACTAAGTCCAGACCTGACTTCTACTCTCAGCTGCTGATTGCTAGTCCTCTGTTATGTCACCTTTATTCTCTGTGCTATATATACATATATATGTGTATATTGTATATTCACATATTTAATATTTATTTGACATTCAGTGTCCATTTCCAAGTCTTTCAACAGTGGCTTACTATGATGTAGATTCTATAAGGCTAAATAATATGTTTTTCAGGTTTCCTAGTAGTTAGGAATCTGGATACAAATTTAGGTTTACCAATTAAATGAGATCACAAATGTCTTGAAAGGAAAAAGGAGAACATGTAGACATGTTCCTATCACACATAATCTTATACAGATGAACAAAAGTCCTATGCAAACAAAGGCTTTTGCTGGAGCAGTGAACTAGTGTCTAAATTTGCAAATATCAGGAGAGAATTCAGATGACTGTGAGAGCTACCGCCTGCTTTCCTTCATCAGCTGTGGATGAGTCTTCCAACAATAAGGCAGCAGGGTCAGCCCCTGGGAGACAGTATTGTTATACTTTCAGGGCACTATACTTAGGTTCTAGCCTAGAGCACACTCACCCACTCCTCAGTGACCTAAGTCTGTGGGTTTAAATCTATTCCTTCTTAAACTGCCTAGAGTGGTTTCTGAATCCTGGTCTCAAACCTCATTGGTTAGTCTCATCATGCCTTAGCTTCCTCACTTGGAAATTAGGGCAAATGGGTGCTTGTTTAATAATGGGGAGAACTAAGTCAGATGGCTTATTCAGAATGCTTGACTTAATATAGAGCACAGAAAGCCCCGATTATATATTTAAAGGATTATATTTTGTAACAGTCTGGTCTCAGGCAATCACATAGCTGAGTTATATCCAATCACAAGTGGTCAATCATGATCATCCAAGCTCCATGCAGGTAAATATTACCAGCTATGCTGTTTGTACCCCTTGTCAATGTTATACGCTTAAGTGCTGTCAGTCCCCACTGTTCTACAAAGTCTTCTTTTTCCAGTTGCAACAGTCAGAAATGGTTCTCTACTCAGTTAAACTGTGCTAAATCTTGTTGTTTTATGTCTGTGGGAGAGTGGCTACACCTGATTTCATCACTGCCTCAGCTGCTGTCTGCACCTCGGAAACCGCCGCCCAGCTGTCTTCATGTAGGGAGACAAATGTTTCAAGTAAGTCTCTATCTTTTTATTTTACCAATAAAGACTCAGAAGCAAGATGCTGGGGTCAAAAACTGCTAGCTCAGAAAGACAGAGAAAGCAGCCAGCTGATCTTCCTCCTTCCTTGAAAGAACTTCTCTTCCACTGTCCCAAACCAAAAAGGACTGTCAAACTAAAAGTCCCTCCCTACTACTTTCTATGCATCTCTCTTGCCATCTTCCTGACTCCCTCTTACTCTCTATGGCTACTTCCTGTCAACTAGTTGCTTGCTCTGCCTCTTGACCTATGTTGATTTGATTTAATCCTGCTTACAATAAACAGAAAGCTCTTGGACTAAGATTGTGTACTAGGGCTAGGCTACACTTCAGCTAGAAGTAGGTTCTTCCAATAAATAATGCAATCCCAGGGTTCACAGTGTGACCAAATATCCTACAACAAAATCTAATGTGTCCATATTTTTTATTTCAACAATAGGAACAACTGAGATAAGAACATTTCTGGATCTCCAGACTGCATCAACAACAAAGCTATAAAACAGGCTTGTTTCATAAAGAGAATTGTAGGTGTGAACTGAAGTTTACAGAAAAGGAAGCCACACCTGTTTTATACGTTCTACAAGGCTGATCAGTTTTGGAGTACTAGAACATTTTAGGTTGGGAGCCAAAATTATCTTAGACTATCTTTATTCTCTTAATAGGCAATCATTGCCCACACCTGTGTTTGACCTAACGTCCTTGTGACTATGCCAGAAATCCTTTTAGAATGTACAAATCCCTAGCTTCCACCAATCCAAAGGCTAAGAATGTCATCAAGAACTATGAAAATTTAGTAAAAATGAGGATTACAATAAATTATGTAAAACCTTTTACACTGGGTAGCAAAATATTTTAGGATAAGGTACTTGTTCTCCCTCCAGTACCTGGAATCCTACTGCCTGGTCTTTTCCTTGACTTAGAACCATTTTATTGGTACTTAACCACTGTCTTAAGTAAAAACTTACCAGAGGGTTAATTTTAAGACTCATTAGAAGTAGGGATCATGAGAGTAGACATAGCATACCTTTCAGTCATTCTTGCCGTCTTTTGGACAGTCTTTAAATTAGGCACTCTCTTCCCCACCTTCTCCAAGTTCAATCAATTCTGCCTGAAGTTTTAAGTAGTATCTCTCTATGCAAATTAGAGGTCATGCCAGAGGTGATTAAATTAGAAGAGGCTCTACAAAGAGACTTTAATGGGAACTATTGATCTGCTCATTACTTGGCCTTGAGTTTTTAGACATCATTAGTAGAAGATAGAACTTTACTGAAAAGTTTCATTTATCCTGAAATGTGCTGGCATGGCAATACATGAAAGTCAGTTTCAGAGCTCTTTACCCATATATGAAGTAGAATTCCTGATTACATTAGGAGAGCAAATTTACTAACACCTTTATGATTTAGTTTATACTATATTATTTAATTAATCATTTCATTTTCAACATCATGATAAGATACACTGGATATGTCCATTGTGAGAGAGGTTCACAAATTTTCATGAGAGTGCCACTCTTAACATTTTACAGTATTGCATGTGGAATAGATTTAATTTTATAAAAATTCATACATTTTTATATTAATAAGAATAATACAGAAATAGCCAGAACCTAGAAACAACCTAGATGCCCTTCAATAGAAGAATGGCTAAAGAAAATGTGATATATTTACACAATGAAGTATTATGCAGAGGTTAAAAAAATGTCATTATGAAATTTGTAGGCAAATGGATGGAACTAGAAAAAAAATCATCCTGAGTGAGGTAACCCAGACCCAGAAAGACAAACACGGTATGTACTCACTCATAAGTGAATATTAGAAGTAAAGCAAAGGATAACCAACCAGGCTACAATCCACAACCCCAGAGAAGCTAGGTAAAGAGGAGGACACTAAGTGGGACACACATAGATTACCCCAGGAAGGGGAAAGGGTTAGGATCTCCTGAGCAAAATGAGAGAGAAGAATAGAGGGTAGGGAATAGGAGGGGATGGGAGGTGGGAACATGGGGGAGAAACAGTGAGGGAGAGCAATGAAAGAGATATCTTGACAGACTGTACCATTAAGGGGATGGGAAGAAATTTGCAGCTAGGGAAAACCCCAGTAACTCACGAGATTGTCCCTAGCTAAGACTGATAGCAATGGTGGAGAGTGTTCTTGAGCTAGCCTTCCCCTGCACTCAGATTGATGTCTACACTAATTGTCATCATAGAACCTACATCCAGTGACTGATGGAAGCAGATGAAGAGACCCACAGTCAAGCATTTGGCCAAGATCCTGGAGTTCAGCTGAAGACAGGGAGGAAGGATTATAAGAGCAAGTGGGGGTCAGAATCATGGTGGGAAAAAAATAGCTGACCCAAGCTAAGGGGAGCTCATGGACTCTGGACTGATGGCTGGGGAGCCTGCATGGGACCAAACTAGGCCATCTAAATGTGGATGAAAGTTGCATGGCTTAATGTGTTTGTGGGTCCCCTGGCAATGGAACCAGGACTTACCCCAGGTACACAAACTGGCTTTTAGACCCCATTCCCTATGGTGCAAAGCCTTACTCAGACTTGATGCAGGAGGGAGGAGGGAGGTCTAGCCCCCTCATGTCACAACAACCTGTGTTGACTACCCAAGGGAGGCCTTACTCTCTATGAGGGGATAGGGGTGAGATGGAGGTAGGTGGGTGGAGTGGGAGAAGAGGAGGGAGGCTGAACGGGTTGGTATGTAAAAGGAAAGAAAAAAATTTTTAATAAAAAGTGTAACTGGAAGATTTTCTGTGTCCCAGCCTGCCAGTGGTTGGGACAAATCTCTCCCACTTGCACCCCCCAAGTAAACACACAGAGGCTTATATTAATTATAACTGCATGACCATAGCTCAATCCTTTTGCTAGATAGCTCTTATATCTTAAATTAGCCCATAACTATTAATCTATGTATTGCCACATGTTCTGTGGCTTTACCTGTGTGACATTACATGCTGCTCCCTGGACACCAGGCTGGTGTCTCCTCTGCCTTCTTCCTGTCTCTCCAGTTAGAATGTCCTGCCTAAACCTTTTCTATCTCACCATTGGCCAAACAGCTTTATTTATCAACCAATCAGAGCAGCATATTTTCACAGCATTGTGGTGGTATTGTGTTCCCCAAAATATTGTGCACCCTAATAAACTTATCTGGGGTCAGAGACAGAACAGCCACTAGATACAACGGCTAGAAAATGGTGGCACACACGCCTTTAATCCTAGCACTCCAGAGGTAGAAATCCCTCTGGATCACTGTGAGTTCAAGGCCACATTGGAAACGGCCAGGCATGGTGACACACACCTTTAATCCCAGAAAGTGAGACTTTAATCCCAGGAAGTGGTGGTAGAAAGCAGAAAGGTATATAAGGCGTGAAGACCAGAAACTAGAGGCATTTGGCTGGTTAAGCATTTGGTCTGGTTAAGCATTTGGCTGGTTAAACTTCTAGCAGCAGTTCAGCTGAAATCAATTCTGGATGAGGACTCAGAGGCCTCCAGTTTGAGGAAACAAAACCAGCTGAGGATTCGGGGAGGTGAGGTAGCTGTGGCTTGTTCTGTCTCTCTGATCTTCCAGTGTTCACACCAATACCTGACCTGGATTTGTTTTATTAATAAGACTCTCTAAGATTCCTGCTACATAGCATACAAAAAGACATTCCCCCATCAAAAAAGTTATATTAAAAAAAAAGAAAAAATAATACAAAATAACAACCCTGTTTTAAAGAATGTGAGAATGTAGTTTATTCTGAGCAGAAGCTGAATGGTCCCAGCCTAGGAACTTGGGTTCAAGTTATATTGAGGGATGCATTCCACTATGAGAAAGATCACAAGAGCTATAATAGTCAGAGAACAAATGGAGTGGACCAGGAGACAACTTGGCCTGGAAAATGCTTTCCACATAAGCATGAGGACTTGAGCTCACCAAGTCCTCATCACCAGCAGCCTGCAAAAAACCTGGCATGGTAATACATGCTTGTCTTCCCAGCTTTGGGGAAGAGTATAGGTAGATCCCTGAGGCTACCTACCCACCCAGCCTAGACCACTATATTAGTTCAAAGTCAATGAGAGACTCTATTTCACAAAAAAAGATGGAGGACAAGGGAGACGGCTCAGTGGGTAAGAGTGATTGCTGAACTAGCATAAGGACCCAAGTCTGGATTCTTAACAGGCACATAAACATCTAGGTAAGGCTTCAGGTACTTGTGACCAAGTACTTGGGAACAGGATGGAGAAAAGAATCCAGGTTCAGTAAGCTACCTCAAGGCAATGAGGCAGAGGACAATAAAAAAAAAAATGCTTCTCTGGCCTCCACATTTTGTGTGCAAAGCACATGCACCTGCCTGAACTCACACACACACACACACACACACACACACACACACACACACACACCAGGGTGGACACATCCTGAGGAACAAATACTACCCAAGATTGACCTCTGGCCTCCACATAGGCAAACACATCTTGTTATGTGCACATCGTACAAACACCTATGCCCCCCCCAACATAATAAAAGGTTAAAGTAAATCATAATCAACACATCTGATGCACATATTGGTGAGTTGTTAAGCAGGATGCTGATGAATGGGGAATAGCTTATTCAGGATTCAGCAATTGCTTTCTAGCATCTTAGCTGTGGGCTTGTGGAAGCTAAGATGCTAAGCATAAGGATAGAGTATTAGAAGTTTACTAATGATAACAAGAAGGTTAAGTCAGATGTAGAAGTTGAAAGTAAACGGATAGTAGGTTTATAAAAGTCACCCGGTGTTATTTTGGATGTAGAAACATTATAATCAACCTCTGCTAGACCATGCTGTTCTACCCAGACAGTGTTCAGGGATCTTCAGCATAGATGAAGCTTCCTTAAAAAACTGAAGCTTCATGTTCAATCTTCACTCTGCTCACAGGTTAGTTAGGGGCTCACTCAGAGAACAATGCTGAGTGAGGTAGCCCAGTCCCAGAAAGACAAATATTGTGTGTTTTCTCTTATAGCTTTTAAACCTTAGCTATGCATGTTTCAGTGAAAAAACCATAGAGGTTAGGTGGCTAGTAAGGACCAAAAGGAGTAAAGGGGGATCTTCCAAGAAAGGAAAAACCAGAATTTAGTATTATGAGAAGATAAAGGGGAAACTAGAATAGGAGGATTAAATGAGAAGAGGGGTTGTAAGGCAGGGTAAAGGGAGAAATATTAGAAGGGATAACAGCACTAAAGGCCTTTTGAAGTTATATGCATAACTTCTACCATAGAAGCTCCCTAAAATATAACCATATATGAAAGAAATTTAAATGAAATCATGAAATAATGGGGAAGACAATGACCCAAGTAGACATCTTAGGCCATAAAGTAAAATCTACAGTGCCAGGAATGGGATATACTTTGTTGAGTCATTGACCAATAGGGTCCTATATACCCTGACCCCCAAATTACAGGTTATTTGTTGTTCTTCATAACCTGATGGTAAGGCACACTTGAAGAAAACACCACTTACTTGCATCATTAAGCATGGAGAAATTAAGGTGATGCCCAATTAGAAACTTCACCCCTACAAACTCACAGCTATGATTCTGGAAGGTAATTTGTATACTATCAGAAGAGAAAGGTAATCGAAACTGTCACATAGCTATGAACCCTAAAACCTACAACAGAGACTAGCCTTCAAGATTTATTGGTACAATAATGGCACAATTGTTATGGGAATAAACAACCAACTTTTAATTGGATTTAAGACCCACTCCATGAGATAGAACCCATATCTGATGTTGCTAAAGTAACCTAGAATCTGAGACTGTATAGGTCATGGGGTCTATGAAAAAACGTACTACAATTATTCCCCAAAATGAACATAGCAATAAAATAACTTTCAATGACATATTACTATACCTACAGATCAAAGTATCACTCAACCCTCATCAGAGAAACTTCTTCTTGTCATAGATGGTAATCAACACAGAGACCCACAACTGGACAATATGCAGAAAGTACAGACTTTGGAGCTCTCAGTCACGAATGGGATGTCTATATCAAACTCCTTCTCTCAGGGCTCAGGGATCTATGTGAAACAAATATGCAGGCAGAAGGCTTTTAAAAGCCAGAGATAATGAATGACTCCAGGGAAAATGTGTCTTCCAAACAATAATACATATAAGTCCTCACAGAGTTTGGGACAGTATTCAGATAACCTGCACAAGTCCAAACCATACAAAATCACAGCATTGAGAAGGGGAAGTAGACACAAAATCCTACCACTAGCCATGAGGGTGTTTGCAGTTTTACATAATGAAGTAACACTGAGCAGATAATATCAACCTCATTCCAGGGTATATCATATGCCTAGGAGTAATTGGCCAAGACAAAAATAGATTTATGTTTTTATGTGCTATTTGTTTTATTTTGTTTTAGTTGTTTTTATCTTATTGATTTTTCTATTTTTTCTTTTCTTTTAAGAAAGAGGTAAAGAACATGAAGTTTGGTGGGTAGGGAGGTGGGGATTATCTGGGAGGGGTTAAGGGAAAGAAAGAATGTGATCAAAATATATTTTTGATATTCCTTTATACTGTGTGAATATGTGTCACTGTGATTGGGTTAATAAAGAAGCTTATGGCCAACAGTTGGACAGGTAGAGGTTAGGCATGACTTGCAGACAAAAGGAGAGCACAAAGAAGAAAATGAGAAATCTCAGAATCGCAAGGAGATGTGGAGAGGAGTTGAACTTGCTGGACTGAGAAAAGGTACCAAGCCACATGGCAGAGCATAGATAAGAAATATGGGTTAATTTAAAATGTAAGAGTTGGCTAGTAACAAGCCTGAGCTATTGACCCATCATTTATAATTAATATTGTCTCTGTGTAGTTATCTGGGAGCTGGCCAGTGGTCCTGAAGAGAAACTCTGCCTACAATATATTTATGAAAACAGGTTTTAATAATTATAAAATAATAAAATTTTTTTTTAAATGTTCAGTGAGATTTTAGTTTGCTTTCTATTTCTGTAATAAATATGAACAAAAATAAATTGTGGAGAAAAGGTTTTGTTTCATCTTATTCTTATACATCAAAATCCATTATTGAGGGAAAACAGGCAGAAACTCAAAACAAGAACCCAAAAGCAGGAATCTGGGGAAGAATCTGTGGAGGAATGCTATTTACTATCTCACTCTCTGACTTCTCTTGTGCTCAGCTAGCTTGCTTACACAACTCAGGCCCACCTGCTAAGGGATGGTGCCACCCACAGTGAACTGCACCGTCTATCAATCAAGACAATCTCTCACAAACATGACTAATCTGGCCTTATCCCTCAGTTGAGGTTCCCTCTTCCCATGTGACTCTGGGTTGCCTGTGTGTGTGTGTGTGTGTGTGTGTGTGTGTGTGTGTGTGTGTATGTGTTTGTGTGTCTTGTGTGTATGAATGCTTGCATGCACACATACATGTGCCCACAGGTGTATGTGCACATGCAAATGGAAGCTAGAGGTTGACTTCAGGAATTGTCCATCTGATATTTTGAGACAGGGTATCTCACTGAACAGGAATTTGTCCATTTGGTTAGACTGGTGCTCAGCAACCCCAGGGATGCTCCTGTATCCACCTTTCCAGTGTCAGGATTACAGACTCACACCATTATGTTGGGAATTTTATGTGGGTTCTGGAAGTTTAACTCAGGTATTCATGCTTGTTTGAGAATCACTTTACAGACTGAGTATCTCCACAGTCCCAGAAGACATCTATTAAGGAAGCTTCATAAGCATGGCATCATCATAGAATTGTGGTCATGAGAAAAACAACAGAGAAAATGATGGAAAAAAAGTATGACTCAACTTATTTTTTTTTCCCACCACCCATAACAGAGACCAGTTACTACCTATTCAGGATTGGTGGTACTAGGAGACAGCATTAAGAAAAGAAAAGAGAGGAGAGGAGAGGAGAAGAAAAGATTATGTTTAGAATATGAATAGAGTTCTCATACTGAAGTGATAGTTATTCAAAGACAGAATGTCTTTGAGCCAAAAAGAAAAAAGAAAAAAAGAAACCCACAGTGGTCACAAGTAGGTTTTGTTTTTGGAAAGTTTCTAGGATGATTGTGTCCCTGTTCTTTCTCTTCTTGGTGTTTATTAAACCCAATTGTCATAAAACAGAAGAATTGACAGAGGGAAGTGTCACATACAGTCTCTCAAAGTACTATCTTGGACATGTATATATAAGGAAGCTATTGGAGAAATTAGAAGGAAACAGGATGAGTTGGCTCCTTATGTCTGATGAGAATAGAATGTGAAACTTCAAAATCCTTGTGAACTTGCTAGCACTGCCCAGGAATGGAACACAAATGTAAGCAAACCAAAGAAATATAAAATCATAGAAGAATCAGTATATTATTTTTAAGTTTAAGAATTAAGACTACTGCATTAAGAGATCAAACAGAAAATGGATTGATTAGGTAACTGGTACCTACATACAGCAGGGAAGTGGATGAAATAAGTAGATAAAAGTGCTCTCTAATCTTGCCTGCCCTTATTTCGTGTGCTGTTAACTTTTCCAACAGTTCTCAAGCCTATGCCCTATTTCAGAATCTTTTCCCCCCACTCATCTTCTGAACCTCGGGACACTGAGGGAATTTGATGTTCAGACATTTTATTTTTAGGGCATCATATTATGTAATATCTTGGTTTGGTGTCATTTATTTCAAAATCTGCTGTTTTGAACAAGAATTGAGAAAAATGTACCCAGTAGATATCAATCTTTACATCTAAACCTTAAAATCACCTAAAAACAAAAAACAAAAAACTTAGCAATCCTCCTGGAAGCATTTTTCTTTTATCTATTAACAAATACATATGTGACTTAGGGTTCATTTTCAAAGGCAGATTTCAACACCTTTATTCCTGGCAGCAATTTTCAATTAATTAACATTCCTGAGAGAACAGTTAGGTACAATATTTTAAAAGAGAACTTTTATTTATTTTGTTTCTGCACTGTGTAAAAAAATGTTTCAACTGCAGGATACTTTATCTTTTGAAAACTGGCCTCTCTTCTCTCCCATCAAGGATAACCATGAAAGCAGCTTTAGAAAAGAAAACAGAAACCTTACAAATGTCAAGAACAATGAAGGTTGCTTCCTATACACTGAGGCTCCAACATCAACAAACTGTACAGCATATCTGCACTCACATCTGCTCAACATGCTTTACCTCAAGGAAATGTTCTGTGGTGTCACTGACAAAATCAATGTCAATTTGAGTTTTTTGCATGGAAAACAGTAGTGAGCTTCTGATCAGCAGTTATCACACAGTCCAAATGTCTCCTGGCTTCACACTGAATTGCTAGTGTTACTTTGGCTTATCTCTGTCAATCATTTGCTACTGTAACCAGTCTGCGGTTAGGGAGAACTCTGTGAGTTAATGTGGAGCAGCCATCCGAGAGCACAGTAGAGATGCTGGTGAACAAGCCAGCCCAGTCATTAACTTCATCACTAACAAAGAAGAAAAGCACGTGTGTAATTACATAGATTGCAAAGCTAGCAACAAGCCTTGGCATCAGGGACTGGTTTCCTGCCTCCATTATTTCATCAGAAGCTGCTGTATGCTTTCGAAGGAGTGGGTGTGGGTGGAAGAAAATAAACAAGCATTCTCTGTCCTTCACTGTAGGTTATTGCTTCCCCTTAAACAAGCTTCTCTCTCTACTTCCTGACAGTTCAACTAATTTTAGAAGTTAGTGAACTCATTGAATCTGTGATTTTAGGCTTCTTATGACTACTCTAATGTTAATTTATTATTAATAGATGAAAGTAATAATAATACTTGCAAGAATATAAAATAAGAAGTGAGCTTCAGAGAAATCTACATTGTTAAAGTTATGAGGCTAGCGTGTGTGTGTTGCTCATTACCAGGGAGGAGCTGCTCAACAACTTCATGGCTTAGTCAGTCAGCATGTCACTAAGGATCAGGACTAAAAAGTCCTACAATTTGGCCTTCTTTGGGGATTCTGAATTTTTATTTTGTCTGGTTTCTTTGTGTTACATTAAATCTCTTTATTCTCCTGAGTGTTTGTCTGGGACAGCAGGCATAATTTGCTAGTACAGCTCCCTGACTAAAGGAAACATGCTCCCTGCTGTGGAAATGCCCTTGTTCTCTTCTGGTACAGTAGAAGGGTTTACACTTTATAATCTAAGGGACCCTGACCAAAAACGATTTGAACCATTTAGATTCCTCTCTATAACATGTAGTTGATCTGATGTCCATTCTACTCTCCCCAGAAGAGAGATATTAATACTGAAGGTCAGTCAGTATATGAGAATAAAGTTGTGATAGGTGGGGTGATTTTACCATGGAGTTTTACAGAATTTTCTTGAAGTAGCCTTTCCATCTTTCTCTCTTTCTTACCTCTTTCTTTCTTTCTTTCTTTCTTTCTTTCTTTCTTTCTTTCTTTCTTTCTTTCTTTCTTTCTTTCTTTCTTTTTCTTTCTTTCTTTCTTTCTTTTTCTCTCTTTCTCTCTCTCTCTCTCTCTCTCTCTCTCTCTCTCTCTCTCTCTCTCTCTCTCTCTTTCTGCTTGAGAGTATAATAGATAGTTTATTCTGGAACCATTTTGGTGACTATGGCCCAAAAACATAGATTTAGGTTACCCCAAATTCCAGGTTCCAATGTAGAATCAGTTTCAAGAACTCATATAGTTTTACACAACAAGAAAGTCATAAATAAAATCAAGTTTAAAATACATTGGTGGGTATACCAGAGGGGTAGTTAATGGGAAGATGGGGAAGCTTTTCTACAGGACTAAGATGCTATCTGAGATTTTGGGTTAGTGGAAGTTAGTGGTCTGCTAAGTTAATAGATTCAAATTGGTTCTTATTTATTAGTTACAGGATGTTAATTCCAAACACAGGTGGATAAGGAGTGACTGTCCAGAAAGGCTAGAACTATGCTGAGATAAGGGGATTAGCCTCTTGAAGTTACTGTGGTTTCTTTCCTTCAAGAAATCAAACTTTGTTACTATCTTTGATTTTGTTTGGCAAATTAAAATATTGATTGATCACAAAAAATCCTCTTCAGTGCATCCAGAGCAAAGATTTATAAGCAAAGAAGGAACAGTCCCTGTAAGCATTGTCTATCTGGGATGTTGATGAAATGCAATACAGACATGCAGAATAATGATATTGCAGCTCCAAATGGCATTGTGGTTGGAGGTCTCCCATGATCCAGTGCAGCTCACAGATACATCTACAGCTTACAGTCTCAAAGGATGGATAAGCACTGTGAGTTAGTCCATTATTGACAGCAGCTGATATACAGAGAATGTAGGTGGAAGCGTTCCATTTAATGCCATATTTATCTTCAAAACATGAAGCATGAGAATGTGGTTCCAACATTAAAAAACAGAAGTGATAAATGAATAATAGGTTCTTAAATGCTATTTAGCAGACTACATTCAATTTCTAAATTATCACTGAAATGTGAATTCCACAAGGTAGACAAACTGTATGTTTTGATTACTATTATCTGTCATGCTTAGAACAAAGTTTGCCTCACACAAGCTTACTCTCTGATACATGTAGATTTGATTATTTACTGATTCAGATATGTAATTTTGCATGAATTTATTTATATTTGTTGTTCTCTACTAAATTAATTTTACAATATGGGGAAGGCTACAGTATTTATTTGTACTTATTCTGTGCCTAGGTGAACAGACAGCAAACAGAATTGGACAGTGAACAGTGAAGGGCCCCTGTACTGTGGGGTGCTTCCCTTTGGACCCCAGATGGGCACAGGACGCACCCAAACACAAATTTCCAAGCACAAACCAAACACAAGAGATCCTTTATTAAGCAAGGCAAAGAAACAAAATGACTGAATCTGAATCAGGCAGAAACGGTAGCAAATAGTTTTTCAGGTGTTTATTTTAGGAGGAAAAAGGGGGAGGTCTTTATTAGAGGAAGTTAGGTGTTGGTATATTCTGATTGGGTATTTTAAATAGGTTAGTCAAAATAATGAATTTTGATTAGTAGACCTTGAGGTTCTGACAGTTGGACCTTGATGATTAGTCTCAGGAATGAGTCAGTGGCCAAATAAGGGGACAGACCTTGGTGGCTGGCTTTAGGAATGTAATCTATCAGTTTAACAAGGGGGAGAACTGTAAAACTCAGAACCTGTCAGCACCATGTTTGCCGTGCTCAGGCCTGTTTACCATGGTCTGGCCTGCTAGAGCTTTTCAAACAGAATGACATAAGAAAAAGATGCTATTTTCTAGTTCCCAGACTCAGAAAGACAAACATGGTGGATATCATATGTGGATATGTGGATGTAAAGCAAAGGATAACGAGACTGCAACACACAACTCCAGGGAGGCTACCTAGTAAAGAGAACCCTATGAAAGATACAGGGATCACCCAGTGACATAGAAAAGGATGAGATCTACATGAGCAAACTGGGAGTCGGGGCCAGGGGAATGGAGGGCAAGCAACAGGGGAAAGAGAGCTTAGGGGAGTGGGAGGTCCTTGCTGGATCAGGAACAGAGTGGGAGAATAAGGAAAGATATACCATGATAAATGAAGACCCCATGGGAATAGGAAGAAGCAGAGTGCTAGAGAGGTCCCCAGAAATCCACAAAGATACCTCCATTATAGACTACTGGCAATGGTCAAGAGGGTGCCTGAGCTGACCTACTCTGGTGATTGGATGGCTGAACACCCTGTCATGATAGAACACTCATCCAGTGACTGATGGCAGCAGATGCAGATATCCGCAGCCAGGCCCCAGGCAGAGCTTTAGGAATCCAATTGGTGAGAGAGAGGAGGGATTATATGAGCAAGAGATATCGAGACCATAATTGGTAAAAGTACAGAGACAACTAGCCAAACTAGTGAAAACACATGAACTATGAACCAATAGTTGAGGAGCCCCCATGGAACTGGACTAGGCCCTCTGGATAAGTGAGACAGTTGTTTAGCTTGAACTGTTTAGGAGGCCCCCAGGCAGTGGGACCAGAACCTGTCCTTGGTGCATGAACTGGCATTTTGGAACCTAGTGCCTATGCTGAGACACTTTGCTCAGCTTCGGTGCAGGGAGGAGGGGATTGGACCTGCCTCAACTGAATGTACCAGGTTCTGCTGACTTTCCAGTGGAGATCTTACCTTGGAGGAGGTGGGAATGGGGGGGATGGGATTGGGGGGAAGGCTGGGGGTGGGAGGAGGGAGGACAGGGGAATCCATGGCTGATATGTAAAATGAATAGAAAAACTCTTAAAAAAATAAAGAAAAAGATGCTGTTTTAACTAGGAGGTATGTCTATAATCTTAGTACTCAATGGGCTGAAATAAGAGAATTGTGTGTTTTTAGCCACCCTAAGCTAAATAAAAGGGAGAGAAGTTGCATTTTATCCTGGGCCATAAGCACATGGAATAAAAAAAATGAAATATTTCTATTTGGGAAATGTTGTTTCCAAAGATTAAGCCAGTGAAATGATTCTTCTTTTCATTTTTCTTCTTTTCAAAGTGGTTTGTGTTGTAGGACTATTCTTTATGAGGAGGTCAAACTTTGAAATTATCCACCCCAAATATTCACTTTACTTTAAAAGAATGAATTTTATCTACAAATTTGAATTTAGTTATGTATCCAAGTGTCCTTGTCTAGACTCATGTATGTATAGTAATCCAAAACAATACAGACACTCTCATAGGTAACTCAGAGAATAGAAAATGAATGCACAGGGTACTTTGGTCACAAAATTATAGGCAAAGTAGAAAGAATGTAACATTGGAACAAGAAGAGATATTAAAAATGGAAATAATTCATGAAATCATAGAAAGTAACAGAAAGTAGATTAATACAGCATGTTGCATAATAAATGTCAGAACACAAAAATTTTAAGATATGTATGTTTCAACAGTAAGAATTTAAAAGAAAGAGCATGGAGATGATTGGAGGACTAACCACTACGAGCAGTCAGATACAATTGTGCCAGGCATGGCAGTTAGTGCACATTGCCCCAAGAGTCCTTGGTTAGGGTTGTGGGGAAGTAATTTTAAGTTAAGTAAGTGAGTTCAGAGAGCTGGATATGACTGCAAACCTACTGTGCACAGAATTTGCTGTTTGTGTCTTTGAGACTCAGATATTCTATTTGCCGTTCAGTTAAAATGATGTGGCCAGTGCTTTCTTGGAGAGACGCTAAAAAATTCATCACAAATTCTGTTGAACTACTTGAATATTCAGTGTTTTTTCAGGAAGTGGTTGTCTTTTATACAAACGATTCTCTATATATCTCACTCTTTCTTGTAAAGACAAATTTTAACTATTTAGCTACTATCAAAATATTGTTCCTATAATTTGTGAAAATAAGAATTTCAAGAGTGAAGGACATTAACAAACAATGTTTTGTGTCCTTCAGAATGATTTATCTGATTACTGGAAAATATGTTCATCCTTAAATTTGAAAAAAATTTTTATAGGTGTATATGTAATTGTCACCTGGCAGAAAGCAAATCAATAACTCAGTAACTGGCCACATTGGATTGGGTGGAAATATTTAAAATCAATAGCTGACTACTGTGTTCAGTGAGTGCTAATGATTGCTGCTATATTGAAGTTTACATACACAAGAGCAGTTGCTCCCCTTTAGTTAAAGTAAAAAGAATGACTAGAACAAATGATAACAAATGAAAAAATCATAAACTACCAGACATTTTATATGCATTAATAATTAATATGAATTCTGTTCCTAACTAATGTCCTCATATTCAGGATCTTTTATAGGAATATGAGATATCTACATTATCATTATTGCTACTGTCAATTCTGACGTAGTTCAAATGCAAAAGCAGATCTTGGTGTGGCAAGTTAGCAAGAAAAGCAGAGTTGGGAACATTTACCATCTAATTGACATTAAAGTCAGGAGTTAAAATTTATCTTGATTCAAGTCAAAGCCAGACAATGGTGGTACATGCCTTTAATCCCAGCACTCTGGAGGCAGAGGCAGGCAGATCTCTGAGTTTGAAGCCAGCCTGGCCTACACAGAAAAACCCTGTCTTGAAAAACCAAATATATATTGATTTTGATTCAAGTCTAAGAAGTGTACTATATGAATAAAGTCTACATGAAAGTTATATAATTATAGCCAAATTCAGAGATTAAAGTTGATTCTTCCATAAGTAAAATTAATGTTTTTGACAGATGGTTTCAGAGTTTCAACTCCTCATAAAGAATAATGCCATAGATCAAACCACTTTGAAAAAAAGAGAAATAACAAACATTAATATGTAAAGAAACATAGAAAATAGATGGAGAGAAAACAAGAGAAACCCCTGATGCACATTTCTGACTATTCTGGGATGAGTTTGCATCACTCCTCAGCTTTTTCTAAGTTCTGTAATTTAAGCATAGAACAATTGTTGCAGGAATATAGTTGCTTAAATTGTCAACTTACTTTTGTGCAACAATGAAATCAAAATAACTTTGCAAGAAAATATTGATCCTGGGTTTTCAGAAAATAAGTTTTTATTTGATGAGTGTGGTACTGGGGACCTAACTCAGAGCTTTATATGTGCTAAGGCAAGCATTTAGCCACTGAACTACATGTCCGGCCACAGTCAAACTGCATATTTGCTATCTTTGTGTTCTCTGTGGCCACATGAATCTTTATAAATCTTTATAAAGTCTTGGTAATGTGAATATCCACATGCTAGAACATTGTCATCATTATGACCAAATTTATTAACACTAAAACTCAATATTTTACCAAGTTGTTTTGAGATGTACAGTATAGAACTTGAGCAGAGCAAAGCATTCATTTACCTTTCCAGAGAGTATGTACTATAGAGTCAGGTCACTGAAGAGCTAAGCACAGAAGGTTTGTTTTAAAAACCATAAAGCTTCCCAAGTCGACTTTTCCTGAGTCATTGCCTGATGTCATGGTGATGGTACCACCACCAAACACCCACATAAAAGAGAGCCTTGTAAAATTTTGTTCAGTACGAGATTAGTGTGGACTAATGTGCTAACCATGGGTTAAATATAAGGATATTACAATGAAGGAAGCAGAACTAGTTTCAACCCTAAAAAATCTGGAGCAAGGTACAGATAACCAGAGAGCAGACACCACACTGGGAGTCGTAAGCTCAGCTTGTACGTTTCAGAGGCCCCCTAGAGAGATAGCTATCTGTGATCACAGGACAGGAAAGAAGTTACCAAGAAAAATGATAACACTAAATAGTCAAGTCTTTTTAAGAATACTTCAAACTGAAGATATTGCTAGTCACATGAAAATGTCATTTTTAAAGTGATCCGAAGAGAAAACATCAGTTCCTTGCTGAGCAGTTCCTCTTATGGGTGAAGTCAAGCTACTAATTAACGTCTAGGAGTTCATATCAGGTGGTTAAGGCATCCTTAACAAACTCAGGACTCATCCTTGTCTCCTTCCTAGCATCTGCTATGGTCTGGTTTTGTTTATCCTTTTTGTTTTGAGCAGCTTATTTCATGAAAGTGATTTTTCTGGTTAATGATGTAGGTGCTAATCACTGTGGATAGTCACAATCAGCAATGCATACAAAAAGCTACAGATAAAAGTAAAATATTTAGAAATAACCTAAGCCACCTACAAATAACAACATATTGAATGATCAAAGAGTTATTGATTATTTAATTAAAGTGTACCATATTTAAGCAAATTTTCTATTTACAAATCAGTATGTCATAAAAGCCTTTCTGTAACTTTAAAGTTATTTTACATTTTAATGGTTATATAACAGTTTATTCTCTGGACATGTAATTTATCTAATAGCAAATTTTCAAATACCTATATTGTTTCCAAAGTTAGCTGGCATACAGAATTTAAGTACTTTCAATAGATATTTTATTAATATACATCTTGAGTTTTGATTTCTTTTGGTTCTCTTTTGTCTTTGCACAATGTTTTTTAACTGGATCTGCAATGTTAGAAATTGTATTATAAAATAAGAAGGGAAAAGTATCTCAGGAGCTGGCAATGCCACAATCATACACATTTCTGAAACTGTCTTATGTGAGTCTTTACCTTTTCCTCATACGTACTTCACAGCCTGACCTGGGATGGAAACCATTTCCAACTTATTTTAGTTTGAGTTCTACCTCATATACTGCTGAAAATTATTTTTTATGACATATTTAAGCCCACTAGTGCCTTTCTATATGTCAGTATCCTCGGTTAAATTCTTGGGAAAGAATTTCATTATGTCCAGACCCATAAAACACGTATAAAAACACACAAGCACAAGTGAACTCACATATACAAACAGAAACACATAAATATTCTTTGGTTGGTCTCCATATTTTAAATTTCATCTTATTTTACTTAACAAGTCCTTTTATACATTGTTTTATGGCATTTGGGGAAAATTATGCATATATTTGTAATACACTTATTAAAGGTCCAAATGCACAAAGAATGGGTATGTTGTGTACAAGATAATAAATTCTGTGTGAGGAAATAACAGTAGCAGGTGTCAAGAGTGCATGAGTCAGGGGTAGTTGTGGTCAGGGTTAGCTTTATGCAGAAAGTAACATCTGAAAAAAATCATGAAGGTGCTAAGGGGTTAGTAATAAGAATATCTTAGGAATTTCTTAATAGCATTGCAAAAATAGTTAACATAGCTGCCTCCAGGTCAGAGCATGCTTGAGGTATTTGGCAGAAAAAAAGGCAATGGATGGGACTGGAGCTGAATAATGAAAAAGAGGGAAGTTGATGACCGGGACATATGGTGATATTTTATTTGTATTAAAATGTTATTTGTATGTTAATAAATAAAGTTGCCCGGGGGTCAGAGCTATTAGCAAGCCATAGGAAAGCAGGGCAGTGGTAACTTACGCTTGTAATCCCAGCACTTGGTAGGCAGAGCTGGCTAAGTCTCTGTGTGTTCAGGGATACAGCCATTATTGGATACACATGCCTTTAATCTTAATACCAATCATGGAAAACCTGGAGGCCTATACAGACAGGCCGTGAGGAGGCGGTCATGTGGTTGGGTTTACAACCAATGAGAAGGCAGGACAGGAACTCTATATAAAGACTTTAACACAGGGGTAGCTCTGGTTCGGAGAGGTAGGACCACCGCAGGAGGAAGGGTAAGGTTTTAGCTCTTAGCTCTGACCTCTTGGCTTTCTTCTTTGCATTGGTTCTGTGTTTATTATTTAATAAGAAGGTTGGATACATTTACATTTGGCGCCCAACGTGACAAGAATTCATTAAAAACCGCGGCTTGGCTTGGCGGCAGGTCCGGTTTCCAGCCTGGGCAGCCCGGCTGCCTAGCTTGGGCCCAGGCCTGACTGACCCGCAGCTGGAGCTACAAACAACTCAGACCTGCCCTGCTGAACAGGGCCCCTGCCTGTAAAGCCAAGGCTTGACTCGGCTCAAGCAGCTTCTCTCTCTCTCTCTCTCTCTCTCTCTCTCTCTCTCTCTCTCTCTCTCGCTGGATTCACACCTCGAACACCAGGTGGCTGTGAAATTCCCTGGGATTCTACTGTTCTACCCAGACTTGGTAAGTCAATTAACATATCTATTTAAAAGAGAATTTTTTTCTACATTAAAAAAAAAATGGGCTTTATGTGTACATTGGAAGAAAATTGGGCTTTGTTTGAAATTTTAGGCACTCTGACAATGGAACAACTATATGAAAAGATTAATATTGATCGAATTATTCAGTTTATTACTTTTCTTATCCTCATTTTACTATTTAAAAAGATCGTCAACTTAAGTGCCAGGATAACAGTCTTAGAAAAACTTGTTAAACTGGTAAAAATGAATTATAGAAAATTCAAATTCAGACAGAAGAAATAAATAGTGAAGTTGTTTCAAAATTGGATCGTAAGGTTACAGAAAGAAAGCCAGTTTTCACACAATCACCCTTAATTTATCCAGTAGCCATACAGCAGCTACCTGATGAAGAGAATGAACAAAATACTTGGGTTCCAGTTGAAATGTTAGACTTACGAAGATTTAAGGAGGCAATAGCATCTTATGGTATGCACTCCCCATATGTAAAGCAAATGTTAAACACCTGGTCAACTTGTGATAGGATTCTACCAAAGGACTGGCGGGAATTGGCACAGGCTGTTCTTGAACCCGGACAAAATCTCCAGTGGAAAATGTGGTTCAGTAATGAGGCTAAAAATATAGAAAGACAATGGAGGGATAGCGGAATACAAGTCTGCCAGGATCAGCTTATTGGCGAAGGCCAATATGCTTCAGTACAAACACAATGTTCATATGATGTCCAAATCCTAGTTCTATGTAAAACGGCAGCTTTGAATGCATGGGACAGAGTTGAAGAACCAGGAAAAAAAACTGAGTCATTTACAAAGGTTATACAGGGCCCCAAAGAATCTTTCACAGATTTCTTACAAAGATTGACTTCAGCAGTACAAAAAATGGTCCCAAATTCAGAGGCTAGTCAGATAATAATTGAATCTTTAGCCTTTGAGAATGCAAATGCAGCGTGCAAAAGAATAATCAGGCCGTTAAAGGCAAGATCTGCACCTTTGGAAGATTGGATTAGAGATACAGTTAATGTAGAGGCTTATGACCATGATGATATGTGGGTAGGAAAAGCAATTTCAAAAGGTTTGAGCAATGTTAGATGTTTTGGATGTGGAAAGCAAGGACATTTGAAAAGGGATTGTAAACAGGTCATTCCTAGAAATAATGTTTCTTCAAGGAACACTGGCAACAGAATGCCCCTTCCTTCTGGAGTATGCAGAAGGTGTGGTAAGGGAAAACACTGGACCAACGAATGTAGATCAACAAGGGACAGACAGGGTAACCCTCTGCCTCGAGCTTCGGGAAACTCCCAGAGGGGCCTCAGGCAGGCCCCCACAGTAAATCCAGTTCAAACCTTTCCTGCAGTTGTAGAGGAAACCCCTACTCAAAGCAACTAAATAACCAAATGTCTATTGGAATAAATCATGTTAGTCGAGATGATGAAACAGAGAAAATAGGAAATACAGGAAAAAACATAAAGAAAATTTTTTGGCAAACTTCTATTAATGAACAAAGACCAAAACTAACAATAAAAATAAATGGTGTTTTGTTGTCTGGTCTGGTAGACACAGGTGCTGACATTACCATAATTGCACCAGAATTTTGGCATCCAACTTGGCCTCTTCAGGAGGTAAACATTCAACTCTTAGGAATTGGGACATTATCTCGAGTGAAACAAAGTGTAAGATGGCTTGAATGTATAGGTCCAGAAGGACAGAAAGGAAAATTAAAACCATATATGGCTAACATAGCTATGAACCTGTGGGGTCGAGACTTGTTACAACAATGGAATACTCAGATTAATATCCCTCCAATCTCAGAAACAAATCATAAATTAGTACATGTTTCTGAGAGAAATATTAAAAGATATTATTCTAATGAGTGCTCACCAGCCATCCATGTCATACAAGAACAGGGCACAACAACTGATAATCTTCCAAAAACACTAACAGCTCTACCTTTAAAATGGTCAACAGACAAGCCTGTATGGGTTCAGCAATGGCCTTTAACAACAGAGAAACTCCAGGCTTTACAAGAGCTGGTGGAAGAACAGTTAAATGCTCATCATATTGAAGAATCAACCAGCCCTTGGAATTCTCCTGTATTTGTTATAAAAAAAAAAATCTGGTAAATGGAGAATGGTAACAGACCTTAGAGCAATTAACAAAGTAATTCAGCCAATGGGCTCTTTACAATCTGGATTTCCTTTACCTACTCTGTTACCAAAAGGCTGGCCTCTCATAGTTATTGATTTAAAAGACTGTTTCTTTTCAATACCCTTACAAGAAAAAGACAGAGAAAGATTTGCTTTCACAGTGCCTACTTATAATAATTCTCAACCGGTTAAAAGATTTCAATGGAGGGTTCTCCCACAGGGAATGTTGAATAGCCCAACTTTGTGCCAATATTTTGTAAAACAGCCATTAGAAGTGGTACGTAAAAAATTTCCTAAATCTATAATTTATCATTATATGGATGACATTTTATTAGCTGATTCAAATGCAGATACTTTAGAAAGAATGTTTGAAAAAGTAAAGAAAATTTTGCCTTGCTGGGGATTACAAATTGCTTTAGAAAAGGTACAAAGAGGAGATTCTATTAATTATTTAGGATATAAAATAGAAGTTCAAAAAATTAGACCTCAAAAAGTGCAAATTAGGAGAGATCGACTACAGACTCTTAATGACTTTCAAAGATTATTTGGAGACATTTCTCATCTAAGAACTATTGTTGGAGTAAAAAATGATGAACTGAATAATTTGTTTAAAACCTTAGAAGGTGATAAGGACTTAAATAGTCCAAGAGAATTGTCACCTGAAGCAGAGAAAGAATTGGCCTTGGTAGAAAAGAAAGTACATGAAGGGCACGTAGAAGGTATTGATCCAAAGCTGGATTGCATTTTGGTTATTTTACCTTCTAGGCATTCCCCAACAGGAATATTAATGCAAAGGGAAGATATTATATTGGAATGGATATTTTTACCAAATAAACCAAATAAAAAATTAAAAACTTATGTGGAAAAAATCTCTGACTTGATTTGGAAAGGAAAATTGAGACTTCGTCAATTAGCAGGAATAGACCCAGCAGAAATTGTCGTACCTTTAACTAAGGAGGACATTGAAAAATTATGGATAGAAAATGAAGCTTGGCAAAAAGCTTGTAGTAATTTTTTGGGTGAAATTAACAGCAAATATCCTAAAAGCAATAGAATTGATCTTATAAAGAGAGCTGATTGGATCTTGCCTCGAATTGTGAGGAAAAAACCCATATCTGGAGTTCGTACATTTTATACAGATGCCAACAAACAAGGAAAGGCAGGTTACAAATCAGAAAATTTAAGTAAAGTGGTTCAAAGTCCTTATAATTCAGTTCAAAAATCAGAATTGTATGCTATTCTGTTGGTATTAATGGATTTTTCAGAACCTCTCAATATAGTAACTGACTCTCAGTATGCTGAAAGAGTAGTATTACATATTGAGACTGCAGAATTTATTCACGATGCTTCAGAATTAACTTCATTATTTATTCAATTACAAGATACAATCAGAAAAAGGAGTCATCCTTTATATATAACTCACATCCGATCCCATACTGGTCTGCCAGGCCCTCTAGCACAAGGCAATGATGAGATTGATAAATTATTGATAGGAAATGTGCTGGAGGCCTCAGAATTTCATAAAAAACATCATGTAAATAGTAAAGGTTTAAAAAAGGAATTTTCCATAACCTGGCAACAAGCCAAACAAATAGTAAAGAAATGTCCTACTTGTTCCTTCTACAATCAAACACCATTACCAGCAGGATGTAACCCAAAGGGTACTCAGAGGAATGAAATCTGGCAGATGGACGTGTTTCACTTTGCAGAATTTGGAAAACTGAAATATGTACACCACACTATCGATACTTATTCAGGATTTCAATGGGCAACTGCTTTGAGTTCTGAAAAAGCTGATTCTGTAATCACTCATTTGCTAGAAGTTATGGTCATTATGGGTATACCTGCACAAATCAAAACTGATAATGCTCCATCATATGTCTCTGTTAAAATGAAACAGTTTTTTGCTTATTATAATATAAACCATGTTACAGGTATACCACATAATCCTACAGGTCAAGCAGTTATAGAAAGATCAAACAGAACTCTAAAGGATATGCTAAATAAACAAAAAGGAGTAACAAAAACCCCCAGAAATAGACTACATAATGCTCTATTAACTTTGAATTTTCTCAATGCCAATGAGAAAGGAACAACAGCTGCAGAGAGACATTGGATAATAGAAAAAACTACAGAATTAAATCAACCTATATACTTTAAGGATGTGCTGACCTCAGAATGGAAACCAGGATATGTGTTACATTGGGGACGAGGTTTTGCTTTTGTTTCTACAGGAGAAGATAAGCTGTGGGTACCATCAAAATTGATAAAGGTTCGATTTGAACAAGAGAGACCTCTTAATTAGAGGAGGTGATAGTTCATCAACTATCGTAAACATCCAATTTAAACTAACTTACACCAGTAACACATGCCTTTTCATTTAATCAGATAACTTGTCAAAAAGGAACATCCCCAAAAAACCTTGGGGAAAGGTTTTTGTTTTTGTCTTTTAGGTGAATGAAGGTTAAGGAATTTGAAGAACACTGGACAAATGAGACAACTGAAGAAAAGGGACAAATCATCTATCCTAAGAAACAGAGTGAAATGGCGTATGGGTATGTTATCTAAAAAAATTTTATGTCTTCCTAAATGTTTGTTTCTGCTTTTCTTTAAAGATTTAACACTATTTAACTTCTAATAGTCCCAGTTCAATTAAAATTTAAAGCTGACTTTGGAGTTGGAGAATGGCTCTCTCCTTCTTTAAACTCAAGCATGTTGTTAAAAGGAAAATGCAAACTCCCTCTATCATGCCAGAAGAAAAGAGCCATCTTCTGCTATGGGACAGGAGAAAAGCCAAATTAATTAAGGGACTATTCTATTACGAATCTCAACTCTTTGATTCTATTCTGATTCTTTAAACTTTTCTTAAAGTATGAATTTTATATCAAAATTTACAAGATCAATATATATATAGATATATATACATTTTAAACTTTAAGATATAAATGGTCATATAGAGTACTAACTAATTCTAAAAAGTTGCATATAATCTTTTTGTTCGAATCTCTTATCAGCTTTTTGCAGGAAATCACGGTTAGGCCTAACATCAACTGAAGTCTCCAGGAAGAAGATGGGGCCCCACAACAACAACAATTCCATGTGGACAATAATAACATCACCAAGCTGACAAACATCATCTACAGATCAGCTTTGAACTACAAAGTGCTCAGAGCAATTTTGAGAAGAGCTAGCTGAGATGATCCAGTCTCAAAGACTACTTGAATAAGGATTTGAGATAAACCCTGAAATTTGGCATTATACACAGACTGGATAATGAAGGATATATTTACCTTTCCTAGAATTTGACAATTAACCTAAAATTTTTCTTTCAGGATAAAGATACCTTCGCCCATACCCAGCAGGAAGCAATTTCAAGAATACGACGCCCACATTCCCAAAGAGGTGGTGTGGGGCGGTTGGTTTTTTTTGGTCTTTTAATGGGTTTTGGGTCTGGGATAATTTTCATTGATTAGGGGGGTTGGTTACAAGTTGTTGTCAAGGGTTAGGAAAAAGGCTAAGCAAAGGAGATTAGATTTAAGGTTCTTATTAAAAAAAAAAGAAAGAAAGAAAAGAAAAATGTAAATACTTTACATTGGATTGGATTGTTTTATATTGTATACAAATTATATATATTGAAATTGATATTGTTAGAAAATGTTATATATATTTTTCTAATTGTACCATTCATCTAACAATGTAATGCAATTTTCTGATCCTTGAATGTTATTACCAACTATTAGGATATAAAGAAATGAAAGTTAGTAGTTAGCTATTATAATAGAACTTGTAGTTATATTAGGTATGTTTTCAAGATTGAGTAGATATATTTTAGATAGACAGGTTATCTTCAAACCCTTCAGAGATCTACAGAATATGGCATTTAAAATGTTTTAATAACTTAGAAAATTTTTCTTTTTTGTTATGACTACGAGACATGTCGGCTCCTGGCAGTACCAATCTACTTCAGAGAAAATATGGGCATTGAAGAAACTGTATATGGAGTTAGCTTTCATTGTGGCAAAAGTTAGCCACTGGACAACAAAGTATCCTCGAATCAACAGGACAAAATGAACAGACAGGACATGAAACAAAGGACTACTGATTCTTGCCAAAACAAGTGTGGTTATGGCTTTATCAAAAGGCATCTTCAGAGGCCAGGACAATATGGCACCATCCCTGAAGTGGCCTTTGCAATTCGGAAAAGGTACAGTGCCCTTTTCTTCAAAGGCAGCTGAACAGGCAGTGGGCCGATGGCCTCTGATGTGCAATGGAACAGCAGCTGAAACAGTTATTCTTGAAGAGTAACTAAGCTCACGCCTCTCAATAGTAGACTGGCATTTGATAGAGGGATATGGAGAAGAATGGGATGCTGAGATGAAGCCATATATACACAGCCAAGAAGAATGGACAGCTGAATTAAAAAACCATCAACAATTTCCAGAATTTAAAATCCTGAATCATGACATGACACTAGTGGAATTCAGGTGTTTCTGGTACATGGACTACTCTCACTCAATGTGAGGTTGAACTGTTGACCTTGTGTACATCCTTCTTCACAAATGAGTCTGTCAGATATGCTAAGCCTATAGGCTGAAGATGATGCCCCAGCACTGCGGAGAAACCTCAGGTGACTGTCCAGACAGCTGGCTGGTTCTGTCAACTCACAAATTTTTTGGAAGTTGCTTGCATGCACTTCCTGTTTTTATTTTTGTTAGCTAATATTATTTCCTTCTTGGGTCTCTGAGGGAGTTGAAGATTAGTTAGTTATAGTTGAAGGTTAGTTAGTTGAAGATTAATTAGGATACATTTTGGACTTACCAAAATAGGATAGATAATGAAATTATTTTCTCTGAATTTGTCAAATACAAATGGACTAGACATTGTTTAGGTATTTATTACTTGTATATATTGTATATAGTTATTGTACTTTTGTATATAGTTTTTCTTATATTAGTTATAAGCTTTTTCCTTTTATTTCATTTTTATTAAAATAGAAAAGGGGAAATATGGTGATATTTTATTTGTATTAAAATGTTATTTGTATGTTAATAAATAAAGTTGCCCGGGGGTCAGAGCTATTAGCAAGCCATAGGAAAGCATCTCAGTGGTGGCATACCCTTGTTATCCCAGCACTTGGTAGGCAGAGCTGGCTAAGTCTCTGTGTGTTCAGGGATACAGCCATTATTGGATACACATGCCTTTAATCTTAATACCAATCATGGAAAACCTGGAGGCCTATACAGACAGGCCGTGAGGAGGCGGTCATGTGGTTGGGTTTACAACCAATGAGAAGGCAGGACAGGAACTCTATATAAAGACTTTAACACAGGGGTAGCTCTGGTTCGGAGAGGTAGGACCACCGCAGGAGGAAGGGTAAGGTTTTAGCTCTTAGCTCTGACCTCTTGGCTTTCTTCTTTGCATTGGTTCTGTGTTTATTATTTAATAAGAAGGTTGGATACATCTACAGGGACAGAATGCAGACAGAGTCCCAAGTGTAAGCATAGGAAGATTTTACAGTGCCAGTCTGTCTGTTTTGCTGAGATTAGATTGAAAGGGAGTAGAATGGAGACAGGTCCAGAAAGGATTCCCAGTTACTGCTGAGCCAGACAAATGCAGGGCTGGGAAATGGATCTACTCTTTATGTATTTTGAAGGGTCAGCCAGTAGAATTCTGAAAAAGACAAATAAATGTTCTTAGAGTAAAGGTCCATTTTTCTTCACATTGAGAAAAATTCAATTTAATACTACATCAAGTCGCATCAGAACAAGAGTGAGGAAGATAGTCTCAACTATAAATTAAGATATGACACTACTTGGACTCATATACACAGCTGGAGTGCAAATTTACATAGCCATTTGGGAAATAATTTAAAGGTATTTAACTGGCATTGAACATATGCAATCTCTACGGCCCAGTAGTTTTACTTCTAGCTACATGTCTAACTGGGACATGTGTTCAGGCTCACTGAAAGGCATGTTTAAGTATTCATAAAAGCATGCTTGTAAAAACTAAATTGAATGCTCCTCAGTAGTAGAATGTAAATCGTGGAATAATCATATTATGAGATACAATGCAGGAATGAGAAGGAACCAACCATTTCTTCATGCAAAACTGTATATTAATTCTTCCCACAATCACATGGATTTGAGTTATATAAGTCCAAGCAGGTTGACTGACTTATGGTTGACAAGTCAGATGAAGAACTCCTTTGGGTGGGGATTTGGGACTGTTGCTGGGGAGTGCCTGCTCTAGTATGTTGGCAACAACTCTCCTATGCCTGGTGCCAGTCACAGGCAGTTGTTCAGCTTGTGCAGAGTCATTTATTCATTTGTGATGGCTTAGTTTCTCTCTGCAGTCCTTAAAAATGACGCTAAAGCTCATTCAACTATGAGAATGGCAGGAATGGAAAATAAATATTATAGTAGTTCTATGATAGAATGAGCATAAATCAGAGAAACATCTCTGGACAATGATTTTTATCTTATCAAATATAAAACCAACAAACACACACACATTATTTTTCCCACAAATCTTTTCTAAAGAATACATCCTTCGACTGTCTTACAACACAAGCATCCTGATGTATGTATAAAGTTATTCCTTGAAGCACTGTGTGCCTTAACAAAAAATTAAAATAACCTCAAAGGCCATCAGTGTAGACCCATTGAAATTAATTATGGCAGCACTGGTTCAATGGAAAATCATGGGGCTGTGAAAGGCATGAAGAAGATTACTAAACTCCAATTTGAAACAACTGTCGAAGTAATATTGTTAAGTTGCAAAGAGTAGGGCATCGGTGGCCAGGATGCACTATTTATATGCAAAAGTATGTGCTTGTGCATGTATGGGAAGGATGATAAAAAATAATATTTTAGGGCTTCAAGTGTTAAAACATGATGAAAATTTGATGATAGGGGTAGAATTTTTTATTAGCTTAGGCGAGTGTATCACCTATTTGAAACACAATGCATCCTGAACAAATACAATGCATACTGAAATGAAAAGTATTTTATTACAGAGAAAATACTTAACCCTTATCATAGAATGTTAGTAACCAGGGAAAGAAGGGAGGTTTTAAACCAGGATACCGTACAATGAGGTGACTTTGGTACTATAAAATGACACCCTTATATCATGAAGTGTGAGATTTAATAAATAATTGAAGGCACTCAAAAAAGGTAGTTTTATATTTCTTGTTTAATAGGACATAGAACACCCTATTAGATGATGCCATTCTCAGTTTAAGAGCATGTCTACATCTTTATTCATTTAATTAAAATGAAGATACATCATTTAGCATGTAGTCATGTAGTCAGTCTACACTTGCCTTTGTTTCTCAATTTTTCATAATTTAAATGAAAATGCTGCAGAAATTTCTTCAAATTATGTGTGTTTTCTAGGTATTTCATATTGGGGTGAGAAGACAAAAGTTCTGTAGTTCTAACTGTGTTTATTTTCAAAGGTAAAAAGTGTTTTTCTGGTTTTAGCAATGGAGAGCCACATCTAGCATGATTGTATCCTCAAATAAATTATCAGAACCAGCTGATGTTTTACCCTCTAATCACAAAGTACACTTGTTCTTATGGAATACATTTAACAGAAAGTCAGCAGCATTTTTAATAATTTAATAATGTAATACATATTTCCTTTTGTTGTTGGGTAACATATCACTCATATTCAAATTCATACAGGAAAGAAAACTTCACATTTGAATATCAATGATATAACATAATCTTATCCAATATTTTATAAGTTAGATGCTAAATTTTCAAACAACTTTATGGTATCATCAAGAAATTGAATGAACTATTAAAATTTTAAACAATTCCAGTAAATAGAAAAACTATTTAAAGTAAAACACTTTACTTTTAAAATTCCATTTTAATCTAAATATGCAAAACAAACTCTTTTATGTAAATAAAATTTAACTGTATAATAAAATATCACTGACTGCAGATATAATATTGCACAGCATATCTCTAGACCATACTTATCCTGATTAATCTGAGATATTATGCTTATTAATTAGTAATTTCTCATTTGTCCTAATGCCCCAGTTCCTGATAACCACTTTCTGTTTTTCAGATTTCCCCTGTAAATAGAATTATGCCAGATTCATTTCCTTGTGATTGGGTTATCCCATTTACCATAATGTCCTCAAGGTTGATCTATGCTTTGTTTTTGAGGTTTTTTTAATATTGTATAATATCCTTCCAAGGCTAAATAATATTCCATTGTAGTGTGGTGTATACCAACATCTTTATCCATTTATTCACATAAGGGCACTTTGTAGCATGAATTCTTAGAAGGTCTTATTAATAAAATCAAACCTGAGGCCAGTTATTGGGGTGAATGCTGAACGATCAGAGAAGCAGAACAAGCCACAGCTACCTCATCTCACCAGTTCCTCAGCTGATCCTGTTTCCTCAGACTGGAAGCCTCTGAGTCCTCATTCAGAATGGTTCTCAGCTGAACTGCTGCTAGAAGCCCAAAAGCTTAACCAGCCTAGTTCCTGGTCCACACGCCTTAAATACCTTTCTGCTTTCTGCCATCACTTCCTGGGATTAAAGGCTCACTTTCTGGGATTAAAGACGTGTGTCACCATGCCTGGCTGTTTCCAATGTGGCCTTGAACTCACAGAGATCCAGAGGGATTTCTGCCTCTGAAATGCTAGGATTAAAGGTGTGAGTGCCATCATTTTCTAGCCTCTGTATCTAGTGGCTGTCTGTTCTCTGACCCCAGATAAGTTTATTAGGGTGCACAATATTTTGGGGAACACAATACCACCACAGGCACTTGGCTTGTTTCCATATCTTTGGCCCTATTAGCAGAGCTTTAGTGAGCATGGGAAGACTATTATCTCTTATACATCCTAATTTCATTTTGGAGATGTTTCTAGATGTAAGTTGCTGGATTTTTGGTAGTTTTAATTTTAATGTTTTGAAGAACCAAGCTTTGATTTCCTTTTTCATAGTATCTGCACAAATTTAGATAGCAGTTTATGAGGCTTCCAGTTTGCACTGTTTGCTAACACAATTTATTGCTTCTTTTCTAACAGCTATCTTGACAGGTTTGGGAGATATTCATTAAGGTATTTTTCATCTCCCTAATGTTTGGTGATATTTAACATCTTCCTATATAGTTGGCCATTTTGTCTTCTTTCTAGGAGTGTCTATGCATTATGTGCTGTACTGCCACAGACCCAGAGCAACAGGAACAAATGGAAGACTGAAAGCTTGAAACTTTAGTGAAAATAACCTTTTCAGTTATTAAGATAATTGCCTCAGATAATTTGTCACAGTCATAGGAATCTCACCAAGCTAAAGAATTCTTTTATTTTTGTCTTGCCTTTTTTATCAGTTCCTAATGAGCATTTTAAAGTTCCAAGTGACCTCACTGGGGACTCCTGAATAGACAGTAAAGAATCATACTCCTCTCCCCCCATTATTTCAAAGGGTATACATATACATGTATGCATAACTAATAGCAGACTTTGTTCACTTACTTATTTAGCCAATGTCTAGCAAGCACCTGATGGCTGAATCACAATGCTGTTGTTATCTTTAGACATTATTCTAGTCATAGAACACTTGCCAGTTGTTAAGGATGATTACCTCACTTGACTACCTTTTTATTTTCCTTATTGGTATAATCATGATTTTATTCCAGTTACACATCATATTTATGTGAAATTCTATGAATCAATATGAACTTCATTCTACCATCTGGTAAAGCCAAAGCTTTTTAATTTTAAACATGGATGGAGCTACTTAAGAGGTTTCTTCACCTATGTTGGAGTCTTGATACTGTGCTTCATGTCTTCTGCCAGACCTCCTCTGCTGGAAAGACTGGTGACATGGCAATTGCCTGGGGTGGCTTCTGATCCATCTACAATAGGGATATTGTAGAAACCAGAGGGGCCTAGACTCCACTGATGGTAGAATGCTTTGGTAGAAGTTGATTTCATTTTGGCTTGCAGTTTCTCCCATGGAGACTGATAGCTGTACTGGATAGAAGTGTACTGGAAGGCTGTTATATTGTATCCATTAGCAAAACAAAAAGGCTTTCAATTTTTCAGTGTGGTGTTTTTCTTTTGAAACAGTTATTCTGGTATGTTCCTTAACATTAAAGTAAATACTTTTTGAGTTTGCAATTAGCAGTCATTAAATAGGAAAACCAGAGACCAACAATTAAATACAATTTAGAAAAATTAATATATTCATGGTACATTTAATATAACTGCATAGTTAATTTTATACTACAGCCATCAAACATTAATGTGGTTTTCTTTATACACCCTGCTTTAATGAGGAACTTCTTACAGCCTACTTGGCAGCTTGTCCATTTTCGAATGCCAGATATTATTTGCTAAAGCAATTTAATTCCTACGTATGACATTTTTCTTTCCAAATAAAGAATACGGATATGAATGTAACCCAAAATCATGATTTTTAAATAAATTTTCAAATATTTCACTTGGGAAGATTCTTCTTCTACTGTACTTGCTTTTATGCTTTGGTGTCAGATAAAGTTCTAAGCTTTAAGACTGGTAAAATCATTAGCTAAAAATGTGCTCATTGTGAACTGACTATATGATGTTGTGATAAAGCCTGGAGATATTTCACAGTTGTTGTTTGCAGATATTTCCTTGTTCAATGGTAAGCAACAATGTAAACAAACTATTTTTATCAATGCTAAATATATTAGGAATGAAAATGTGGGCTACACGAACAGAGGAAATTACTGACTTCAACTTGTTATATAAAGAAAGGTTTCACATGGTGACATAGGCCTAACTGTATGGAGAAGGCTATTTCATACAAACAGGGAATAAGTCCTTTCACAAAGAAGGAAAAACATGTCCTGTCTCTAGCTTTAGCTTGGGGGAAGTGTGTACTGAAAGTTTTGAATGCAGTGTGACTGCAGCACAGTATATCCAGACAGGCAACTCAGTGAAGCCAGGGGAAAACTGAGCGAGATAGGAGTGGAGGAGGGGGAATTATGGGCCCAGAGGCTTTGAGGTATGCATGCATCATGGGTTACTGGATACATAGAAAACAGCACCACCCCTTAAATGAAACCAAATTCCCCAGTATGGCAGTGAAGAAGAGGCTGAATTGAGATGAGGTGAAGAGTTACAGCAATGCTGCTGTAAGCTATGGTGTCTAGACTGAAGCAGTTATGGTAAAGTCTTTGGGGCAGCGGCTGTAGAAGTATTTAAATGTAAAGCTGAGATGATTTCTAGTTAACAACAAGTGGCTAAACACTGTGTATTCATGTGTTCATTAATTAATTAATTAACTTTACACATGACTGTTGTTCATTCTTCATGAGAATTACCATGACGAATTAGCAATAGCTGCTGCTCTTAGCCAAATCATGGCTCATAACGGGGAAAGTAAGCTGAATTTAAATACTTGAAAGGGAGGATGAAAGCTGACTAAAGTCTCACCTGTGAGTAATTTGAAACATAATGTGTAAAAGAAACAGACTACAGTTAATATGACAAGCTGCTATATAGACTGTAACACTGATTTCAGATATTGATATGGTACACAGGCTTGTCAGTACTGAGAATACTGATTGTAAGTTACAAGCAGTGGACTATTTTATTGCTTTCTGGGAAACAATGTCTGTAATTATTTTTTAATATTAAAGATTCCGTATTTTGAGGGAGTTCAGATTGGTATGGAAAAAAATTAATCCACATTAGAAATCAAATATGAGCAATGAAAGAGTAAATGAGATAGTTTGTGAGAGTTGAATTTTTAGGATAGAGCTGCTCACATATAGCATGGATCTTGATGCTAGGTGTGGAGCCTATTTTTATAAGACATAAATCATTAGCGGAAACAGAAGAGGTAGGAAGAAGCAAGCGTTGGTATGCATTTAGAAAATATTTATTTGAAAGGCAATAAAGAGTTAGACACTGACACATGGCTTCCTAGATGCTGTTCCTAGAGGAAGTTTGTGTGACTGAGCTTTATGAGCAAAATAAAAATAATAATTCCTACTTTCTATGTTTATTAATATATGTAAATTATTTGAAACAAAGCATCACACAAAGTGAATATTCTGGTTATTTCAGATCACTACCAGCAATGTGACAGGTAGCTTCATATGGTAAAAATCTCATAGCCCATGTTACATTCTTGGTTCTCAGAAAGTATTTGCTGGAAAGAAATGAAATAAGGCTGAAAAGGGCAAATGAAATTAGAATCTCATTTTTCACAAGTTCCAGATCAGTGTGTTGATATCTCTGCACTCCACTTTTTATTTATCAAAAAGTTAGTTAGGCTTGGTGATAAACACCTGTTATCCCAGCATTTGGGAGGGTAGGGAGTTGATATATAGAGGGATAAATGATAGATAGATTACATAGGTAGATGGATGGATGGATAGATAGATAAATAGATGATAGATAGATAGATAGATAGATAATAGAGAAATAGATGATAGATACTTGCTGAGCACCTTTTTCTATGGTTAATAAAAAAAAAGTTTGTGTAGCTTTATAACCTGTCCTGGACTTGAACTCACAGAGATTTGCCTGCCTCTGCCTCCAAAAGTGCCGGGATCAAAGGCATGCACCACCACCACTGCCCGGCCTCAAGAATCATTTTTATAAGGAGAGAAAATTATAAGCAGATAATACAAAAAAATAGAAATATTGTTTTGCAGTAAATTCTTTGGAAGTAGAAGTTTACAACATACACATTTCAAACCTATAACAATGAAAGAGAAGATACACATACAAACATGTTCCTGCCGTGAAATGTAGCAAAATTATTGTTGGTAGCTTATCGATAAATTCAAATATGACATGTCTCAGAATCCCAGGAGCCACTGGTCTCTATATCAAGTTCAATATAAAACCTTAGGGATGGTGAACTGCTTGTGGGTGTTTTGGTTTTTTTTTAATTTGTTATTGTTTTCAAATAAAGTGTTGTTAAAAATAAAGATTTTATAATGAATTTTTATTGTAAAGCAGTCCTACCTATTTGTTAACAGTTCTATAGACACTTTCTTACATCAAAGAAAGGAAACTGAGCAGTTATAGCACAGGCTACATGCGTCCAGTGACTTTGCTATCTAATCTTTAAGGAAGTTTCCTGGCTAGTGGTCACGTTGTTACCTTGGATCAGTCACATATTTGGTTCATCCATAGATGGGCACAAATCTTCTATCTTATAAAGGAAGGTGCTCTTCAAGCTATAGCTCACCAGACATTTTCCTTGGAAGAAATCACTATACACAGACCCTGAAGAGTTTTATCTGGACATTTTAGGGCACAACTGCCATTCCAGAACTTAGAAGGCTGAGGCAGGGGGATGTCATGTTCTAGTCCACACTGGAATATACAGCAAGATCCTATCTCAATAAGCCATCACCAATGACAAAATTAAAAAACAAAGTTCTGGAGAGGACACTGTTGGAAAGGTGTACCAGGCAAAGTTCTTCATGAAGAGAGCCTAGTAAAAGTATAGCAGATAAAATGAACAACTTAGGAAAGCTCTTATATGTAAGGGTGGGAAACATGGATGGTACTACATGGAAAAGTGCTTTGAGATTCAGACCTAAATGAGATGTGTAAGAGAAAGTGACTCACATTTTCTGAGCATGAAAATAACATCATAATTGTGCTTAAGGTATTTATTTGTCACAGGTGTACAAAATGAATTGAAACAAAGATATAATAAAAAGACATGAATATTTGGTATGTAAGTGAAGAACTATCATAGGCAGGGGATAATGTGGTTAGCATTAGGATGACAGATGGAAAGGAGGAGATGACCACATGTATTTTCATAATTACTCTAAGAGCACAGAGATAATTCAGGGAAGAATGAACATGGTGTGAGCTGTCAGCATCAGTGATAGTGAGAACTCAGAAAAATGATAACCTGTCAGCACCATGTCAGAGATGAAGATATATGTGGCTGAGCAGAAATCATGGCTTTGGTTAGTTAGTTTTTCTCTGAGAGAAATGGTAGACCTGAGATTAAGTAAACGGTGCATTGAAGGAAAAGGAAAGAACACCGAGTTTGTGAAGAGGCATGTGCCAATCTAAGCACTCAGGACAATTTGCAAAATAATTTTATGAATAGTCACCATTATTAATATGCCAATTTTGCAGATGAAGAAATTAAAATCTAACATATTTAGTTTTTCCCAGTCCTTTACAGTTAATATCAGAGCTTGGACCCACATATCCTTACACTGAAGTTGTGTGCTTGCCAAACCTGTACCACATATCAAACAAGGAAATAAATGCAAAATAAATGAATGAAAGCAATGGTGCTTTAATTCCTGTTATTGAAAAAGTTCAGTGCTCTTTTGAAAAGGTTAAATGGTGACTACCAGAATAAAATCTTGTGACTGGGGGTGGGGCTTGACTACTCACATTCTAACAACTACCTATCAAAACAAACCATGATGAGGTTTTGATGGCCTCTTACAGAAATAGAGGGGGCCTGTTCAGAGGGCTGGTTCCATTTGTGGAAAAAGTGGTGGGATGCTCTGGCTATCTGCCGTCATGCTGTCTGTGGTCTTTGACTTTCTGTCCACAGGCTTGATGGCTTTGGGAGAGACAATTCTTCCATGTTGTTCTGTGAGTCTTCCCCAAAGTCAAACCTTAAGTCCACAGGAGTTCCAGGTCTTTTAATAATTTTTGTCAACACCAATTACCCTCTGTTAAATCCTTTTTTACTCTATCTAGCTAGTGCAATTTCTGTTACAGGAACACTAACTATGCTGATTAGCTCCAACTTTCAATTTCTCACAGCCTTCAATAACTTGGAAAGAATTTTAATGAAGAGTTATTTAGATCATGTTGGGTTATGGGCATAACTGAAGGACATTGTCTTGGTTGTTAATTGATAAAGAAAAACCCAGCCAACTGTGGGCAATGCCATTCTCTAGGCTATAGCTTCTGAATCTTGTAAGACAGGAGAACACAAGCAAGGCTGCATTCCTCTCCCTACTCGTCTGTGGATGCAATGCTTTAAGTTTCTGCCTTTATGCCCTAACTTCCCCCACAATAATGGATGGCAACCTCGTATTGTAAACAAACAAACAAAAAGAAAGCCATTTTTCCTCAGCTGTTCTTTGTCAATATTTTGTTGAAGGAATAGAAATGAAACTAAGATACTAACCTATCTTATGAAATACCGAAACAAATAAATTATCAAGACAAGTTGGTAACACTCGGAATTCCAAAAAGTTTCCCAAAAACCTTTTTCTGAATCTTCTCTTCAAAACAACAGGGGGGAAATCCAAGCAGGCTGGATTAGAAGACATATTTTAATATTATATTTGTCAAATGAGTAGAGAAAGGGCCATTGGTTCACAGATAAAGCTTCTCAGGTTTACGATTTTTGTTTTAGTATGTTGTTGCTCTTTATGGAGTTTACATGAATCAAATAGTTTTTATGCTGTGTTGGACTTTACAAATAATGTCTTGCCAAAATCCTTCCCAGGAAACACCTATGATGATTCCTTCTACAAAAAAAAAAAAAAAATCCAGGTTCCTCAAGGACACCACAGAAAGGGGATACATGCCAGGCACTCCTCAGAAGGGTCAGAACACGCTGTGTAGGTTACAATAAAAAAGAGATGTATGTTTGCTCAGTTCTAGCTGGAGGTTCAGTGCCTATATCTGATCACAATATCTCCCTGGTTTAGTCCTAAGATGACACAGGGTGCTATGTGGTGAGAGAAATAAAGCAAAAGAGACATGGCCATAGTGAATATAATACAGCCAACATTCACCCATCTACATGTAACTCACATGAATAATGAGGAAGAACTCCAACTAGAACTCCAACCAGATCTTTTGGGTTCTCTCTGACACACACACACACACACACACACACACACACACACACACACACACACACACCACACCTGTGAGGTGTGATGTACATGTACATATGTATGCACATGTTTTAAGACATGGTTTCTTGCTGGCCAGAACTTACCAAGTAGGCTGTGCTGGCTGATCAGCAAGCCTCAAAATCTCCACCTTCCTTCTATTTTCATGGCAGTAAGGAACTGCCATGATCGGCTCCTTACATGGGCTCTGATGGTCAAACATATGTCCACATGTTTGCAAGAAAGGCACTTTACTGAACAAGTTTTGGCGACTCTAGCACTGTTTCCACATCTTCCGTGTCATAATGGGGAATATTTCCATCAGCATGTCAACAAAGACAAATGTTCACACTATAGCCCTTACTGATATAATGTGGAATTTTTCTCTGCTTTCTATTTTTTTGGGGGTAGGTGAGAGGGGAGGCAGTAAAAGCTGAAAGATCAGAGAAGCATAACATCCAGCTACTAGTTTTTATCTCTATAAAATCTTCAGCCTAAAGAGAGTGAGTTCCTGTTTCCTCATGCCTTATATACCTTTCTGTGTCCTGCCATATTACTTCCTGGGATTAAAGGTATGTGTCACCATTGCCAGGCTCTGTTTCTCTCATATAGCCCGGTGTGGCCTTGAACTCAAAGAGATCCAGATAGATCTCTGTTTCCCCATCCCACGCCCCAGTGATAGGATTAAAGATGTGTGCCACCACTGCCTGACCTCTCTGTCTAATTCAATGGCTGACTCTGTCCTCTGATCCCCAGATAAGCTTTATTGGGATACACAATACTAATGTATGTAATGGGATACATGTAATGGAATTAAAGACAGATTAACACAAACTGAATAATAGTACACAATTTCGACATGCCACTTTCTCCAATAGATTCACAATCTTCACACACAGAAAAGAATCAGAGAAGCCTTATATTTAAATTACATTTAACATGAGGTAATTACAAGGTAACATAAATGGACCTAATAGATATCTACAGAATAACTTAACCAAAAAAACAAATAAGATCATCCATCACAATCAAGTTTGCTTTATCCCTGAAATCCAGGTCTAGTTCTAAATAAGTTAGTCAACAAATATGGATAATAACATGGACTTAAAGACAAAAATCATTTTAGTAGATTCAGAAAAAGTCTTTGACAAAATTCAACATGGTCTCGTGATAAAATCCTGGGGAGAATAAGAATTGATAGAACATACCTCAACATGATAAAGACTCCATATGACAATATTTGACAAATTCACAGCCAACATTACCCTAAATGTAGAAAAACTTGAAGCAAACCATTAAAATCAGAAATGAGACAGGACTTCCCACTATCCCCACTCCTTTTCAACATAGTGTTAGAATCACTATCTGGAATAATATTGCAAGAAAAGGAAATGAAAGGGATATAAATTAAAAAGGAAGATGTCAAATTATCAGTATTTGCAGAAGATAGCATATCATACATAGGAAATCCTAAATATTCTACCAGAAAAATTCTAGAAACAATCAACAATTTCAAAAAAAATGATATTCTACAAAATTAGCTTACAAAAGACCTATAAATACACATATGTACAAAATAACCAGTGATGAAAAAGTGGTCATGACTTTAAAGGATAATTAGGCAGAGTATAAAGGATGGCTTAAAGGGAGGAAAGTGAGTGAAAAATTGTTGTAATTAAAATAAAATCTCAAAAATAAAATAAATGGGAGTGTGTCCATGTTCACATTTTTGTTGGTGGTGTATGGATATGCTGCTATCTTTTGTAAGTTAATTTTGTAGAATACCACTTTTTTCTGCTTTCTATTTTTACTCCAGTTAGATTATCATCTAATAAAGTAGGCTTGTGCTATTTCAATTTTGGAATTAAATGATTTTCCTTTGTACTTTAACTTATAGTCCATCTTTATAACTATTTATGACAGTGATTTCCTTTCTTTCCTACACTTACCCATAGATATATATTTACTTGCCTTCATTAAAGATGGTTGAAATCTGTACAAGTCTTTCTTTAGATTGCCAGCTCCCAAATAATGACATGGAGACTTCTTATTAATTATGAAATCTTAGCCTTAGCTTAGGCTTGTTCCCAACTAGCTCTTAAAACTTGAATTAACCTGTTTATATTAATCTACATTCTGCTACATGGCTTATTACCTCTTCTCAGTATAGTACATCTGACTTCCTCCTGCTGTGGCTAGCAAATCCCTCTCCTCTCAGATTCTTCTCCTGTGTTCTTCCCTCTTCCCAGAAGTCCGACTTGCTGTGGGATGTTCTGTATGTTAAATGTGTTGCTCTGATTGGTTAATAAATAAAACACTGATTGGCCAGTAGCCAGGCAGGAAGTATAGATGGAACAAGGAGAGAGGAGAATTCTGGGAAGTGGAAGGCTGAGGCAGAGAGATGCTGCCAGCCACCATCATGAAAAGATGTTAGGATACTGGTAAGCCACAAGCCACAACTTATAGATTAATAGAAATGAGTTGATTTAAGATATAAGAACAGTTAACAAGAAGCCTGCCACGGCCATACAGTTTATAAGTAATATAAGTCTCTCTGTGTTTACTTGGTTGGGTTTGAGCAGCTGCAAGACTGGCGGGTGAGAGAGATTTGTCCTGACTGTGAGCCAGGCAGGACTGGAGAAAACTCTAGCTACACCGACTACCCTCTCTTGCCTAGCTGTTGACCATTGAGCTCTTTATTAAACCAATCAGAAAATGCCTTAGGCAGATGAGGTAGAACAGAGACATCTTCACACAGTGTGATCAAATATACCACAACAGAAATCTATTCTGTTTTACTTATCTTTATTTGTACACCATAGCATGGATCAAAGAAATGCATTTCTGTGTTGATTTCACTCTGCTTCTTATGCACTTCTTAAAGGCTTGACTTTCAACATTTCCATAATATGATATTTAAGAATATAAGATGGCTATGCTTTTATTATGGATTTGAAAATTATAATTACAAAGTGTTGCTGTCTGTGTCATTTCATTTATCTCATAAGTTAAAAAAAAAGCTTAAAAGCAAATACCCACTTTGTCTGATTGAAGAATCATGATATTTAGAAGCCAGTCAGTAGACAGTAGAAATTCCGTACCCAAAAAGTAGTCTGTTTCTAATCAGCCTGATAAGTTTCCTGTTAGGAAAGTAGCCATGCCAGGGTCATAAATTGTTTGTTCATTTTGTCATTAATATGTGCATAATTTGAGGATTAAAATTCATTCTGTCAGCCTTAATTCTCAATATTTAATCCCTTCAAAAACTAATATTTCATGAAGCATTTTTCTCCATTTAATCAACTTGATAGATACAAGCATTTTACTTGGGCTTTTACTCCAGAAAACTGTTATTTTTCACCACATGCTTAAGAACCTCATAATGGATTTATCATGGTTTTGCTGAGTGTTTTCCTCAGTATCATTGGGAATTAAAAAAGATTAATTTTATCATTCTTAATGCCGCCTTAACAGTTTATACAGGTCTTAATAAACTGAAGGAAGGGACAGTTCTGTGGTGGTGAGGGAGGGTGACCTGATTGGGCATTTTCCATGACCAGTGTTGGTGAAGTCACCAGGTCAAGTCTCCCTTTCTGTGCATGTATCTTAATGACTCCACCTTCTGGCATATGCACTTAGCAATCAAATTAAAAGTGTTTGGGATTTTTGTTATTGTTTGCATTGGATGAACAATTCTTACCTCTGAAGAGCATCTTTTTACCAAGACAACATCTTCAGCTTGTTTCAATCCTAATGATGAATGAATACATATAAAGAAATGTGTAGTAGAACTGAGAAAAGTTATACTTTCTATTTTCTTTTAAATTTATTTGTAATTTATCAAGTCAATTGCTTTTCATATATATGAATTAGTTTTCATTATCTTCTTAATGTTCGTTATTTCATAGCAATTTCCCTACTCAATTTAAAGTCTTAGTAATTTCAAAATCTCAGTGATGAGCTTTTGCAGTGATAAGCCTTTTCCAGAATGCTTGGTTCCAGCTTGTACCTCTTCCTCCAGTGTGTGAACATGTAGTCAGACCATGCAAGACTACAATCTTGGTTTTAAACTGGATCTCTGGTAAGTAATTTCAGAATCTATCCATTGGATTTTCCTCTCATGTCAATTCCTTCTCTGATTCTTCTGATACCATGTTACCTCACTTGCCATTGTCTGTTTCCTCATATCCTCTTGACCTACTGGCTTATTCTTCTTGCTGGTCCCTGATAACCCAGTTGCCAATTGTTTGCAACACTTCTCCTCTTCACCCATGATTGCTATCACAGTAACAATCACTGCGAAGATTAGCTGTGAAGTGTATAGAATCATCCTTCCTATCACAGTTACTCAGATAAGTGTGGCATTTTCAAAAGCACAATGTGAAAAAATAATGGTTTCAGCAAAGCTATGTGCTGTATTACTCCTGAAAGCCTTCTTTCTGTTTCTGAACACTCACACTGGATATTCAGCTGGACTCAGCTTCCAATTATAGTAACCACCTAGCTATACAGTATAAGTTTTTATCCTTATGTTTTTAACATCTGATTTTCAATAACTGACACTCCTAATCAGTAGACATTGTCATTCAGTCCCATGTTGCTCTCCTCTTGATTATAAGGTCACAGACTTGGGGCCTCTCACATATCCTCCTGGCGTTCCTGATTGTTACTGTCTCACATAAATATTTCACATATATAATCTCACACAGAGACACTTAGAATGAGATAGGTAAGTTGCTTTGGGGGCACTAAATATTGTTGCATGTAGGAAAATGATGAATGTATATTTTTTTCATTAAAAAGTCACTTTATCTCGAAAAAAACAAAATTCACTTTATATACAACATGCAGCATTCTAACTCATTAGCATTTTGGGCCTCAATTTTTTTTTTTTTGCTTGTCATTGACTACCAAAGAAATGAACTTTATAAAGACAGAAATAATGTCTTTTCATATGACTTTCAAAAGCATGAGGATAAGACTTACTAAATATTTTTAAATAAGTTGGATGTAGCTGGAAGTTTCTCTCTGGTCCTGCCTGGCCCGTGGTCCCACAACCACTTTTAAAATAATTACTCAGAGTCTGATATTAATTACCAGTTGCATGGCATATAGCAGGCTTCTTGCTAGCTAGCTCTTATATCTTAAATTAATCCATTTCTATTAGTCTATGTTTTACCACATGTTCTGTGGCTTACCAGTCTGCTGGCATGTAGTTCCTTGGGTGGCAGGCTGGCATCTCTCTGCCTCTCCTTTCTTTTCCTGTCTATCTACCTGGATTTTCCACCTGCCTCTAAGCTGCCTTGCCATAGGCCAAACAGCTTTATTTATCAACCAATCCGAGCAACACATATTCACAGCATCTAAAAAGACCTCCCACAGCAGGTGGAGATCAAGTCAAGTCTATTATCATGTTGAATCCCCATGAGGTTCTAGAGTAATATTGATAATTTGAGACAAATTTCTAAATTGATCAGCTTCACAAAACCAATCAGTCTCTGAACATAAATGGCCCCCAGGTTTTTCTCTGTGCTATTCATAGTCTCATAGAACTTAAAATAGTAAGAGCAGAGTCTGGTTGGTTCACAGGTTCTTGGGACATTTTTGAGTGATTGGAAGTTATAATGTCCCAATTCAAATCTAACTTGTAGGAAGAGACATCATTACATAGTTTGGTTTTAGTATTAGAGTTTCTCTACAGCATTCCTTTCATTTGTTTTCTCCCTATGATGACCACCATACCTGCAGAGAAAATACCAAAGTCTCTCTGATCCTGCCTTCTAGCCATAATCATAATCACATGGTCAATTTCTGCTGCACTTTTTTTTTTCTTCCAGAGCTGAGGACCGAACCCAGGGCTCTACCACTGAGCTAAATCCCCAACAATTTCTTATACTCTAGTACCAAGTCTAGCCATGTGCTGGAGGACAGGTGTAAGGGGCTGTGCACATCACAGCATGTGATGTGATGTGGGGTGTGAGTGTGTGTGTATGTGTGTGTGTGTGTGTGTGTGTGTGTGTGTGTGTGTGTGTGTGTGTTTACACATATGAGGGAGGAGATATATGATGTGCTTATCTTTGCACATATGTAAAAGCCAGAGGTTAATACAGGGCATTTTCTTTAGTCGCTCTCCACCTTAGATTTTGAGGCAGCATCTCTCTTCTCACTGAACCTGGAACTCACTGATTTGGCTAGACAAGGGATCCTCCTCTCCCCACCATCCCAGAGCAAGGATGTTCACTGTTGCTTTCTTTTGTTGTTGTTGTTTGATTTTAATGTGACTCCTGTGGATTAGACTCAGGTACTCACACCTGTGAATATACAATGTTACCGACTGAGTTATCTCCTAGCCCACGTCCATATCCTTTATATTTCAAATATTATAAATATAGATGTCTGAGGTTTTCTCAAGGACCTGTAAAACATTTTAGGTAAGAACTGGGAGCAGTTGTTTTAAATAACTGTCATGATTATTACACGCTGGCATTAAGAATATAGTTTTGGTTATAAACACAAAATCATTTCCTGCCTTTCTTCTTAATACTGTCAAGAGAAAAGACTGAAACTCTGAGATGAGGTGAAAAGCTGCTAATGTCTTTTCACACATAGGCATTGTTTAACAGAATCACAGAACTAATACTTATTTTTTTAGGAGAATGTACCATGTTGTGTTATTTAAAACAGAATTAAGACTATAAATTTACATGTAAACTTAAGAAATTTTATTGGAAGAGGTGCAAATAATTTCTTCTGTAGAAAAGCAAAGTCAAAGTTGACTCTAGGATATTCTTAAATTTTAAGAATTTAAGAATTCTTAAATATTCTTAAATATTCTTAAAAACTATTTCTTAAATCCATCCAATCTTTTTTTTTCTTAGCTTAAAAAATTGCTGTTGTTTTTTGAGGCAGGATCTCATTTAACAGTTCAGTTTGGCCTGTAATTTGAAATCCTCCTGCCTTTGCCTCCCAAGTGCTTAACAGCATGTGCCTTCATGCTGGACCTGTGCATTGAATCATAAGAGGTGCTATAACTGATCTATTTCCTCATAGGTAAGCTAGATACATTGTTTCTATGAGGCTCAGGATTGGCACCTTGTGAGGATCATTCTTTGTGAATGTAAATTTTTCTTGGATTCTAGACCTCTTTTGCAAGTGATCTTAAATTTCTATGAAAATGCCTCTGCAAACTTAGATCATTAATTCTCTGCAGTTGTATCTGAAAGAGTTCTTCAAAATGGGGAAGGAAGATCCCCATCTGTGAACTGTGGATGCTCTTTATTGCAGTGTGGATACTGATCTAATCTTGTCTCCTGGGCTCCCTCACAGAAATGTCATCTACACAGAACAGATGAAGGCAGTGGGCTGACATGACCCTGGAAGGTTCAAATGGAATGGTGATTAATATGGTTTCCAGGCTGCCTCTGACCACCAGCTTCCTGCTGCTTTTATTTGAGTATGCTATTTTGAATACTGTTTTGTTAACATTTCTTTCCTAAGCAGACACTTTGATTTTATATTCTGGGATTTATATTAGTTCCCTCTGCACAAACACTTTGCTGTCACTGTTGGCCAATTAACTTGGGTTCCAAATGAAACTCAAAATACCATAACATGGTTGCGAGATTCTATTTTGTGAATAGAAAGAATTCAATAGAAAACAAAACAAAGTCATTTAAGGAAAGAAATAACAGATGAATACAAGTGACTGGTAAAAGTAGTTTTAGAAGTAAGCAGATGTATTTATTACTACTTCTAAAATTAAAAAAAGTTTGACTATAAATCAAAGGGCCAACATCATCATTAAAAAGGTTCCCATGGGCTGGGCGGTGCTGGCACACAACTTTAATCCCAGCACTTGGGAGGCAAGAGGCAGGCAGATCTCTGTGAGTTCCAGGCCAGCCTGGTCTACAGAGCAAGATCCAGGAAAGGCGCAAAGCTACACAGAGAAACCCTGTCTCGGAAAAAAAAAAAAAAAAGGTTCCCATGGATCAGGCATGATGTTATAGGTACCTTGTAACTACAGCATTGACTTCAAAGAGCACTGAGGGTTTGAGGAATGCTAAAGTGGCTGTGTTGTTAAGTTCTACAAACAAATTCTCAATGTGCTTTGTAGAACTACAGAGCAATTATTTACATAGAATAGAAATAAATCATTCTCTTTTGTTATCTGTGTAATACATTCCATTTATATCTTTCCATCATGAAACACAGGCAGTTAATTTGTTTCTTCATAATACCCTTGAATCATTATATAAATACTGCATGTATAAAAACAAGCCCATATGATGGAATTCCAAAGCTTATTCAAGTAATCTGGCTTTAGCAAATGCAATCATCTCTCTAAGGGAACATGACTTCCACCCCAGCATCTGCTCAGTGGCAGCAGAAGTCCCTGGGTTCCCAGTCTGCCTCTGTCTTAATTTCCTGTCCTCCTTTTTGTTAGCTTATTTAACCTGAGATTTTGTAATTAAAGTACAATGCTTTCAGATTCCTGAAAACTGTCTCATTCATTTCACCTGGGTTTTAGCCCCAGTGGACTTGAAACAAGTTATAGTAACACATCTGTGCCTTGATATTCTGAGCTTCTGCATCATGCAGATTTGCTAAAGGAAAGCCTGGGAGAAAAGAGGGCAAGATGTGCATGGTCCATGGTACTTAAACCAAAGGACTTGAGTCTGATTCCTTGAATCAAGTAATCAACCCCCCTCAAAAGATAATACCATGATGCTGCTTGGTATAGCATTCCGACTGAGCCCTTTACCATGTCCGGCCTGGCACATACATGACCATAAACATTCTCTGTAATTTAGAAGATTGCATGCAAGAATGAAGTCCATGTTCTAAAGTTATTATGGATTTCTATGTTTAATTCTTATTCCTTACATATTGATAGCTAGGTTTAATTCTTTAATAACATTATTTTCTGATTTCAAGGGTTTTATGAAAAACATAAGTTCACCTGCAGATGCCAGTAACATCATCTCTGTGTCTTTCCCTTTGAAATTCTATTTTTTCTGCTTTAAGTCTTTCCTTTCACAGTAATCATAAAATACTTATTGATATATTGTTCAGAATTCTTTTAGATGTGAACAAAACAAATTTAAGTAAGTTCAAGAAAAAGAAAACCATAAAGAAATGTATAGATTCTATTGGGTGGCAATGTGCTCTTCTCCCCTCTAAGATCCTCACACCTTTTTCTTTGCTTAAAGGCAGCCAGTAAGTGTCTTTTACTAACCAAACACACAGGCTATCCTTCTTTGGCCATAGAAGTCAAACTTTGGTTATTATGGTTTGAATGAAAGTGATCCCTCACAGGTTCATGTGTTTGCTATTTTAAGAAGCTGTCAAACTTTCGAGACATGAGACCTGCTTGGCAGGTAGGCACTAGTGGTGAGCCTTGGGGGCTATAACCTGGCACCACTTGTGGCCCATTTTTTTTCTGTTTCCTGGTCCCTGGATATATGAAGACATTTCACAAGTTTCCACCAGTGTGGACAGAGATAAATGGCACCCTTTAAACCATGAGCGAAAACAAACCTCTTCTCCTTTAAGTTGCCTTGTCAAGTCTTCTCTCCCAGAAATGAGAAGAGAAACTAACGCTTTAGTCATCACTTCTCAGAACCACAGAGCATGGAGCTCTGTGCACAGTAGCTACACCATTCCCTATGTGTTGAGGATTTTGTGCTTTTCCTAGCCAGACTTTGGTCTTTGATTCTCCTTTCAACTGATACATAAATTTAGAACTAGTCCTATCACTGCAATGGGAACTAATGGCAAGGAAATACATATTCAAAGTAAATAATGTGTTCACCAAACAAGGGAGAGTACAGAAGAGTGGCCATAGAAGCAACATACCTACATAAACCATTGTCAATCTCTTCACTGCACACACTCAAATTTTGACTCATGCCTGCAATGATACATATAAATAGTAGAGTGCAGTGACCTGTCCTATAAGCAGAATGAATTGTTTTTCTTCATAAAGAGATAATCAAAGTCTCAGGTTATTTTAACATCATATCATCAGTTCATGATCACCAAAGGATGAGTGTCACACTTGTGAGACCTTGATACAGAGCCTCATACTCAATCCTTTGTAATCTACAAACACTGAAGGATAAATAACAATAAAATGTACCTATTTGAGGAGCTAAGAAGATGTCTCGGTCAGTAAAGTGCAGGCTGTATAAGCATGGGGATTTGAGCTCAATTCCCAGCACAAACATAAAAAGGCTCAGTACAGAGATGTGTATGCATCTGCAGATTCAGCACTGGGGAGATGGAAATAGGGGGATCCCTGAAGCTGGACAGTCACATTGATAAGCTCCAGGTTTAGTTAGAGGCCCTAGTCCAAAAATATGAAATGGAGAGTGACTGAGGAAGATATCCAATTATCAACCTCTGCTGTGCACATGCTTGGCTATATGTGTACATGCACCATTATGCACATGTACATACCCACAGAAAAGCACAAAAATATTGATTTGAAGAGAGGGAAATGGAAATAATAGTGAATAGTATATATGAACTCATCACTTAAATTGCCCAAGATATGTTCAAGAACATTTGGAAATAAAATATTATCATCATATTGGCAAAATGATGTCTCTGTGTGAATGTGTGTATATTCATGTACATACATACATGTGTCTGTTCTATATGTGCATGTACATGCATGCCTGTGTGTTGTATGTACATGTATGTATACAAGTGCTTGTACATGTATGTGTATGTTGTGTATGTGCATGTACGTGCATGTGTGTATGTTGTGTGTGTGCATGTTTGTTCATGTGTGTGCATGTGTGTGTGCATGTGTGTGTGTGTGTGTGTGTGTGTGTGTGTGTGTGTGTACTAATGATGATATAATGTCAGACCCCCCACATGCTAGGAATGTACTCTTCCACTACACCACATCCCCCAGCTCCCCAACACTATGTCTCTATTTTTAAAGGAAAAAAAAAACCAAATCTACCTTACAACTTTAGGTAGAGAAGGTCTATAAATAACCCTGTATCAATACCTTGTTTCATATTGAGCTTCTCACTGAGAAAAGTTGGAATAGTTGCAAACATATTTTTAAATGAAATATGTTGTCACCTTCCAGAGAGCCAGCAAGACATAGTTTTATGAGATTAATATTTTGAAGGAAAAGGAAATCTAGAGAGATTGTGTAGTGAAGTAAAGCAGAACCTTCACCAATCTCATGCATCAGGGGAAAAGTAGTTAAAAATTTTTTCCAGGATTAAAATAAGGAGGGTGGATAATTACAAGTATTGTAAATGACACATACCTTGATATCATGCAGCAATGTAAACATTGCTTTGGTTTGAGCTTCTATAGTCTGTGGAATGATAAATTGCTCATCATGATTCTGTTTGTGAAAGACAAACAGAACCAAGACTTGAGCTTTACTGTCTTACATACACGTGGTCTGGAAAGTCTCTCTACTCACTCAGTGCTTTCTGGTAATACTATCAAGGAGCTAAGAGCACAGATATGAAGCAAATTGCTGAGATGGCCTCCTGACCCAGGGGCTCTCTGGTGCACAGGAGTAAGCATGCTGACTGCCTGAATGAGGTCTCTGGCCTATGTAGGCACTAGCACTCATGCGCATATATTCACATGCACTCATACACACATACATATGTAAAATAGTAAAAATATAGATATTTTAAATAATCCTAATCTTATAGACATTTTAAGGAATGAAATGTGGTGGTATTGTGTTCCCCAAAATATTGTGCACCCTAATAAATTTATCTGGGGTCAGAGAACAGAACAGCCACAATATTAAACATAGAGGTTAGGCAGTGGTAACACACACCTTTAATCCTAGCATTCCAGAGGCAGAGATCCATCTGGATCTCCGTGAGTTCAAGGCCACACTGTAAACAGCCAGGCATGGTAACAAGAACCTTTAATCCCAGGAAGTGAGCCTTTAATCTCAGGAAGTGATGGCAGAAAGCAGATAGGTATTTAAGGTGTGAGGACGAGGAACTAGCCTGGTTAAGCTTTTAGTCTTTTGAGCAGCAGTTCAGCTGAGACCCATTCTGGATGAGCATCAGAAGCTTCCAGTCTGAGGAAACAGGATCAGCTGAGGAATTGTCAAAGTGAGGTAGCTGTGACTTATTCTGCTTCTCTGATCTTTCAGTGTTCACCCCAATACCTGGCTCCAGGTTTGTTTTTATTAATAAGACCTTCTAAGATTCCTGCTACAGTGAAATAACCAAAATGTAAAACTGATGAGTCTATATGTGCTTATTTTCTGCTATTTCTCCTCAGCCACTCCTCCTCTTTTATCCCTTCTTCTGTTTTTCTCTGCTTCCTCCACTATCTCTAATCTACAGCCTCTAGGCTTTTAAGCCAACTGTCATTTGAAGGTAATCACTCTACTTCAGAAAGCTATGGAATTTTTCCTCCAAGAAGCTTCCTTGATTAGTTTTTTAAATCTTCCTGCCATTTCATTCTGGCCATAAGTCCATTTATGAAGTAGATACAGACACTTGATTTGATGTGGAAAGAAGTCGGCCATAGCCAAACTGATCCGGCTGTTAAGATAATTGTGTTACTATTCACTGACAGTATTTCTGTGTATTAACGACCAATAATTCCTACTTCTATCCATTTTGTCCACTTCCACAACCTTTGCAGAGTGTTACAGCTGTGTTCATGGTGGTAGAGCTGCTCTTGAGGTGGTCTGATGACAACTTCCAGGGAAACTAATAACCCCCGCCACACACACAAACACACATAAAGATCAAAGGGGATGTAGAATGGTTTAAACTGTGCATGAGGCAAACAAAGGCTTAGTATTCTTCTGCAACAGGAAACAAAATCTGTTTTGGAAGAAGCGACAGCCTGCTGATTCTGTACTAATATTGTGATGTTGCCTCTTGATTTTGAGATGTTATTTTTCCAACTAAGAGTGAGTGCCATCAAAGTCAAAATCACTTCTGTATTTATGATGATTCAGGATTTTTTTCTGATTTGAATCACAAAATTCTTTGTAATTTAGAGTCATGACTGGCTGATGATTCTCAGCCTAGGAATTGTCAATGACATAAGAATCCGAACATATTCATTCTTGAATGTCTCACAGAGTTTCATCTTGATTATGTCAAGCCCTTGGACATCTATTGCTAAGTGAAGAGCTTGAGTTTTAAAATGCTTGGAAAGTTATTATGGCTTCTTACCAGTCCTTGAATTTCAGGTTTATTTTCTTTGTCACTTTAGGGGTACTTTACCTATACATAATGATTAATGACTACTAAAGTAGGTTTATGCTAATGTTGATGAAGTTAGCTAAGAATGAAAAACATATCTGACTCCAAGGTTTTAAGGATTACTGTATGTGGAATTTGTGATGTGGCATTTCGTAGGTGTTTGTTTGGAGGACACTATTGAATTGGTAAGTCTGAACTTTTAAAACTAAGGATGCAAGTTTAAATTCTGTATGCAGAGTGACACATTTTATTTCAAGAGTTGACATCAGAAACCATGGGTCACTTAAACATAATCACTTGCACAGAATGCTATGTGCAACAATCTGAATTATAACTTGTTCATAGAACAGGAATGACACAATTCATTTCTCTACTCCATTGTTGAATCAAAGACTTTAACAACTTACTAATATTTTGTTGAATGTTTCTGTAAACAAATGAATCATTAAATGTAAAAGTTATGTACTGTCACATGATTTTTCTTTCATTTTAAAACATTTTTTTTTATGCACATGTGTGTCTAGGTTTGTATGCCATATGTATACAGTTATGCCAGAAGAGCACATTGTACCCCTGGAAATAAAGTTGCAAGTGGCTGCCAACTGCTCACCACTGATGCTAGGAACTAAACTAGGGTCCTCCAAAAATGCAGCAAGTGCTCTTAACTGCTGAGCCATCTCTCTAGTCCCTCATTCACATCTTTAAAAGAGAAATTTCCTGTAATGAGATGAATATCAGTGTTCTCAGTATACAAATAAACCCACATAATGGTTTGTTTACAATTATATCTTCCTTTGTTGTGAATAATCAAATCAAAATTAAGTTCATTAACATGGATAATGTTCACCAGTAATCATCTACTTAATAGTTTGCTTCAAAATTTCTATCTTCTTCAGAGCCATTAGTACTCATTGAATTCATCATAGGGAAAATAGTTTATATTGACTTCTTTTTTTCCTGTAATTATTATCTCACAATTGCTATACTTATTGTTCTTATAACATGAATTGTATTTCTTTCTATACACATATCTTAATTCATTTAGAAATCTTTTATATATGTAAAGTTAATATATATTCTATTCCGATAACTCATCGCACCACTGGGTTTTGTATATGAAATTGGTAAGAACACAGCAATGTGTGTGTTTTCATATAAATACCATAAGGCAAATACTTTGATTGTATCTATATCACATTTTTGAAGATTTATTTATCTGTGTATATGTCTGAGTGAGTGCATGTACATGTGTATGTGTAGGAATGTACACCAATGAGCACATGAAGGACAGAAGAGGTTGTAGGATCCTTTACAGCTACAGTTACAGGCATTGTGAGATTTGCAGCCCATTACATGGATGCTTATATCTAATCTCTGGTCCTCATGATTGTGCATCAAGTGTTTTTAACATCTGAATCATATCTCAAGAACCAATTTCATTTTTAATTTAAATTCTACTTTATGTAGTGATAAACATTTTAATAACATGACTATAATGTCATACATCATTATAATTAATTTGGCAAATTAATTCCCCATTGCTGGACATTTTAGTTATTGCTGAGATTTACATATTAGCATAAAATTCTTACATCAGCTTCTACACACATATCAGTAATTATAGGGTGTGTATACCTTTTCCTAACCATAACTTATGATGACTCTGTCTTCATATTTTTCTTCTGATATCTAAATTCCTCCTTTTGAACATCTAACCCATACCCTCAGCTTAAGCTACTGCCCATTTCTCCCGCGTGATAGAAAGTTTGGTATGGATATCCCATACCCCTCATTTCCATAATAATGTACCTGAAACTGGTGTCATCTCTTGCTCTGGAAGTTAGCCATTCTCACATGTACCCACCATCATTAAAAAGACAGCTTTATTTCCAACCCTGGACTCCAGATCATAAAGCAGTTCTTCTCCAGAAGAGAGGTGATCTTCTAAAGAAGCACTTTGACATTTGAAAGGACTTTTCAGATGTGACTGCTTCCCTGAGCAGAATGGCAAGAGACACTCAGTGTTGGGAGTGGATTTGTTTCCTGTCCTAGTGTTTGGCCTTTGTTTCTCCCCAAAGAAATTTTGTGCCTCTTGAATGACTTGTAAATGTCCACCAGTCATCTAGATGGATTAAATTACTTTTTATTCAAATTCCTTTAGCTTAGAATCTAACTTAGCATCAAATATGAAGAACTTTTGGCAAAGTTTTACTGTATATTGAATTTCCAGAAATTCAAGCATCATGCAAATTGCCTCTTTTTTTCCCTCATTTTTTTTGCCACATTACAGGAAATTATGTCATCATTGGCAATGTAGCTTAGTGTTTGAGTTACACTATCCCCATAGGTCTGCAGTCACAGCTGCTATAGGTTTTTGTATGAAATAACAGGGATTCACTTCACTCATTCACTCATTCATTCATGGAAGACGTATCAACTTTCCCATTTCTGTTGTAATTATTCGGAGGGTTTATGTATTGGGGTGAATATTGCTATATTTTTATTAATTTGTTTCTTTGATATTTAAAGGGTTATACTCATTTTCTTGATATGCTGTGGAATGTTCTGTATGTCAAATGTATTGCTCTGATTAGTTAATAAATAAAACACTGATTGGCCAGGAAGTATTGGCAGGAGGAAGTATAGGTAGAACAAGGAGGAGAGAATTCTGGGAAGTGGAAGGCTGAGTCAGAGAGACTGCCAGCTACTGCCATGACAAGCAGCATGTGAAGATGCTGGTAAGCCACGGGCCACGAGGCAAGGTATAGATTTATAGAAATGGGTTAATTTAAGATATGAGAACAGTTAGCGAGAAGCCTGCCACGGCCATACAGTTTGTAAGCAATATAAGTCTCTGTGTTTACTTGGTTGGGTCTGAGCAGCTGTGGGACTGGCAGGTGACAAAGATTTGTCCTGACTGTGGGCCAGGCAGGAAAACTCTAGCTACAATCTAGATTTTTCATTTCAAGATAAATAAAGGAGGAATGAATGATAGTCATGTATAAAAGGAGTTTGGGGTCTGATAAAAATGAGAACTGTTGACTTAGAGTAAATTCTAAATTCTCTTTTTCATAAAATACTGTCAAAGTTTATACATTTTTTTACATTCCTTTTATTTTATTTTTTAAATTTTATAATTTAATTTAATTTTACATATCAGCCACAGATTCCCTTGTTTTATGTTCATGAATATTCTTGTGTTTACCAACTTTATGACTATCTATTCATCAACTTATATGATCTTTATATGAACTATTTTATCTGAATTGTCCTTGAAAGGTAAGCTTCATTGTTTTAAATACTATGGACTTTGGGAAAACTGATTAAGGTTATCATTTTACCTTTTTCTCTTATTAGTTGCATGTGAACTTTTTACACTTAAAAGATGATGAATCACTTTTATGTGCAGATACTCACATGTGCACACATTGTATCACAAATATCAATAAAGCATAGATAATATGCCTAATCCATAATCATAAGCATTCATTTAATATAGTGATTCCCCTTCATTTCTGTATGCTGTATAGCAAGAATATAACTATTCTACCTTCTCTAAACAAATCTTCCTTACAGTATTACACAATGTTGTCAAACTATGCGACATGACATTAGGCTAACAATATATGACCAAGGTGATTACCATGTATTTTTCGAAACATGCACTAAAGGGTGTGTCTCCACAGCAGAATTTGAAAACTCCTTTAGTAATAGTCTTTTCATGACTTCTGGAGAAAAATTTTCATTACTTCTCCAGTAATCTTTCAGATAAAATTAATGTTGGATATAAACAAAAATTTTGCTTCCCATCTGAGCTGCCATTTCTACTGAACATCAAGAGCTTACTTATTTTCAGCTTACAGTTTTTTTTAGGAACTGTGTTTCCATTGTATTTCTTTTCACCTGAAATGAAAATGTGAAGTATTTACTGAAAGTAAGACTATTCTTGCTTTGTTATAAATGAAACATTTCTGAAAATTAATGTAGAATCCAGAAATTGGATTCCTGCAAGAATGCTGCAGATAGAACTTAGGGAGCTTAAGTCATTTCTGTTATTTATTATTATTATTTGTAAAACTCATTTCAGAAATTGCTTATTTCTTCCAGTTGAATTTCCTTATCTAAAATATTCATCTATAAAATAAATTTTCAGAAGGTTAATTTAAAACCTCAAGTCTGACCGTTTTCCTAAGACAATGTTCTTATACTGTTAGGGATTGTTCCCTATTGTGGGGAATATTCTGCAGAGAGGGTCAGACACAATTGCAGAAAAAGGAACTAGTTTGGGATGAAAAAGACAGTGGGAAACCTTGCCTCTACCTATTAATGAGGAGCTGGACTCACCTGTAGAATCTACACAAAGAGGCATATGCCACATTCTGAGCTCACAGACAAAACTGTAAGGCTCCAGGTGAGCAGAAAGGGGGATATAGCTCCAAAATTCTAAAAATTTGGAGTATTGCCTTAAATCACCATGTCTAATAATTTAAAACATGACATTACATATTTTGTTAACATTAGGTTGTTATGCCTACATTCCAAGACAGTAAATATATTTTATGTTATCAGGCTATGTAAAGAGACTATTTAATTTTAAGTTGTATTCCCCCAAAAGAAACAATTTTTTGTTTTCTATTTCGAATTCAAAAAAGTGTAATGCCAAAGATGGTGAATGACTTACTCGCTCCTCAAGGGCACTTCTCTAGAATACTCCAAAACACTCAAAATTACTACATGAGTCAGTAACAACCATGTTGAGAGTAAATGATTTATTTTACAAAGTTTACACTGAACAACCAGAACGTTTTTCTAAAATAATCCTATTAACAGAATATTTAAAGTTTTTCTTTACCACGTTTTTATTCCATATGTTCAACCAACAGAAGAAAGATGAAGGAAATAAGTCATTTCAAATCTGTAATAAATAATTTACATGTAATACAGATTGAATTAACAAAGAAGGCTAAAGCCAATTCTTTATTTCTTCTGTTAATGGATAAATCACTAGCCCATCACATACTGACATCATTAAGCATATTTATTAATATCATTATACTTAAAGCTAGATTGATTGTTTAGAGGCATAATTTATAAAGCAAGATAAGCAAATTAGATGAACTTTAGCAAATACTGGCTTTTGGAATTTCTTAGAAAACATCTAAAAGCCTCACTGCCAAAGCCTATATACTTCTTGTAGGCTTTAAAGAAAGAGTGCAGGCACTGGTCCTAGAGTTCTCTCTCTGGGTAGAGACTAGATTATGTTCTCAAAGTATCACAGGTGAGCCCAAGTAGAAGAGAATCTTCCTCACCCAAGCCATCTCCTGCTGAAAAATATGATGGCTTTGGATATCACTTAATAGAATCATTTGTTGATTCTACAGATACAAAATAGTCAACAATACTGCTTAGATATTCTGAATAACTTTTCAAAGTTGTGACTTTGATGATAGAGTATCAAGAAGCCTCTTTTAATCAGAGAATGTGGGTGACTAGGTCATGGACCCTTGACTTGGTTATGCTAAGAGGAAGAATTGAAAGCCAAGATAAAGGACATGGCCAATTGAACTAGCATGCAGGCCCCATACCAGTCAGGTGGTAGCTTACGTTCAAGGTTTCCCTATTCATAGTGTCTTCATGTATCAGTTAAGAAGACATTGAGGACAGATTAACTGCTATTGTTGCCTCTCTGTTGTTTGAGATATTTAGGATATAGGTTAAGATTCAAAATCCTCCACCGGGCAAGAGAATCCATCCCCCCATCATGTGAGACATTACTTGGGAAATGATGGGTTGAACAGAAACTTCTGACTACAATTTCCCAGTTCACTTTAGTTTTTCTCAAGGCTCTGGCTGGCAACTATGTGTGATTAGAATCCTTTTTTTTTAAAGGGTTTTTTTTCTTTTTTTCATTTTATATACCAATCCCATTTCATCCTCCTTCCTCCTCTACTGCCCCCCACTTCCCCAATTCCTTCCCCAACCCACTTCTCAGAGAGGGTAAGGCCTCCCTTGGGGAGTCAACAAAATATGGCATGCTAAGTTGAGAGAGGACCAAGCCCTTCCCCCCTGTGTAAAGACTGAGTAGAGTATCCCACCCTAAGAAATGTGTTCCCAAAAGCCATTTCATGTATCTGGTGTAAGTCCTGCTTCCACTGCCAGAGGCTCCCCAAACAGATCTAGCCACGTAACTGTCACCCAAATTCAGAGGGCCTAGTTCGATTCCATGCATGTTCCCCAGCTGAGAGGCCAGAGTCCATGAGCTCCCACCAGCTTGAGTCAGCTGTCTCTGTGGTTTTCCCCATCATGATCTTGACCTCACTCCTGTGATCCCTCCTCCCTCTCTTCAACTGAAGTCTAGGAGTTCAGCCCAGTACTTGGTTGTGGATCACTGCATCTGCTTCTGTCAGTTACTACATGTAGGTTCTATGATGACATTTAGGGTACTCACTAATCTGATTAAAGGGGAAGGTAAATTCAGAAACCCTCTTCATTATTGCTGAGAGTCTTAGTTAGTATCATCCTTGTGGCTTCCTGGGGATTTCCATAGCACCAGGTTTATCCCTAACCCCCTAAAGTTTCCTTCTACCAAGATATCTCTTTCATTGCTCTCCCTCACTGTCACTCCCTCCACTCAGCCATCTCAGTCCATCCTGTCCCCATCCCCCATCCCTTTCCTTCTACACCTACTCCCAGTTTACCCAGAAGAGCTTAACTAGTTTCCCTTCCTGGGGCCCTCCATGATGTCCCTCTTAGGGTCATCCTTTTTACCTAGTTTCTCTGGGGTTGTGGATTATAGCCTGGTTGGTTATCCTTTGTTTTGCATCTAACATCCATTTAACAGTGAGTACATACTGTGTTTGTCTTTCTGAGTCTCAGTTACCTCACTCAGGATGATTCTTCCTAGTTTTATCCATTTGCCAAATTTCACGATATCATTGTTTTTTACCTCTGAGTAATACTCCATTGTGTAAATGTAACATATTTTCCTTATCCATTCTTTGGTTGAGGGTCATCTAGGTTGTTTCCAGGTTCTGGCTATTACAAATAATGCTGCTATGAACATGGTTGAGCAAGTGTCCTTGTGGTATGATTGAGCATCTTTTGGGTGTATGCCCAATAGTAGTATTGCTGGGTCTTGAGGTAGGTTGATTCCCAATTTCTGATAAACTGCCATACTAATTTCCAGAGTGGCTGTACAAGCTTATACTCCCACCAGCAGTAGAGGAGTGTTACCCTTACTCCGCATCCTCTCCAACATAGGCTGTTGTTAGCATATTTTATTTCAGCCATTCTAACAGGTGTAAGATGGTATCTCAGAGTCCTTTTCATTTGCATTTCTGTGAGAGCTAAGGATGTTGAGCAATTCCTTAAATGTCTTTTGGCCATTTGAGATTCTTCTGTTGAGAATTCTGTTTAGCTCTTTACCCCATTTTTAATTGATTTATTTGGTATTTTGATGTCTACTTTCTAGAATCCTTTTTTAAACTGTCTCAGATTTTATGTGGATATAGTTGCTGAATATTTGGGTGCCATTTGTTGGCAGTTTTCTTGTCCCAGCATCTGCTCACAAGTAACCAATATTAATTATAAATGTTTGGCTGATAGCTCAGGCTTATTACTAAATAGCTCTTACAATTTAAATTAACCCATATTTATTAATCTATGTATTGCCATGTGGCTCATAGCTTTACCTGTCTTCCAGCATATCTTGCTCCCTCTGTGTCTGCTGGAAACTCTTCTGACTCAACCCTTCCTCATTCTAGCATTCTGTCTGTCTCAGGCTATCTTGTCCAATTTCTTCCTGCCTAGCTATCAGCCAATTAGCTTTTTATTAGCAATGAGAGCAATACATATTTACAGTACAAAAAGATTATTCCACAGCAGTAGAGAGGTCTCCGACCATGCTACCATTCTGTCTTATGGGATTATCTAAACCAGTTTAGGTATTCAAAAGTTCTAAATTTGTGTCAGCAGTGTGCAGTTAGACTTTCTTTGGACAGCCAGCTTCCAAATAAAGACACAGAGGCTTATTATTAAGTATGAAATCTTGGTGTTAGCTTAGGCTTGCTCCCAACTAGCTCTTAAAACTTGAATTAGCCTGTTTATATTAATCTATGTTCTGCTACATGGCTTGTTACCTCTCCTCCATACATTTGACTTCCTCTACATGTTCCTGGTGAATCCTCCATGACTCAGATTCTTCCCAGAGTTCCTATCTCTGCCCAGAAGTCCCACCTCTCCTCTCCTGCCTAGCTATTGGCAGTTCAGCTCTTTATTAAACCAATCAAAAGGTTCCTTGGAAGAGACACATCTTCACAGTATACAAAAAGATTGCCCCACAACATTTCCCCCTTTTTGTCTCAATAAAAAGGAAAGGCGTTAACTCTAACACAGTAAAATTATATGCAATAAGAACAATTATCAGGTAAAAATTACATTCACAATGTCCAGTCCATTTGTATTTGGCAACTTTGGAGAAAGTACTCTATTATTTATCTTATCTTGGTAAGTCCAAAGTTTTGTATCTAAACCACTTTCTATCATAACTTGTATTACCAGCCTAAAAATATCCTTTTAGACCTTAAAACATTTTCTTAGATAAACAACTTAAGCTTTTATGTTTCTCAACATTTAGAAACTTTACATCTCCCTTGCGAATTTCTTTTCTCAATTTGGTAACAAAGAAAACTGTAAGAATATAACTAATTTGCTCTTCACCCATATCAGAGACCTGAGAAGGATAAAATATTACCTGAGTAAACAGGTAGTGCAAAGCAAGCAATTTCCAAAACTATAGAAATGAGCTGGCTGCCTAGACAGTCACCCAAAGTTTCTCTGCAATGTTAGAATATCCATTTTTGGCTTACAGGCCTAGAATATCTGACAGACTTTTCTGTGAAGCAAAAATTTTGAAGGACTGCCCTACTTTGTCTTGGCAAAGTTCAGCAGTCATCTTTTTTTGTGTCCTACTTGTCCAATTTAGACAGCACACTGTCAGTAGTTGAGGCAAGGGCAGTTTTTTGCCTAGTGACTAGACTTGCCACATTGAAAGTAAATTCCATATGGAGGTTCTTTGATGCACATCATCTCTGAAGTAGATTGATGGTGCCAGGAATAGATATATCTCACTGTCATGAAAAATTTTATGTTATTAAATTCCTTATTCTGTAGATCTCTAAAGTGTTTGAAGACCACCTATCTTCTAAAATATATATGTTTAACATTATAAAAAATATCTAACATGACTATAATTTTGATTGTTACAGATGACTGACCACTAATCTGTATTTCTCAATTATTCTAAACAGTTTCTAATAATAGCTTTCAAGGACTAGAACTTTATATTACATTTTTAAATGAACTGTATAGGTACAATACCTTAAACAAAATTAGAAACATATATATAGTATGTTATAATAAAAATAATCTTAAGTTTGTGTCAATATACAACAATCCATACTAATGTAAAATATTTGAGACTAATAGTTGATTTTTAGTTGATTCAGTAATCTACCCTTTTATCCTATCATTCCTATTATCCCCCTTTTCTTTCTTTTCATCCTACACCCCTGTTTTTTAACATTAAATAAAAGAGAAAGACAGATGAGAAAATAAAGAGAAAGAAAGAAATCCCTTAATCTAATCTCCTTTGTTTAGCTTCCTCATTGACCATGACCAATTACAACTTTCGACTAACCCCGCCTAAACAATGATAAATATTCTTTATGTCTGAATCCAAGATTTTCAGGAGATCTCCCCCATTCAAATCTAGTATTTATTAATTTTGAAGAAATCCATAGTTTTTCATTTCCTGTTGAAACAATAAGACAGTCTGTATCTCCGATCACCACAGGTTCAAGGAGGCCACAGCACCAACAAAAGTTTCTCAGAACTTTCAGCTATGGGGCCATGGAGAATTCCAGGAATTTTCAGTCACTTTTAGCCAGTGGAATGCTCCTGGAATCTTTGACTGACCAAGCCCAAAGACAGAGTTCCTGCGAATTCCAGACCTAACCAGGATATCTTCAAGTCAGGTCTAACAGATTAACTTGTCCTGGTGTTTTGCTATGTTGTGTGCTTGTTTTAGTTGAATGTAGTGTGGCCTCCCACCTAAGTCAAACTATCATGGAGCAACAGAGGAACATGAGATAGAAAGTTTAAAGAAGTGGCTGCCTAGGAGAAACAGGAGGCCCTGCAAGGCTCACTCGGGGCCCAGACTGGGGAAAGCTTGGCAGCATCTATGCTCCCAAACAGACACATCCTAGGATTATGCAAGTATGGTAAAGCAGTCCAAAGGTCCTAGAGAAAATTCTCAGAGTCACCTGCTAGAATCTGGTGCTCCAGATTCCATCCTGGGTTTCTGTACCATTAAGTTAGTTTTCTGAGGCATCTTAAAGAGATAGAAAGGCAGAAAAAGATAGGCACATCTGACATTAGGCAAGACCATGCTTATTGGTGGACACACAACAAGGAGGCATAATCTTATCCACATGAATAGTAGAGTCATATATCCCATGCCATGCCAGTGAATGAGAGAATGCCTAAGGAAAAAGATGGCTGCAACCAACTTTTGGCAGCACACATCCTCCCACAATCCTTCTTTACTGACGTCGAGGCAATCTGGGAAGTGTAGTCTTTTAACGGAAAACTACCATTGCCTCCCTTGAAGCTAGGTATAGAAGGGGCTCAATGTGCCGGGCGGTGGTGGCGCACGCCTTTAATCCCAGCATTCGAGAGGCAGAGCCAGGCGGATCTCTGTGAGTTCGAGGCCAGCCTGGACTACCAAGTGAGTTCCAGGAAAGGCGCAAAGCTACACAGAGAAACCCTGTCTCGAAAAAACAAAAAACAAAAAAAAAGAAGGGGCTCAATGCTGTCTAAGGAGAAACAAATGAATTGTTCTTTTCTTATTCATCCTTGGAGAATGGCAGGATCATTTTAAGGTACTAAATGCTAACACTGAGCAACCCCCTCCAAGTGTCAGACTGTAGTATATAGTTTAGGTACATGTTGTGAATTTAGTCTTCAACAGAGCCCTTTGAAGTGCAATTTGTTTTTCTGCTGTTGATGATGATTGATTGATTTTATATATGCAATAGTTGAATAAGGTTAATATTGTAAATGGTTAAAGGTCATATGAGAAGTAATTATCACAGTGTTGAGTCTCAATTCTGTTTAATTTAATCTTGACTTCCTTAAACTCTGAATATATCAGTATCTGCAAGTTCAATTCAGTTGAAAATAACAACACCAAGAAACAGTCAAACAAGCACTAACAGTGGATACAACAAAATAAAGGCTTGTTTTCTTGTCATTGTCAGAAGTAGTGTAGGCACTAAGAGGCACTTCAGGTAGGAGCTCAGACAAGCGTACTGCTGTATTGATGAGGATTCCATTCCCAAGATTGTTTCATGGCTTAAGATGGCTACAGAAGCAACAAGTTGTCATCTGACCTCTACATACTTTTCATGATAAACATGTGTGCACGTGTGTGTACTTGTACACATACATTAAATATTACAAAATGACAAAATATATTTTAGTAAGGAAAATGAATACATGGCAGTTACTGTAGCTGGAGAATTTTTCTCCAGCTCCCACCACCAAGTCCCACCAGTCCCAGAGCCCATTTATAAAACAAACACACAGACTCTTACATTATTTAAACTGCTTGGCCATTAGCTCAGGCCTATCATTGTCTAGCTCTCACTCTTATATTTAGCCCATTTCTATTAATCTTTACTTTGTCACGTGGCTCGTGACTTACCGGTACTTTACATCTTCCTTGTCTTGGCAGTGGCTCTAGCTTGTCTCCCTTTCCTTCCTCCTTCCTCAATTCTCCTCTCTCCTTGTCCCGCCTATACTTCCTGCCTGATCACTGGCCAATCAGTGCTTTATTTATATCGAGCGATATCCACAGCACTTCCCCTTTTTTTCTTTTTCAAAAAGGAAGGTTTTAACTTCAACATAGTAATATTACATATAACAAAATACTTATCGAGTAAAAATTATAGTTACAATATAAAAGAAGATATCTATCTTATATTTGTGAGTTTAAGGTTTTATATCTAACTTATCTTTTATCATAGCTAAGGAAAATTGTAAGTATCTAGTCTTTAACCACATCAAAGACCTCAGAAGGATATAATATTACCTGAGAAATGGGAGAAGGATGCAAGCAACTTTCGGGAGTCTTGTAGGGTAGACAGAGACAGCTGACATTCTGGACAGTCATTTGAAGTTTTCTTGTAAAGTTGGGGCATCTGTCTTTAGCCCACAGGCCTAGAGTCTCTTATTTACTTTTTTCTGTGTCCTGCAGAATGTCTGGCAGTTTAACTATGTGGAGTGGCCTTAATAATTTCACCAATAAGTTACATATACTTAAGGATGAATTTGACCTTCCAAACTCAGGAAATCCTTCTAAGAATGATAAATTATTGCCAGTCAGCTTTTTTGTAATTATTTTATTTCAGAATCACTTCATTATTACATTATTATAATAAAATAATTTTTATTATTGTTTGTTATTGCTATTATTATTAAATATTATTTTACAGCTAGGTACATGGGTTAGACCATAAAATATTTGCCTTGCAAGTAGCACTACCTGAGTTCAGTCCCTAGAATCCACATAACAATGTTAGGCATGGTGGTACAGGATTGTCATCCTAGCACTGGGGAGGTAGAGATAACAAACAACATCTCTGGGGCTTTCTGCCTGGCCGGCCATTCTTGTGGACTTGGTAAGTGCAAGGTTAGTGTGAGATCCTGTGTAGCACAAATTGCTAAATGGTCTTATTAAGAAAACAAAACTGGAGTCAGATATTGGGGTGAAAGCTGAAAGATCAGAGAAACAGAACAAGCCATAGCCAACCTCACCTCGCCAACTCCTCAGCTGATCCTGTTTCCTCAGACTGAAAGCCTCTGAGTCCTCACCCCTGAGGGTCTCAGTTGAACTGCTGCTTAGTTCCTGTCTCCTCACACCTTATATACCATTCCCCACTGTACCAGGAATCTTAAAAGTTCTTATTAATAAAATCAAACCTGAGCTAGGTATTGGGTTGAACATTGGAAGATCAGAGAGACAGAACAAGCCACAGCTGACCTCACCTGACCAACTTTTCAGCTGGTCTTGTTTCCTCAGACTGGAAGTCTCTGTGTCCTCATATCCGAATGGCTCTCAGCTGAACTGTGCTGCTAGAAGCCTGAAAGCTTAACCAGCCAAATGATTAACCAGCCAAATGCTTCTAGTTTCTGGTCTCCATGCCTTATATATCTTTCTGCTTTCTACCACCACTCACTGGGATTAAAGGCTCACTTTCTGGGATTAAAGGTGTGAGTAACCATGCTTGGCTGTATCCTTGAACACATGGATTTCTGCCTCTGGAATGCTAAGATTAAAGGCGTGTGCTACCACTGCCTAACCTCTGCTTAATATTGTGGCTGTTCTGTCTCTGACCCCAGATAAGTTTATTAGGGTGCACAATATTTTGGGGAACACAATACCACCACACCCCACTCAGCCATGTCACTTCCTGGGATTAAAGGTGTGTGTGCTTTCCAAGTAAAGGCATGAGATTTCAAGTGCTGGGTTTAAAGGCATATGCCACCACTGCCTGACTCTGTTCCCAGTGTGGCCTTGAACTCAGAGACCCAAACAGATCTCTGCCTCCCAAGTGATAGGATTAAGGGTGTGTGTCACCACTCTCTGGCCTCTATGTCTAATCTAGTGGCTGACTCTGTCCTCTTATCCCCAAAAAAGTTTATTAGAGTACACAATATATTGGGGTACACAACATATTGCCACAATCCTGTCTTTCCTGAAGATAGTACCTGAAGTTCTTCTACTTCAGAGGAATGTGCGCACGTGCACGCGCGCGCGCGCACACACACACACACACACACACACACACACACACACACACACTTTCACACATGCACGAAAACAACATGATTGCAAATAAGGACAGCTGTTCACATAAATGATGTTTTTGCTTCTTGAAACTGCTTTGACTCATTTACCTCCCTTATCCTCTGCTCACTATGAGCTAGAAAGGGAAGGCATTTTCATTGCTTATTCTACTCTGCAATGGTCACAGGGTATGTGGGTACTTGTGTAAGGCCTCCCTCCCATTAAGCAAACTGTGAAGTCCAGGTCTGCTAACCTCCAGCCTTATGTTTTTATTTCAACTTTAACTGTTTCTTACTTATACTTTACAGTGTTTCTTTATTGTATGGTCTCTGTCCTGATTAAAGTTTTTAAAACTTTAATTTTGTGAGGGATCTTGATCTTTGTACTTGCAATCATATTTTCTTACCCTGCTTACTTTCAGCCCTCAGGGTTTTTCTTGTCTGCATTAGATAATTAAAACATCTTACTGCTTGTGGGGCTGCCCCTTGGAATGCCCCTGTAAACTCAAGCTACAAATCCTCTCTGATGAAAATTCTTCAAAGTCAGTGCACAAACATAAGGATCAAGCCTTGAAACTACATCAGGGGCTTAATAGCTCACTTTTTAAATTATTTCATATCTGGAGAGTGACAGCTAAGAAAATATTTTAGGTGGCTGATACTCCTATCAGTTAATATTGATGAGGGTATCATTGATAGAGAATTATAACTAAAATTAATAGTTACCTTAAAATGTTAAATAATTATTTGATGGAACATATTAAATTTAAAAAAATTGACTCTTTTGTGCAGTGAAATTTATTCTTGCAAAAAATAATACTGATGAAGGAACAGCTTTTCCCAGTTCATGGAAAACTCTGGTTGATTTAAAGATAAGAAAAATAAATGGGAAAAATATCCTGCCTGGGAGATTTCACAGTCTGCTAGCAGGATAAGAGAGAAACATAGGTTCACGTGGAGAGTCCAAGTGATAATGGCTCAAGCAGAAATTGTCAGAACGTGATAGAACAACAGGAGGAGGCAGCATCTTTATAGGCCACTTCAGGACCAATTCAGAGAAAATGTGACGCTTGGACTGAGATCCCAAAGAACAAATGGGAATCCTTCAAGATTGGAAACAAGTGAGGAGGAGTGAGGTGTCACTCAGAGGTAAAGTCCTCTGCATTGTGAGCTGGTTTGTTCAATTTCCACAATTAATAACACACACACACATACACACACACACACACACACACACACACACACACACACACACACACACAGAAAATATGGGTGAGGATGATTCTGATTACTAAATTTAGCAAATGAGAGTGCATATCAAGTTAAGGAAAATGAATGATCAGTACTGGGGTTGGATTATACATATATAAGTAGTAAATGAGGATGGCATCTCCTCCAGTGGCCTGTCCATCAAATGAAAATCAAATGGACATGGCAGAGTTCTAACATGGAATCAACATGGTTAACAGGTGGGAAAGAATGACTAAGGGTTTGCCCATTTCTAAGTGTAGACAGTATGAAAAGCTGAAGAAAACCAAAATGTTGCTTTAGGCATGATATTGAACATACAAGTAGAAAGAGAAATTTTCATATAAAAGTCTGAAAGTTAAAGGAAACACAGTCTGATTATACATTTTAATGCCATCTACACAAAAGCAAGTTTTAGAATGAGAAAACACACAAGATCATAAAAATTAAGACTATGGATTCATCTTCAAAAGTTTTAGCCATATATAAGAAACAGGTGATTACTAAGAAAAATAACTGCTAAAGAATATCTGTCCCTGTCCTTCCCTTACTTTCAGAAATCCAGGAATGTGTCTGAATACAGACAAACCTACTAGGAGAACTTGGCATTGATGAAATTCAAGGATTGTTTTGTGGATAGTGATTGCAAAGCAAATAAAACACTAACATGGACATGGACTACTTACTGTCCTTTCCTCTTGAACCTCTACATCAGGTGGTCAGAACAGGTTAATGCATAGCTGGGGGAATGGTATGTAGTATGTTAATAGATACAAACACAAAAATGGAAGAATTTTCTTACTTTCAGTCTACAAACAGTAAATTTGGGTTTGCTCAACAATATTCAAAGTCTCCATATTCTTTTTGAGATTATTTCCTAATCTTTTACTTTTTCTTTCAATCTGCATAATTTATCAAAAATTTGCACATTGAAGCTGCTGATGCCCTCAAGCTCACTCACTGCAGTACAGGATCTTCTTCACTTTTTTTCCCACTGAGGGAAAACAATATGGCAGCTAGACAGATTTTTCCTTGGTTATATCCACGTTATGAAAGTTCCAAAGATCAAGGTATGAAAGATTGCCCTCATCTGTGAATGTAGATCATAATGTGGGAGTGGATATAAAATAGTAAAAATAAAGCCAAACAGATCTATTCTTTAAAAACATAGACATATATAGATTTACCATCTCTCTGAGGATATGGTTCATTTGATAGCTCAGATAAATATTTAAATCCCCTGCATTGGTCATTTGAGTTTAATACAACATCAGTTTAAGATATTCCTGACTGCCCTGTAGCTGAAAAGAGAAACACTGAGCAAGATCACCATTCAAAGGCTAAGTCTCTGCCTGCTAGTCCTGGATCAGAAGATACACTCATAAGCATCCCCAGAACCAGGGAAAACAATTTGTCATCAAAAGCCTATTTGGAAGACTTCTTGTTTCAAATTACTCTTCTTCTGCAAATAGGCAAAAAGAATCACAAATACATAGGCATCATAATCATAAGCATCACAAAGTGGAAAAAAGCATTCTCTGTTCTTACATGGTGAAACTTCATTTGGACACAAGGTTTGACACTGGTTTCAGCATACTCTCATTTGAGATTTTAAAACCCATTTTGTAGGAGAGGAAACTGAACAGCAGCTATGCTGGGCTGGAGCTAGAACTGATATGTAAGTTGTTCACTTCTTATTCTTCAGGCCTTCTGCTATATAGAAGTTTCTCTATTATTTGGATTTGATATTTGGATATTATAAGATTTGTGGTAACTCAATACAATGGTATATTGTCAGCATCAAACATTGTAAAGCTATTTCCATCAATCCAAAACAAGAAGTTATATATATTTATTGCAATAATTGGGTTCAAAAGTTCAGCTTTATTAATGTGCTCTTGGAATTACAAGAAAAGAGAATGAGAGGAGAGAGAAAAGAAGATAATGAAGAATGGAAAAAAGTGAGGGGGAGGGTTATAAAATTATTTATTTTTTATTTCATCAATATTAATTGAATCATCTAGAAAATAGAAAGCCTGCTTCTCCTTTACTGTAGACTAGTGAACTAACTTGTACCTTTTTCTGATAATTGCCATGAAAAGCATCAGCAGGCCTTACATCTGGCTCTTTCTGGGCATCAGTTCCTTCATACCATCAATAATTTGCTTTCTGACTTGCATGTCTTGTTAAAACTCTTCCCTGACGTTAAAAAAAATCTTATAGTATCAATAGGCCTCCATTTCTATTTTATTGACTTACGGTTAAGTCTTACAGTGATACGAGTTCATTTAACATATTTTTTCTTAAGTGAGCAAAGAATGATCCCAAACCATGTGCTGAAAATCTATTCCTGTGTAATGATCCAAGGGGCCAACATCATCACTTCTCTTCATTGCACACTGTCTCCACTCTGTTCTCTTTCCCAGAATTCTATTCTCAGTCCAATTCCAGTCCATTAAAATCTTTATAGCTTCATAGTACTTTTTACCACAGTGAAGGAAATATTATTCTTTATGGCTATTTTGGCTCTGTATTCCCTCAAATAATCTTAAAAACAAGTTTGTAAAATTTCACAGAGATTCAGTGGGGCTAGAGTTTAGAACTATTCTAGGGAGATGTTTTTAAAATTAACATTACTAGCTAAGAACATGAACACTCTATATATTTTATTCCTCTATTACACTTTTAAATAAATATTACAATATTTTTCACAGTGGTTATAAACTTCCTTTTTGGCTTTATTATTGGGTAATATGTCTTTTCCCCTTCCGATTTATACTACTGTTTACATAAAATTGCATTTCATAATTTACAACTTTAATTTTTATTTTTATACAATTTAAATTAAAATAGAATTACATCTCTTGTTGTTGTTGTTGTTGGTTGGTTTGTTTTTGAGACAGGGTTTCTCTGTGTAGCTTTGGAGCCTTTCCTGGAACTCACTCTGTAGCCAAGGCTGGCCTTGAACTCACAGCAATCCACCTGCCTCTGCCTCCCAAGTGCTGGGATCAAAGGCATGCGCCACCACTGCCCAGCTTTAGAATTACATTTTTTACCTACTTTCCCTTTCTTCTTTATAGTCCCTTCTAGGTTTCTTCCTTCTAACTATTCCTATGCATTCCTGCACTATCAAATTGATAGCCTTTTTTCCTTTATTGTTATTGTTGCATACACACAGAGAGGTGATTGTTAATAGCAATCATCTCATCCTCTATCCTGGCAGGCTGTTTAATTTTTAATTCTTTCTCTCATCTAAACTAACTGCTATTTCTTTGAGGCTTACCAGGCAGACCTTCAGCACAATACTGAAGTGGTAAAGACTGTGTGTCCTTGACTTGTCCTTGATAGAAAACAAAATTATGTCAACCTTTTTCTTTATATGCAGTGTGTGTTGCAGACAGGTGTTTAGACATCCATAGTTTAAGATATTTCCTTTCCTTTTTGATCTGTATTTTTTGTAAAGTTCTTCACTTGGTATTTTAAAATCCCTAGTCCTTAGAAATGGCCATTGCCCTGTGTGACCCCTTATACCCCTTGCTATGACATTTCCTAACCCACCTTTACCCTCAGCTTCAGTCACATTGGACCCTCTTGACTTCTTCATGCTCCAGACATGTATCTGTCTCATCAGATTTCTGCTCTGCTGTCTCATGTTGGCTCCTCCAGATATCTTTAGGGCTACCACATTTCCAGACTTTGGGCCATTAGTAGAAAGTCTCATTCCTAAGATGTGCCAAAATTCACCCTCACCTTGATACCTTCCATTTCCCTCCTCACTTTCAATTTGTCATTTCAACTTACTGTTACTGTGTGATACTTTTTTATTTTGTTAGTGTCCCATTAAGGAGAATTTTCTCTTGAGTATTCATCTATACCTTCACAAATAAATCAACCGAGAATATGCCTAGGAGACAAATAGACACCATTTAGTTTCTTCCATTAAATTTTCAGTGTAACCTACAAATACTGATTATTCTTTATCAGAAAGAAAAACTGCATAAAGACACCTTAAACTGATATCCACTGTTGTTTGAATTCTAAACAGTCTTTTAATAATAATAAAAAAAACACCCAGGGCCTGATATTGGGGTAAATGCTGAAAGATCAGAGAGACAAAGGAATAAGCCACTGCCATGTCTCACCTCGCCAACTCCACAAATCCTCTGACTGAAATCCTCAGAGTCCTCACCCAGAAGGATCTCAGCTGAACTGCTTTAGTTCCTGTTTCCTCACGCCTTATATACCTTTCTCTGCCCAGCCATCATTTCCTGGGATTAAGGGCATGTTTGCTTCCCAGTACTGTGATTAAAGGTGTGTGACACCACTGTCTGGCTCTGTTTTCTCTCCTAGACTGAGTCAATCTCATGTAGTCCATTGTGGCCTTGATCTCACAGAGATCCTGAGTGCTAGGATTAATAGTGGGTGCCATCACTGCCTGGCCTCTATATTTAGTCTAATGGCTTGTTCTGTTCTCTGAACTTCAGGCAAATTTTTTTAGGGTACACAATATATCACCACAATGTACAAGTCCAGAATTATGTATCTCCAGCCTTGTTGGGTGACATTTCCTACTGATTGTGTGTGTGTTTGCCCACTAAGAACAATAGCTAAATTGGAGTTTTAGTTTTGTTTTGTAATTTTTATGTATTTCTTCTTACAAATAATGACTGTCTCAATTATAGGATAACACAGTTCCTTTCCTGGTTAAAATGATGTAGAGTAGCAAAAAGTTATTTTTAATATGGAACAGATTGACTACAGCTATGTTTCTATGGCTACTAAGATCCTTGAACAAAAGATGAAATAGCAAACACATTACTGGATGTTATGGTCTCCATGAATTTTGCTTTATGAGCTTGTATGTCTTCTAAGCAATAGCATTGTTTTTATTTTAAATGGAGAAAAGTGAATGAATTTCCACTTATCATAGAGAAATTTCACTATGGTAGACAAAACACAATAGCACCTTTGTGTGATGCTGGCTTGTTGCTGTAGTTTCGCCACACAGAGAAAGAAGAGCAGGGTGGATATTGAGCAGATACAAAGCAAACCCAGCTAAGTCTAAAGGCTGTCTTATCAAGTTCCTTCCAGCTCACTCTATAGAAGAAGCTGAAAATTCTCCTCCTCAGATTTTCCAGGGGTTCTACTGATGGCCCAAACTTACTGAGATCTTAGACCAGAGAGACCTGGAAACAAGGTATTTATACTCTGGCCCTGTATGTAGAACTTGGCAAATAAACAACAAATGTCTTTTTTTAAGTGTGAGGTTCTGAGACAAATTCCTGAAACTAACAACAGCAACTAGAGCACAGTTGGAGCTACCTATTCCATCCAGATGTAAGGAAGTCAAGACTAGAGTAAAGCTAGTACTGCCATCTTCTACTAGCTATGAGTAAGAACAGGTACCATGAAACAATGACTTGGAGGTGGTCTACAGGAAAAGAAACAGCTAATTCTGGAGTTGCTGAGGTGTAAACAGGATGCCAAGGTGGGTATGGGGCATGTTGGAATTTAATTGAGGATTTCAGGGTACATTAAAGGGTTTAAAATAGACTTTTGTTGTGTTTAGTCCATGGCTATTAACTGGTTAACATCCTCATCTGTCAATCTTCACTCTTTGTCATTAAATTTAGGACATCTTCCAATTTTGTTCTTATCAACTTTGCCAGAGGTTTCAATGATTGATTGATCCACATATTTCTAGTTATCAAGAGATAATGTAAAGAAACCACAGATGTCAGCTCTGTTGCTATTAAACTCCCAGCAAAGGTAAGCTCCTGAAGCTGGTGGTTGGGATGCTGTATTCCCTATACAAGCTCAGAGGTGAGATGGTAGGAAGTTAGCACTAACATACCTCTACTATCAGTAGAGCCTGGATCATTCTCAAACCAGAAAATGGAGCAGCAGTTCCCTGACTCCATCACCCACTTCCATAACAGTCTTCTAGACACAAAAACACATAACAAAACTCTAAAGAACCTGCAACTACTGTCCAAGAAGATACTAGAAAAGTACATAGGCTTTGTGTAAACTTTCAATCACAAAAAATACATCTGAAACTCATTTATGGAAAACATCCATTCTATGTCCACTGACTGAATGGATTTGTCATGACAACCTTTGCTAGGAAACGCATTTTCCAGCTATGCTTCTGCCCTATTGGTTATTTCTTGCACACTTTCACAATCATCTTGAAAGCTACTGTTTTATACACTGATGCTACCCTTAGCCACAGTCAGTTAATGTAGTTCGTAGCCTAATTCAGGCCATTGACAGGCTCATCCTCTTTGGAAAAGTTTGGCAAGATAAATGGTGGGAAGAAACTGCTGTGAAGATATTCTCTTCTAGGGAAGAAACCTTGGGGAAAGGTTTCTGTTTTGTTTTTTAGGAGAATGAAGGCTAAGGAATCTGAAGAACACTGGACAAATGAGACAACTGAAGAAAAAGGACAAATCATCTATCCCAGGAAACAGAGTAAAATGGCCTATATATATGATATATAGTATATCATCTATAAAATTTTATAAGTCTTCCTAAATGTTTGTTTCTGCTCTTCTCTAAAGACATTTAACACTATTGGTCTTCTTGTAGTACCAGTTCAATTAAAATTTAAAGCTGACTTTGGAGTTGGAGAATGGCTCTCTCCTTCTTTAAACTCAAGCATGTTGTTAAAAGGAAAATGCAAATTCTCTGTATCATGCCAGAAGACAAGAGCCATCTTCTGCTATGGGACAAGAGAAAAACCAAATTAATTAAGGGACTATTCTATTACTAATCTCAACTCTTTGATTCTATTCTGATTCTTTAAACTTTTCTTAAAGTATGAATTTTATATCAAAATTTACAAGATTAATATATATACATAGATATACATTTTAAACTTTGTTAAGATATGAATGGTCATATAGAGTACTAACTAATTCTAAAAAAAAAGGCTTCAATTAGCTGCATATATATGTCTTTGTGTTTGAGTCTCTTATCAGTTTTCTGCAGGAAATTACAGCCAGGCCTAACATCAACTGAAGTCTCCAGGAAGAAGATGGGGCCCCACAACAACAATTCCACATGGACAATAATAATATCACTAAGCTGACAAACATCATCTACAGATCACCTTTGAACTACAAAGTGCTCAGAGCAATTTTGAGATGGCTAGCTGAGATGATCCAGTCTCAAAGACTACTTGAACAAGGACTTGAAACAAGCCCTGCATTTTCTCATTATGCAATGACTGGATAAATGATACAGGACTTGACAATTAACCCCAAAATTTTCTTTTTAGGATTCCCTAAAGATATCATCACCCCTAGAAAGCAAAAAGAAAAAGAGAATATAGATACGAGATCATCGAATCTACTCTGAGAAAAAAGATAAAGAAATAATAGGATAAATGGGTAGATCACTGAATCTATACTGAAAAGAAAAAGGGGACGATATAAAAATGACAAAACGTAGATTATTGAAACTTTTATGAAAATATGAATATGGTAAGATAAAAAGGTCAATTTTTGAATCTACTTTTTAAAAGGAGTTACTTGTTTTAAATAGGATAAGTAATGAAAATTTTTGTCTGAGTTTATCAAATGTTACTGGACTGGACATTGTTATATATTAATGGAGTTTTTTGTCTGAATCTGTCAAATGTTAATGGACTAGACATCATTAATGTAATCTTGACTGTGTATATTGTATATACTTATTGGATATAATTTTTCTTGTATTAGTTATAAGCTTTTTTTATTTTAGACAAAAAGAAAGGAAATGTGGTGGTATTGTATTCCCCAAAATATTGTGCACCCTAGTAAACTTATCTGGGGTCAGAGACAGAACACCCACAATATTAAATATAGAGGATAGGCAGTGGTAGCACATGCCTTTAATCCTAGCATTCCAGAGGCAGAAATCCATCTGTTCAAGGATATAGTCAAGCATGGTGACTCACGCCTTTAATCCCAGAAAGCAAGCTTTAAATCCCAGTGAGTGGTGGTAGAAAGCAGAAAGGTATATAAGGCATGAGGACCAGAAACTAGAAGCTTTTAGCTGGTTAAGCTTCAGGCTTTCGAGTAGCAGTTCAGCTGAGAGCCATTGGGATGAGGACACAGAGATGTCAGAGAAAACAAGACCAGCTGAGAAGTTGGCCAGGTGAGGTTAGCTGTGGCTTGTTCTGGTTCTCTGATCTTCCAGTTCACCCCAATACCTGGCTCAGGTTTGATTTTATTAATAAGACTCTTTAAGATTCATGCTATATCTATCATTGGGACATAGTCCATCATTCTAGCCAGGCACATGACCTAGCACAGGCCACTCATAGCTCAGAAGTTATTTTTGTTTAACTTTTAAATAAAAATATTTCTAACAGTCTTAATATTATTACAGCACTTTTTTCCCAAGTATAATTTCCATCTTGATCTCCATATCTGTAAATAGCAATGATTTCTAGAAAACAGATATTTAATAAATGCTTATGGAATGAACCAACAAAGAGTGAACAAATGTATCTGTAGGATGTGACCAAGAATTTTATTGAAGCTAATTTATTTAGCAATTCAAATTAAAAGCCACTATACATAAAATGTACAGAAAACAAATAAATTTAAGATGAGTATGATAAAACACAAGTTACAAACCACACCTGAACAAAGTAAGATTAAATAAGAGAACAAGATAAAGAATTTTAAATTTCAGATTGCTACCAGGATCTGATAATTTTAAATATTGAAATAGCACTCTTAAGTTATTTTCATATTTGCTTAACTGTGAGTTGTGATCTCTAGGGAGCCACAAAACAATAAAATAGTATCACAGCAGCAAACATGCTCACAGCATATGAGTGAGAAGTCACAGTTTGAACCTTCCCATAAACATGTGAGGTACACTAACTTGTTCCTTCCTAGAAGTGTATGTCAGCACTCTAGTTAATATGCTAGACATCTTTACATGTAATTAAAGCACCCATGGAAATAGAAGATGGAGAATGTGCTTTCTTTGTTTTACATGCAGCCCTATTGAGTGCATAAGGAGTGCCAGGTTCTGATATACAAAATCAATATAAGTATTAATCCTTGAGAAGTTAACAATTCCATGCATGACATAAAAATAAAAATAACTTGGTGATGTGCTATAAGAGTTCTGAATAAAACATTACTGGGAAGAAAGTCTCAAAACTCACAGAAGAAAATTCTCATTGTTTGGTGAAGAGACCAAGGAGGAGGAGTTTCCAAATCTTCCTTTCTCAGCAACTGAGCTTAGCATGGTGAGGGGTGGTTTTTGGGGGTTTTTGTTTCTTTGTTAGTTAGTTTTTTCCACCTTGCAGCTGACTACATGTGATATCTATAAGACAGTGTTGGGGAGAAAAAGAAAGCTACCAGGTAGCGTCGAATCAAAACTAGAGGATGGCCCAGGCCCTACTTGACTGCCATAATAAATATCTGTGATGCCTGCTATTGTGTGTGATCATCTACAAGGGGATAATTAATTCTTGTAAACTAAATGGTTCAAGTGCCCAACTCATTATCTCCTTCCTGTGTGAGATTCATTTGATAAGTATGAATATGGAGTGGACTCTATGAACAGAGGTGGCTATTTATTTGAAGACTTTATCTTTAATCAGGTTTTACCTGATTAAAAAAAATTGCATTCTACTGGCATACTTTTGTGAAGTTTCTTAAGATACAAGCCACATTTCTTAAGTCATTTCTTCAGAAAGTCACTGATAATGTGTACATGCTCTTACTGGAAAGGAAGGCTCACTGGCAGGCTGGTGATGGCTTACATAGTAATATGTCAATTGGTGCTTTGTGCTAAGAAGGATATGAAGGAACAAGATCATATTTGTTAGTTTTTCTTCCTAGAAAAGAGGGGAAAGAGAATGATTCTAAGTATAAGAAACATTTTGGGAAATGAAGAAACATATCTTCTTTTAGAAGAAAGATACCAAGTTCAGAAAACAGAGATACTAAAGCCATTGTGATAACCCAGTGTGTTTCATTGTAACTATCATCCTAATGACAACATGATTCATGTAATTTTAGTCTCCATTTAAATAAGCTTAAATATCAACTTGAAAGACTACTGTATTTTCCAGACAGCATTTTATGAAGAATGATATAAGAATACAGATCTCTGAACCCAAAAGAGCTTACAGTTGACTGGGAGACATAGGTAAATTAACAAAATTGTGTGAGAGGGTATTAACTACTCACTGAAGTAAAGTTCATGTGAAATGGGTTCCCTAAGGTGAAATGTTGAGAATGGCTTCCCATAACTGATTTCGAAGCCAAGATAAGCAGTGAAGGAAGCAACAAGTAGCTGAGCACAGGAAAGATAAGAATTCAGAGAAACCTGTGTAGACACTTAGCAAAAGCAAGGGGGAACATCTGATTCAGGGATACAGGTGATGCTGTCTCGACAGTTCAGAGTATAAAGAGGAAATGCTGGCAGTGTGTAGGTCTTGGAAGCTTTTGAAGCAAGACATAGAAACACATCATTTCTAAACTGTTACAAATAAAGGGAGGGTGTCTGATAAGCATGGTGTGATGGCATGTGAATGCAGGATTTTCTTTGGCTTCCAGAAAGGATAATGGTGACTTCCAATTCCCTGTTCACTGTTCACTGGTCTCCACTCTCTAATCTGGCTGTACTCCCTGACATCACTGCTGACAATCTCTCAACTTAGCACACTTCAACTCTATCCTTCCTTGTTTCTCATAGTGGACAAACATGAAGCTTTTGGTTTAGCCCTGCCTTTGTAATGAAAGAGCTCTTAACCACCCATCACTGAAGGCTCCAGGACCATCATGTACCCAAGTAACTGATGCAAAAAGAAAAAGAAAAAAAAGGGATTTCAGGAACCCAAGTAGACTTGTGGGAAAATAAGAAAACAGTTGCTGTATGTTCTTCAAAACTATCAAGCCCACTGTAGTCTTCTTAAGTGGTTTTCAAACCTTTGCCAAAGAGTACTTTATTGCATACTTCAAAAGAGCTAGAAAAGAAGATTTTGAATGTTCTGATATGAAACACAAATGTTTGAGACAACACATTTGATAAATACCCTGATGTGCTTACTATCTTATATGTACACATACTGAAACCTATAGCTACCTCAGAAATATGTACAACAATCATGTGCTAATAAAAATTAAAACATAAAATTAAAGATGGGCACCTAACCTAAGAAAAGATAATGAGAAGACATTTTCCTAGTTAACAGCTTAAACAGAGACAAATGAAGTTTAGATAATAAAGGACCAATATATCACGGAGCATTGAATTGAGTGCTACTGTGGAACAATCCTTCTCTACACTATGAATATGTATTACTCTCATTGGTTAATTAAAAGCTGTCAGCCTGGTAGCTGGGCAGGAAGTTAGGCAGGAAAGCCAAACTAAGAATGATGGAAAGAAGGAGGGCAAAGTCAGGAGAAACACTAGCCAGCCACCCAGGAAGCAAGACATGCTAAAAGACAGGAAAGCCATGAGCCACGTGGCAATACATAGATTAATAGAAATTGGTTGATTTAAATGTAAGAGTTAGCCAGTAAAAAACCTCAGCTATTGACCAAGCATTTGTAATTAATATAAGCCTCTGAGTGATTATTTGGGACTGGGCAGTAGGGACAGGAAATGTCTGTTTACAGAGTGCTCTTCAGACTCAAAAAGGGGTTGAGCAAAAACGTGCATGGGTATCCAATAAATATAGAAAATAGGATTGTGATTCAGGTTTCATTATATAAATTGGATTCCTCAAACTGACAGAATTCTTCATTTTCTTAAAACAAGATATTCTTGAACTAGTTTGTTCCAGTGTGTTTAGGATCTGCAAGTATTCCATGTGCTTCCAACTCAGCAGGAGCAAAGGCAATCACAACTCAAGGTGAAGCTCACCATGGCTGAGTCCCCTACGTGCTCTGGAGCTCCTGCTACTGTATCTGAAAACAAGAAACTATCACCAAGAACCACACTGGTCTCCACAGGGCTCCCTGTGAGCTTCCCATTCTTCACAGGCAGTATGAGTGACAGTGGTGGGTGGGAACAGATGATGTTCCAGTATTTACTTTGGCATGTGGATTCTTATATAATAAGATTTTCCTATATTTATTTTGGTTGTAGTCTTTTTTTCTTTATCAGGCATCATTATCTGAATCTCACAGATAGCTCAGTGAGGGTTAATCTTAGTCATGGAGCAGGTCACATATCACAGATCACACTTTGTGCTGACATGTCAATAAGTCCAATGTTTGCAAAGTGTGGAATTGCACAGGCTGGCTCTTATAATATTCAGAAGCAAAAGGAATTTTTTTATCATACTATCATAAATTAGAATAGTATAACTACCTTTGATTAAATTCCCATTGTGTCTTTGGTGCTTTATATAATGATGTATTTGTGTGAGTGTCTTTCTTATTCAGCTTTGGTTGTGATCTAAAAGCTAGGATTTAGAAGGAGCTAATAATAGTTTCCAATTACTACTGAGCAAAACCTTAACCCAAAAACTTTGAAGCTTCAAACAGTATTTGTATTGGGTATTGCAGTGTATACTTATAATTCCAATGCTCAAGAGGCTGAGTCAGGATGATCCCATGTTTGAAATCATACTGACCTACATAGTGAGAGCCTATCTAAAAATAGCAAACCAAAACAAATTAAAGAAAAGTGTCTATTATGTTGACAAATTCCATGGGCAAAGAAATTAGGTACATTATCTGTGACTTCAGGTGTCTCCAAGGCCAAGGAGTAACTAAAAACGTAGGCCCAAATAACTGCTCATTCATTCATTTTTCTCGCCCTGTGAGAAACAAACCCAAAGCTTGAAACTGACATCTGGCATTTTCCATGCAGCTTCTCTACTTGGTTTGGCTCCCCACAGTATGGTCATCTTTCATAATTTTCTTCCAATATATGGGTTCTTGGATTCCAGGACAAATGTTTCAGAATAAGACACAGCTGTACGACTTTGATGTGATTTCTGTAAGTCACACAGGGTAACTTCCTCTCATTTTGTTGAAGCCTACCCACTTTAAGGCAATATAAACTGTCCTATTAATGGACACCCAAAAGTTGATGCTATGTTTTTGTTTTGTTTTGTTTATTTTATTTTGTCAAAGCATCTGTATATAGAAGAAAAAATGCTAGTTTTAGTTGAAATAAGAGAACACCACAAACTAGGTGGTTTAAACAGTAATCATTTATTTCTTGAAATTCTGCAAATATGAGATTCTGCAGATCCAATGCCTAGTGAGGACACTTTTCTGGGTTACACACTTCAAAAGTTGTATTGTATTCTCACCTCAAGTATAAAACACACAGTAGAGGGAAGAGAGCTTGGTATGAGATCTTCTAAGGGTAGTAAGCCCATTCATGGGCTTTTAACCCAATGATCTAATTATCTCCCAAAGTTTCCACCTCCTAGATACCACACTGATGGTTAATATTTCAACATATAGATGTTAGAGAGACACAGGTATCTAGTCCATAATGGAGTGTGCATTAAAAACTAAAAACAGCCAGGCGGCGGTGGCACATATCTTTAATCCCAGCACTCGGGAGGCAGAGGCAGGAGGATCTCTGTGAATTTGAGGCCCGCCTGGGCTACAGAGTGAGTTCCAGGAAAGGCACAAAGCTACACAGAGAAACTCTGTCTCGAAAGAACCAAAAAAAAAAAAAAAAAAAAAACCCTAAAAACAGCAATGGAATGCATTACTTACCATTCAGGATAATAAAGGAAATACATGGGTTGAGTAGCAGCTTGTGGAGAAATGGTCACTGTGGCTCTGTTCCTTAACTCTGAAAAAGAATTATAAAGGGAGATAGGAGAAGCTTACTTTGTTCTCATTGACAGGAAGATACTTGAAAAGTTTGGAGAACCTGCTTGGATGGACACCCCTTGAAATTTGTGGGATAGAGTGAATGGAATCAGACTCATAGCTGTAAAGTCTAAAGCTGAGTTGTTAACTAGCCAAAGTAGCCTACACAGTCCAAAGAAGTTTGACGCAAGCTACTTTCCAGAGCCAGGCTGGGTAAGAACATTTATGCCATCAGGAAGGACCAGTTATGAGTTGTCTTGAAAATTATTGCAATAAAATACTACATTCAGAACTAAAGAGGCCTTGGCATAAATGAGGCAGAAGTGTTAAAGGGAAAAGCTGAAGGGAATTGGATAAATCAGGTGTATACTGTCACTGTTGTCAAGGATTTGATATCAAAGATATACTAAGCAAATAAATAAATATCTGTGGTATCTACCATACCTAGACCACATCAACACAAGATTACAAAGAAGTATTCCTCTGTCTCCAAACTTCTTTCACTCCCATTGTGTCACAAAATAACTATCTGGAGGAAAATGCCTTATGAAAATGGAAATCCAATCCACTAGAGGATATGGAAAAACAATCTTTAATTGAATGAGAATCCAGGGCTTAGAATGCCTGTGGACTAATGAGCCATTAAAACCTGGGGAAAGAAAGTATCTCAGAATCCCTGAGAATGACTAATATTATATGGTATCTGTCAGAGATTTTAATTCACGTTTAGAGATTTAAAAACTCTAAGGAATAGCAGTCATTGGGAAAGTATCAAGTATGCTTGCTTTCTAACTTTGCCAAACATTTCAAATAAACACGACTCATGCACATTAATTTTTTTCTTAATGATTAGAGACATAGAAAATATTACTCCATGATAATGTAAAGTTGCATCTGTGATGTTCTTGTAGTAAGTTCCAGTGTCTCTCTGTCCTGCAATTGTATACAGGTCAGCTGTGTGATTCCAAGCCACGGCAGTGACAATCTTACAAAGTCCCTTGTCTCTGGAAACCTTCTCCAAGATCTGGATCTACAGTGAAGTTCAGTTACCCGTAGCTGGAGTTTTCTCTCCGGGTCCCGCCAAGCCCCAGCAGTCTGACAGCCCACTTATAAAATAAACGCACAGACCCTTATATTATTTAAAATGTTTGGCCTAATGCCTCAGGCTTCTAGCTAGTTGTTCTTTTATCTTAAATTAACCAATTTCTATAAATCTATACCTTGCCACATGGCTCTGTGGCTTACCATATCTTACATGTTGGTACTCATGGCAGTGGCTGGCAGCATCTCCTGACTCAGGTTTCCTGTTCCCAGAATTCTCTTCTCTGCTTGTCCCACCTATATTTCATGCCTGGCTACTGGCCAATCAGTGTTTTATTTGTTAACCAATCAGAGCAACACATTTAACATACAGAACATCCCACAGCAGTTACCTGAGCCTGCCATACCCATCTGCTAGAGCCAGCTGAGCCAAAACTCACTCCAGACAGGTGTCAGACCAGGAAGTTAAGTCAAACAGAATGATTCCAACTAGCTCCATCTATCAAAGGAATTCCACCAAGTAACCTCAGCTGACAATTTACAGAAGAGGGAAATGGCCCAAATGAACCCTGTCCAAATCAATAACTCACAAAAGAATGAGACATAGTACTCATTAGTGGTTGTTATTTAAAGCCATGAGGTTTAGAGAAACTTTTACATATTAATAAATATACCAAAGATGCCCATCTTATGTATAGGGAAACAGGCAATATAAGACTTTCTCAAGAAAACTTCTTTAATAAATGATAAAGGATATTTAAAACTTTTTTCAGTTGCACATTATTTTCACTGTGAATAACAACATTGTAACTCAGATTTCCTATAACAAAATGCCTTCAATAAATGTACAAATGATTTCAAAGGTTTTCAGTCCATGGACAACTGGTCCCAAAACTTTTGAGGTGAGAGTGAACTAGCAAATCATGTTGGGGTGTGTGTTTTAGAGCAATACTGCTCATCACATGGTGTCTGGGAAGCAGAGAAAATAGGAGCTAAAGTCCCAATATAAGAACATAGTTCTAGTTACTTAACTTCCTTCCATTAGGCTGTGCCTCTTCTATCACTTCCCAAGGAGTGCCAATGTGCATACAGGCCTTTTGGAGGCATTCCACATCAACTGTCAAAGACTAATGTTCACCTCACAATGCAATATGTATTCTGTCCACTGCCAAGACTCTCCAAAGTCTTCACCATTCCTGAGCTGCTGAAAAGTACAAATTTAATGTTTCCTCAAAGACTCAAGGCAGACTGTAAAAATAAAAAAGGAAGTCACATACCTGTCCCAGCATACAATGGTAAGAGAAGAATGGTTTGTTTTACCAAAGAAAATGGGGACCAAAGCAAAAGACCTAGCAAACAAACACTGAAACCCATCCCCATGTCTTACCTGAGACACAAGGCAGAAGGTGGGCTCCCAGATGCTTCGGCAGCCCTGCTGCCAGGACCTTCTTGCACACAGTACTTTGGTAACTCTGGTCACTTCGTAAACTCTCTCTGCCCATCGTTTACAGTTTTGCTCAGTAGATATTCTACACTCTGGCAAATCTAACTTTCTGGAGTCTTTGATGAAGCTCCAATTCACACTAAGGAATTCAAGCATCACCATGGGGGGTTTCTTAAAGGGGCTATGAACGAACGAACGAACGAACACACAATGTTCATCCTGTCACCACAGGCTTCTTTGAAATCCAAATGGAAGCTTCCAAGACCCTCTAATTCTTGCATTCTTCATTCTTGAAAAAACAGTATCACTGTGGCAATGCCAAGTTAAACTGATGTTCTGAGCTGTTCCTGGATTGCTTGAGCCATTAGTGCAGTAGCTTGGGAGTGCTTTGATTACTCACAAAGGGAATGATTCCCATGGAAAAAAGCCCCTTAGGTGATCTTGAGCAAACATGTTCCCTGGGGCCCTGTTCTCAAATGGAAAGTTTATATTTTGGTATCTTTGAGTCTGTTATGTGTGCTATCTTGCCATTTCTGAGTTCCTGTTGAGGTATTTTTATATTGTCAGAGTGCAAATACTTGATCAGTTTTTTTTTTTTTTTTTTTTTTAGATTTATTTATTATGTACACAGAAGAGGGCGCCAGATCTCATTATGGATGGTTGTGAAACACCATGTGGTTGCTGGGAATTGAACTCAAGACCTCTGGAAGAACAGTCGGTGCTCTTAACCTCTGAGCCATCTCTCCAGCCCACTTGATCAGTTTTTAAAAGGTTAATCTCTTTAGCAACTGTACTCTCCTTGGAGACACTTTTAAAAGAGACTTTTTTTCTGACCAAACTCTAAGTTTTTCTAAGTGTTTCTATCCTTCTTGTATTCACTCTGTATTCTGATAATTCAGATAAAAGCAGCAAGTAATAGCTATTCCTGTTTAATGCTGTGATATTTTGAAATTCCCTCAGCAGAAAAATTAGTATAGCACCTTGTCTCAGGGCATTAATTTAATGAGTTCATATTTTTGCTGAAATATCATAGGGTAGCCTATGGTAAATTTCCAATGAAGTTCATTTTTCATGAATCCTTGTAAGTATGACATTTAATATCTGCATTATTTTCATAATTTTATTCTTGGATACTACCAAAATCTCCCATTCATCTCTACTTATAGCATTCTAGTCTTCTTGTACAATCCTTTCCAAACTCCCCCAACAAGACAATCTTAAAGACTTTTATATCTTAAAGCTCATAGCAACAAGGACATATCCCTATACCAATTTTCCATGTTGGTTGACAACATTCCTGAGATGATCAGCTTAAACACAGAAACATTGTTTGACCCAGTTTGATCATCTGGATCATTACTTTAGGAACTCTGGTGAGGCAAAACATGAAGGAACATGTGCCTAGGAAGCTGCTTAACCCATGGTATCATGGAATCAAGAGGAGAAGAGGCAGTCCAGGGCCTTAATATTTCTTTCAAAAGCATGTGGCCAATGAAACATCTCTTAAAACTGCCGCCATATCCCTTTAGCAACAAACTGAAGATCAAGCAATTAACACTTGTGCCTTAGGAGGTAACACAGGTTCAAACTGTGATGTACCCCAAATCCAAATAGTGAGCTGATTATTAGAAAGTCTTTGTTGTTGTCACACCCCCTTATTTATCACTCATATAGCAACACATAAACAAAATCAGATTACTGCAACTGAGGAAATGGAATAGACCAAGTACTTTGTAAGGTATACTTTCTTTTCTCTTAAATATTTGAGAATTTCATACAATGTATTTGGAACGTAATCCCCTCCTCAGCTATTACCTTACTGTCCACTCACTGCCCCCAATCCTTTCCCTCCTAACTTTGATATTACTTCTTTTTTTTCTTTCCCAATCAAATTTAGTGTGTGTTGCCCAGGCAGTCTTGAAATTGGAGACTGCTTGGTCTGTAGTCAGGCTACCAGGATCCACATCTTAAAAATAGAAATATAAAAACAATCTGACTTTTTTCTCTGGATAACTTCAAGGGAGTAGTGTTTTCCAGACACCAGAGAGCAGATGTCCATGTAAATTCATAAATTAAAACAGCATGCACAAGACCTGCAAGCTTCACCCAGACAAAACCCAAGCAGAGTGGGCAGGAATGTCGATGCACCATCTCACCACTAGCTGAGGGTACTTTTTTTTAAAGTTGAATATTGACACTGGAATAATCTCTTCTATGAGGCAATTTACTTCATCCATATTTTTTTCCATTTTGGGTAATTATTAACTAATTTGTTAGCACATATTATATGTTATCTCATTTACCTGTGAGCTGCACATTGATCTGTAGTTTTATTCATGTGTGTGTGTAGATGAGAAATAATGACCTCAAAGGAATTAGCAGAACAAGTCATACATGCTCCAGAAAAAAAAAATTCTAGGCAGCAAAAAGCAAACCTCAGAAGCACTGAAAATAATTACACTTTTAAGTAAATTTTATCTGATTTTTCTTCACATCTTCAAGGATTATCGCAAAGACTGTTAGCAAAGTCCAGTAAAGAATTAAAACAAAGGTGAATAGGATCATGGGTGGTGAAGCAGATGCTGCTGAGAGCTGCAAATGCTCTTAAGGGAAAAGCAGCTGGGTTTACTGACATATGAGGTAAGTTGTGAGAGAGTAAACTGGGAATCAAGACTGATCTCAGCATTCTTACCTAAATAGAGGCCAATGGGAGTGGTCAGTAACAGAGACAGTGAGGTTGGAACTAGGTCAGGGCTACCCCTGGGAAACGTACAATCATGAGAATACAGATAGCTGTATGTACAGAAAGAGCTGTGGCTATATAATATAAAACAAAATATAATTTATCATAAAGGGAATCCAACTGTGGGTACTCAAGCACTGTTAAAATAACTGATGTGTATTTGCAGCCTTAGTCAGAGCCCCATTGGATAAACAAACTATGTCAGCATTTGCATAGAATATGTTTTATGTAAAGAGTAAGTTACAGCTATAATTACAGTTTTAAGGAGAATGGGGAAATAAATAAGGCCCAACACATTTCAGATATATTGATGAAATATATCCTAAAGAGCTGCGCTGTTTTTGGAGTTCATCTGCATGATGACCCCATTGATCATTGGTCTAAGTCAAGCTGGGAGGTATTTCATAGAAGCAATTAACATTTATAACCGCACAGGGAGATTTTCTTAGATATTTGGATGGGCCTGATTCAAGCAGGTGTAAGTCTGAAAATTCTGTCTATCTATCTAAAGTAAAAAATAAAGAAAGAAAATTTAAGTCTCTGAAAACAGAGGGCCATTTCCCTGTGGAAGAGCCTGTGCCAGATTCAATTCAATTCAGAGTTCCAGCCTGTCCTTCCTCTGGCCGCCATGTGAATGCCGGGTTTCATCCAGTTCAAGCAACCAGTGTGAGAACTGGAACAGACCTTTTCTCTTTTCTGGCTGTTCCCTGGCTGATATGGTAGAAACTACAGTGAAAGGTGATAGCAGTTGCCAGGTGGTGGGAAATGGGGAGTGGGAAAGGGAGAGCAATGTGATAGGGACACCAATGGTGAGGTGAAGATTTGCTTGGATATCAGCCATGCCTTAAGCTTGACTTACTGCGGGTCTCCCAGAGCATTCCTCTAGGGAGAAAACACCAGGTTAATACAAACTCACAGAGAATGGGAGCTTTGACTTTGACAGAGTGATATATTAATAGCCACAGATAAACTGCATGTGATATCTTTGCCCTCTCCATAAGTGAGTTGACATTAAATCTGGCCATGAAACTCACCTCGGTCAGTGAGGCAAACTGAGCACAGTAAATGCTTGATTTGTTGCATGCTTTTCCTAGTTTGGATTCATTGAACCTCTGTGAGGATAAAGAGAGACCCAACCTTCTGCCTAACCTGCTAAACCAGCCATCAGCTACCTATCAGCTAACACATTCACACAAGTGAAAACATGCAGGAGAAATTATCATCCCAAGCCTTGAAACTGTGAACAAATAAACAAAAGGTTATTCTGGGTGATTAGTGATAGTTAACTGATAATCTATAGTTAACTGGTAGTTAACTCACCTATCTCTGAAGAAAAACCTTCTGAGCAGGAATGAAGTAGTGCCAATATGGAATGTTTATCCATATCAATTTTTATTATTTCTTTTATTTTTGAGACTATAATATAATTACATTATTCGTCCCTTCCCTGTCCTCTTCCAAACCTCCCCAGATACCTATCCTTGCTCGCTTTCAAATCTATGGCCTCTTTTTTCTCTAATTGATTTTACATACAATATGTGTGTATCTACATATATTCTAAATATAATCTGCTCTGTCTGAATAATGTTACTCATATGTGAGTTTTAAGGCTGACCATCTGGTATTTGACAGTTTGTGTGCTCTTCTGCAGAGAAGAATGTTTCTCCCACTTTCTGTACTCCTTATTTATCTATAGTTCTTTGTGTAGGGTTGAGGTCTTGTGGGCTTTGTCTTATCCACTTTGGCATCTGCTGTGTCTTTGTTCAGCTCATGTTTAGGTATTAGAGAGACTTTATGAGTGTAGCTTCTGACATCACTAGGAGCCACTGGTTGTTACAATCTTTCTGTCTCCTCTTCTGCAAGGATCCTTGAGCCGTAGGTGGTGGGAATTGTTTTATTGATGTATGCATAATGGGATGGAACTCTACAACCCTGCATTTTGATTTCTTTTGTGTGTGTGTGCATGACATATTTTCTGTCATTTTTGAAATAATAATAATACAATTAGATAATTTCTACTTTTAGTTTCCTCCCTTTAAATCCTCCCATGTACCCTTTTTTGTTCTTTTGATTTTTAAGAAAGCATTCTCTAGGCTGTTCATTTTGGGATTTGTAATGGCTAGAATGTAAATGCTTTTAAGTTAATGTTTTATTTGGGACAGAATACAAATTGAATAAAACAATTATCATAGAAAAAGCAAGACTATAATCATTGCACACTTAAGGAAAATGAAGGATAGACCACAATATGATTCTTATGCAGGTGATTTTATAGAATTTCAGAATACTAAAAAGAATAGTTTGTGGTGCGCAACCCACTATAAAGTTGTACTTGATTGTTAAATCAGACATACTCTGAAGTGCAGGTCCCAAGATGTAAATAATATAGGCCTGCAAACCTTCCACATGCACATATGGGATATGGCAGCCTTTGTTTTCTGGATCATGTTCACCATATGTCTCTGGCCCTGATGCTTCTGGATTAAATTTAGCTAGTCAGGGCCCAGTGTCCCTGTTCCCTGTGTTTCTACTATCCTAAATTTATCAGCACATATTCTCAAGTCACACTTTCTCTTTAGACCTCTAATGTTCCTTGCATTTTCTACCATATTAATAGACTCAGTTATCCTAAAAGCTAGATGATTTAGCGGATGTGCAGGTCAATTACTGGTCACCATGGCTCTTTAGTCTAATTTCAAAATATGACTTTTAAAGATGCAACAGAATTTTTACTTGATCCTCCTTCTTCCCATCCCAATCCCCTGGGGGTTAGAGAGAATACAGCATTATCTTGGTACTTATACTAGAAAGCTCTCTCCTGTGGTCTTTTCTCTTTACTTGTTTTAAATGATCATATAACCATGTTTTATAAAATAGGGTCTCGGTGTATTAAGGAAATGATAGTAAAAGGATTAAATTAACCTAGATTCAAATGAACAAGGGTTTTAAACTGCCAGGATACTATGGGTAAGTTATATGACTGTAATTTTTTTGATTGCTTGATGGAAATGAAATGGTGAACATCTTATGAGTAAAGTCGAATTTGTAAAATACAGTGAGTGATCAATGGTGGTGGTTGTCTTCACATGTTTGTTCAAAGGTACCAATACAACCAGAAAAGATACCCCAAATTCCACAATGATCAGTAAATCTCAGGTAGGAAATGCCTCTTTGTCTCTTTCCTTGTGGAGGGTAACTCTGGAGTGGATTTGATGAACTTTGCCTCTGGGTTGTTGTGGTCAAATCATCTATTAAAGGCTGTTACAAGGAAAGGTGGTTGCTTTGCTCCTGGTAAGCCTCACACATTGCTCTTCCACATATTTTCTTCATGGCTTAGCTTTTATACACAGAGCCTCTAAGTAAGCTCTGTGGTGCCCGCACAAAATGAGGTTCTCTGAAAACTAAAAGCCAGTGTGTGCTGGATGTTGTTGTGATACACATCTTAGGTATACCTCACAAAGCAAATTTCCAACTCTCTGGTCTCTACAACTTAAAGATACATGTGAATGAAACAGATTTCTAAGCAGAGATTCTGTTTAGAGGATCAGGCTGATGTAATGAGACAAACATTGACCTTGGCACCAGGACACTCATTTCCATTTGAAAATACTTTTGCCCCTATGATTTTCCTCTCTGTGCCTCAGTATTCACACTGGAAAATTATTAAGGAAAATCAGGAAGTCTTTACTTGCTTTAATTGATGTGACTAGAGAAGTCTCAGGTGGGTAATGCTGTGACCAAGCTTCTAACTGTAAATATTAGTGTGTATGTGAATCATATTTGCCTGGAAAGCATTAAAATGCTCATGATGGGGCCTCTTCTGGAAGTATGCACTTAGACCTACAAATCTAAATATTGATCATATGTTTAGAGATCTTCAAGCAATATGCAGACAGCACTTTTACAACTTGTGTAATTTTTATGTATTATATACTTCAAGTTCCACCAATGGTTATAAAATAGTAAATGTACTAAATTTTCTCTAGTATTTGAAAATATCAGATATGAATATTACATGGATTCACAATATCTCTTTCTTCCTTGCAATTTTTGGCATTCCAACAAGTAAAGATATACCCTCATTCCTTCCACAGCCTCATATTACCTTGTTACCTAAACACAGCTGAGGCTGACTATCAGGAGGAAGACAGTTAGAGGGAATGGAAGTGATGGAATCAGGTTGGTCTTTCTTTTGTCTTGAGTGAGCTGCAAAGCACCCCTGACATGTGGTTTCTCCTCAGCTGCAGAACTGAAGCCATAAGAAAAATCTGCATGTCTCTTAAACAGCACTGCAGGCCTTGTACCAAGTAGTAAACAAGGAAAAGTTTTTCTGTCTTCTTGCCAGGCTGTGAGCCATAGGTGTTTTCATACAGTTTATACACCAGAAACTGATGATGGGATTGGTTACCACTCACCACAAACACAAACTCATCTGATCTTTCTCATGCCAGCACCAGAAAAGACAGCTGCATAGTTGATAACTAGGTTGTTGTTGGGAAGGTCCACAAAGGCCCACATGGAAGCCCAGAATCTACATCTCTCTGTTCATCACCAATTGATTCTGAGTAACCAGCATTAAATAGATATGGGGGAATTACTATATACTGCTGGGGAATTAGGTTTAATATACAGTTTATTCCTTATCAGTAGGAGTCAGAAAAACAGGAATTGACTGGGTTCTTATCTCTTTCAGGAAGTTCGGTGGCAATGGAAATATTGTATTACTTTCTCAAAGTTTTGTTTCAAGTAATGCAGACCAGTTTGGAAAAAAAACTCTTTTGCCTAGAATGGACAAAAAAAATTTCAGGAAAAAAACAAAACAGCAAAAAAAAAAAAAAAAAAAAAAAAAAAAAAACCACTAAAATGAGACCTGCATGTATGCACTGCTTCTAAGCAGACAAGATTAGCACACTAAAATCCCAGTGAGGAAGAAAGTTCAGAAATAAGATGCTTACACTTTGAACAACTTCAATTTTTTAATTTGAAAGTGGTTGCTGAGAAACTAAGATAGTGAGTAGAACTTCTGGAAAGATCAAGTAAGAAGAATAAAAACTAGAGATCAGGGTCCATAAAAAGTGAGAAGGCTCAAACTGGAATACTATAATGTTATGATACTTTGAGAATGAAAGTCAACCAAAATAAACCAGCCCCTGTAGGGTTTCAGCTCTTCATGGTCTGTATCTGCTAAGACAATCAGCTTCACTGAGCACATATCAGAAGCAAGTCCACACTATGTGATAAGATCACCTACACCTAATTTATCACTATATATTTTTCATGCAATCTTTCCAACAAGTGACATCAGGCTAATTGGATTTACAGAAAACAATGGCTGAGAATTTACTTCACTCTCATATACACAATAGTTCCAGTATTCAATAAAACTAAAAACAAAAGACAAATGATCAAAGCTTCTAAATACTAACAGACAACATTGGATGTATTGAAATTAGTATTTCTTTAAGAAATGAAACCCCAAAATGACTAACACCACTTACCTAAAAGCTAGGATATTCCAAGGGGATTTGCGGTAGGTTATAGAGTTTCCACAAATCAGTAAGCAAAGCTCAGGCAAACAAGCAGAAAAAAACAGACAAAAGAATTGAACAGATGCTGTCCTTCATATATTTACAAAAGGATGTTTTAGTATATTGTCTGAAAACACAGGAGAGAAAGGAAACTGTGGTGGTTTGAATAAGAATTGCTCCTGAAGGCTCATATATTTAAATGCTTTGTCCTCAGAAAGTGGAACTGTTTGAAAGGGTTAGAGCATTAGGAGGTGTGTCTTTGTTGGAGTGGGCAAGAACTTGTTGGAGGAGGTATGTCAGTAGGGGTGGGCTTTGAGATTCCAAAAGCCCATGCCTGGCTTAGGCTCTCTCTGCTTACAGATTAGGATAGCAGTTACTGCTCCCAGTGCCTGCCTGCATGTTGCCATGATGATAATGAACTAAACCCTGGAAACTGTAAGTTAGTCCCAAATTAAATGTTTTCTTTCATAAGAGTTGTCTTGGTTATAGTGTCTCTTCACAGCAGTAGAACAGTGACTAAGTCAGAAGGAATGAAGAACTAAAGTAAGGGAGGGGAGAAGAAAGAAAAGGAGAGTGGGGTATAGAAGAGAAGACAACACCAATAGTAAAACCCTTTTTTGCTTGATTTATATAAAACATAAAAATGGAGAAAACTAGACTTTAGTGTTAAAGTTAGTGTTAAAGAGGTGTAGCTGAAAGTTTTCCTGTGTTCTGCCCTGTCTGCAGCCATTCAGACCCAAATAAACACATAGAGGCTTATATTAATTACAAACTGTATGGCCCAATGTCTCAGGCTTCTCGCTAGCTAGCTCTTATATCTTAAATTAACCCATTTCCATAAATATATACTTGCCATGTGGCTTGTGGCCTACCGGTACTTTACATCTTGCTTCTTCTGGCAGTGGCTAGCAGTGTCTCCTCTGCTCTTTTTTCTCCTTCCTCTCTCTCTAGTTAGAATGTCCTGTCTAACCTTATTCTGCCTCACCATTGGCCAAACAGCTTTATTTATCAATCAATCAGAGCAACACATATTCACAGCGTACAGAACGACATCACCCATCAAAGAACAAAGATTATTGGGAAGGGAGTATTCAAAACTCTGGAGGGGACATTGAGGGATCTGTTTCTTGCTACTATTCTATTTTTTGACATGAGAAGGAGTTACATGGTTGTTTTCCCTTCTGATCATTCATGGAGTACCTAGATATTTTTTTCTATTATAAACCTCAAGTTCTATAACTGAATGTTAACATTAAAAATTAACATTGCATCTTTCTTGCCAGCAGCGGATTTTTAAAACTCTTCTCATTTACTTTAGATCACAGCTCCCTGAGTGCCCTGGCTCATGTCAGCTGCAAGATTAATTATAGCCATGGTCTTCACTGAATGAGAAGCATTAGGACTGAGACCCAGGAGCATTTTGGTTTTTGTTTTGTTTTTTTATATAACTAGGTGCTTTGTGGCAGCCAACAATGAAAAGCATTTCACTGGGGTCTGCAAGTCTTCTTCTGCAGTTATAAACACACAACTATTTTTACCACTATTGTGTCTTATTTGTATCCATTAATATAAAGCATGTAGTCAAGGTAAAATATGCATTATTGTCCTCATTTCCATAAATATTTCCGTAAGTTTATTTATGTAATGAAAGGTGATTGATATTTGAGTAAAATTGAGTTTTTTGTGTTTAAAGGAAGTTTTCTTCATAAATCATTACATATAAAATGAATTTCTGTTATATTTAGGATACAGAATTTTGTTATTTCAATAAAAATTTCACTGGGATTCATGAAAAATTAGTTAAAATAGTAAATTAGAATAAAATTATTCTGGTAACTTTGTAACTATTATTATCTCCTTGCTCTTATATCTGGAAATAGGAATTTCACTCAGTTTACATGAGTTTTCAGAATTAGACAGTGTGCATATTGCAGTATTATTACCACAGTACATGGAATCTTAAGTTGTACCCTAAGATGCACTGTTTAACACTAGGAACAATAACTTTGATTGATAATAGTTGTCATTAGGTTCACAGGTAGTTGACCTTAAGAAAGAGAGATCATACAGATGAGCCTTTAAACCTTTAATGTTTTGTTTTTCAGTTGGTAGCAAGTATCCAAGAGATGAGTCTGTGTAAACAGAGTGAGAGTCAGCATTCATTTCATAAACTGGCAATAGAAAGGGGAGTCTGGAAGGAGTTCAGAGTGGTCGCCAGCTGATAGCCAACAAGGAAATGAGACTATAGCACCACCATCCCTAGGAACTGACTTCTTCCAACAGTCCAGGTGCCTCAGTCCCAGTAGATAGTTAGTTGGGCATCAATATGTGTGCCTTGAGTAGAAAACCTCACTGTGCCATACCCAGATTTGTGACTGATAAAAATGAGTGGGAGGATGGGTCTTATGTTTCAAACTGCTAAACTATGACTATGTATTATACTGCAATAAAAAGTGAACAAATTTCAGTGCCTAGGAGTAGAACATGACTGTCACAAATAACTGAAACTGAGAACTGACCTGGGAACTGAGCAGGAGTAAGATGATTTTTGGAGAAGAATGGTGAGTACTATACTGGAAAAAGCTTATGTTGTCTCAAACACTTTTAGTAGAAGTGTGAATACTCAAAATGCCACTGACACTGTTGCAAAGTGGAGAAAAAGTGCTGGATGCTTAGTGTGGGGTAATACAAATTGTGTCTGCAGTTTGTGTGTGTGTGTGTGTGTGTGTGCTATAAGGGAAAATAGAAATTATGTAATTGATAAACATGGATACAATGGATAGAGAGCTAAAGGGATATTCAAGCAAAATGTACAGACAGCATTCAATCTGGTTCTTTTTGCTGGTTATAATAAAATGTGATGGGATAGGTGTAAATGAGGACAGGGAGAGAGAAATGGGAGGCTGCTTCAAAAGAGATTTGCTGGAGGTATGCTTTATACTCTATTCTAGAAAAAAGGCCTATGATCTGACCCTACAGTCCTGTGATGAGACCTGGAAAGATCACAAGGTCAGAATGTCCATCCAAAGGAGATTAAGGGTGTGTCAAGCAGATCCTCTCAATCAAACCACACCCTCTGGGGAGCTTTCAAGGGCTGTCTTTTAACCACCAACCAGAACTAGGATTGGAAAGTTATTATTTCAAAAATCTGTGGCTATCGCTTTTGTCTAGCAGAGTGAATCTTCTATATCATCCACACGAGGTCCTTAAAATTATGTTACTGGAAACACTTCCAGCATAGACAAAATTTGAAAGACTGAAAAACTAAAGAAGTTTCTGAGCCCCTAAAATTTTACTGAATACATACAAAAAGTTTCAGCTACAAAAGCTGCAATTTCTCATGACTGGGATTCCTCCCTGCAACCCTGAGAATACAAGGTGGCAAGGAGACAGAGCAACGTAGTCAAAAGTTTTCTCTGGTTCTACCTGGCCCTCTGGTCCTGCAACCATTTAGAAAATAATCACTCAGAGGCTTAATATTATTTACAAACTGTATGGTCTATGGTAGGCCTCTTCCTAGCTCACTCTTATATCTTAAATTAAGCCATTTCTTATGGCAGGACTCTTGCTAGCTAATTCTTATATCTTAAATTAGCCCATTTCTTATGGCAGGCCTCTTGCTAGCTAGCTCTTATAGTTTAACTCAACCTGTAACTATTAATCTATATATCACCACATGTTCCGTGGCTTTACCTCCATCTCATTATATGTTGATCCCAGGGTGGCACTCTGGCATCTCCCCCACTCCACCTTTCTCTTTTCTGTCTCTCTCCTTGGATTTTCCACCTGCCTCTAAGCTGCCTTGCCAAAGGCCAAAGCAGCTTATTTATTAACCAATGGGAACAACATATATTCACAGCATACAGAAAGACATCCCACAGCAGAGCAAGGAGTCAGGAAGGCTTACTCCCAGGTTTGGAGGCTAAGCCAAGGGACTCTGAGTGGTTCTATCCACCTGGACTTCAAAATGACTTTACACTACTTATTGCTTTTTGTTGTCTTTTTATCATTCTGTTGGAATGCCTGTAACTTCCCTATGTCAATCTCATGAATATAAGTTGGGAGTGTTGGAAACAGAAAATAATGTTTGGAACTTTGAGTTGATTATCATCTAATGTGATTCTTAGCTTGGGAGATGGAGGGGAAGAAATAAACTAGAATGAGAGTGAAGTGCCCTGTTGGCAATGAGGTGTGCTCACAGAGAACTTAAAATTTTTTAAAAAGAAAATAGCCAAGAAATGCATTCATAAAAAATTTCTGCCTCTCTAATACACACTTTTTTCCTTTTTGGAAACACATCTGAAAGAAGAATCCTTCAGAAAAATGAAAGTGTGCTTGGAGATCTCACAGGCAAGTCTCACCTGTCATAGATTATTATCCTGTGAATTCAAAGGTTCTATACCAGAGATACAAAGATCTTTCTTTAGTGATAATTTTGGGGCTGGCATCTTGGTGGCAGTCTTCATCAAGAGCTCTTTGATGTTGCAGAAATCATAAGTTCTCTCCTCTATGGCAAGGGATGTGCTAATGCTAATTTGAGTTTGTATTTACTCCTGTCTTGTAGATTTAAGGCAAGTGTTTAATCAGTACTGTGTACATGACAGCATTTTAAAACACAAATGAGAAAAGCATTTTCTCTCTAATATTCCTTTAACTGCAATGAATGTCACTTCCCCTGGGGTTTTATCATATCATACATTCAATAGTAATAAGGCCACTTTTTCCTTTGTTTAACAAAACCCAAGGTTGTATGATTTTAAATTACCACATGTGTATTAGTTGTTTTGGACCTAATCTCTTGTGCTGTAACTGATAAGAGTGTCTCAGGGACCCATGAAGAAGCAATCTTTCAGCCTTAGTGTGGATTGTGTAATTTTCTGAATGTGCTGGCTCCACTCCACTGCTGCTGCTGTTCTTGTTGGTCATCCCATGATTGGCATCTCCAAATTGCTGGGGTCTTCTGCCATAATTGGGCTGGACTTTCACCAGTAGCCTCTCCTGGGCTGTCTTTGAGGTGCCAAGCTTCAACTTCTCTGCATGATTCCTTTAATCCTGGGGCTTCAACTGCTACTGAAGCTGCACCTTCACAATTGCCTCTCCTGGCTTCTCACAGTGCCAAGCCCAAGCTCTATGACCCCTTCATGCCTTCAAAACCAATGCCTTCTGAGTGACTCTTGTACTACCGAGTTGGGCTCCCAGCATTAGGCACACCCTTGGCCGCCTCTACAACACAGTTTATGTGTGCTGGTTCATAAAACACTTCCCAGAAGATGTCACCTCAGTGATTGCCTGCCACTTCTTAATCACTGCCAATTTCTCAGCTCCAGATGACCAGCATTAAACAGTAAAGCAAAGGTTTCACTTTAATGTTTCTGGTTTCTTGTTAATCACAGCTGATTCTTCATCCTTAGCCAACCATAGCCATAGATTCTTAATTCAAAATATGTAACAACCCCAGTAGAGCCTTTTAAGTGACCCTCAAACATACCTCTGAAACTTCACAAGCCAGGTCTCTGTCTTCTACATTTCTCTGAATAGTCTTATCTTCAAGCTCCCACAGAACAGCTTATCAAACTTTGAGCACTCAATAGCTTTTCTTTCCCAAAGTTCCAAATTCCTTCCACAGTCCTCCCAAAACAATATGATAAGGTCTATCACAGTCAAATTCCACTCATGGTACCAATTTATCTTAGAGTTACTATTACTATGATGAAACACCATGACCAAAAGCAACTTGAGAGGAAAGGGTTATTTCACTCACAGTTCCATATATGTAAGTTGAGAGTAATGTTACATTACCATAAACATGTTAATGACCTCGATCTATTTTAATGCACAGTCTTCTAGAAACTGAATGAAAAAAAGAATTCTATTAGAAGAAGACAGTCTTGCTTATTGTAGTGAGTCTTGCTCTGTCCTACTAGCCAGCTCTCAAATAATGACACAGAGACTTAGTTATGAAAGCTTGGCCTATTGCTTAGGTTTGTTTCTAACTAGCTCTTATTACTTAAATTAACCCATATCCTTTAATCTACATTCTTTTACATGGCTCAGTTACCTTTACATTGTAAAGCCCATGCTGCTTGTTCTGCATTCCCTAGCATCTCCACCCTTCTTCTTCCCAACATCTTCTGAGTCTGGAAATCCTGCTTAGCTATTGGCCATTCAGCTTTTTATTAAACCAATCAGAGTGACATATCTTTACACAATGTAATCAAATATCTCAAAACATCATACCGTGCTAGAAGAGAATAACACAAGAAAGTCTACAACACTACTTGTCCACTCTACAACCACTGACACCAGTTTGTCCCCATGAAACTATGGTCACAGGTTGACCAGGTCCCTACTTTTCCTCCCTCCACAAACTCCAGGCACTGATATTTGTGTCCCAGCCACACTATTGTGTAGCTAGAATTTTTTTCTCTGGGTCCCGCCAAGCCCCAGCAGTCCCTTAGCCCATTTATAAAATAAACACACAGACATTTATATTATTTAAACTGCTCGGCCATTAGCTCAGGCCTACCATTGTCTAGCTCTTACTCTTATACTCAGCCCATTTTTGTTAATCTTTATGTAGCCACGTGTTCCATGGCTTGACCTGTTGTCTCTACATGATGTTCCCTGGATGGCAGGCTGGTGTCTCCTCCTCTCCGCCTTCCTGTTCTCTCAATTCTCTTCTCTGTTAGTCCTGCCTATACTTTCTGCCTAGCTACTGGCCAATCAATGTTTTATTTATCAATCAATCATCCATAGCACTTGATTGATAAATAAAACACTAATTGGCCAGTAGCCAGGCAGGAAGTATAGGCAGGACTAACAGAGAGGAGAATTGAAAGAACAGAAAGACAGAGAAGGAGATGTTGCCAGCCGCCACCATAACAAGCAAGATGTAAGGTACCAGAAGGCCACAAGCCATGTGGCAACTTATAGACTAATAGACATGGGTTAATTTAAGATAGAAGAATTAGATAACAAGAAGCCTGCCATGGCCATACAGTTTGTAAGCAATATAAGTCTCTGTGTGTTTACTTGGTTGGGTTTGAACAGCTGCTGACCTGGCGGGTGAGAGAGATTTGTCCTGACTGTGGGCCAAGCAGGACTGGGGAAAACTCTAGTAACACTATTGCTTGCATGCAGGACACATGCTGTGTTTTCCATCCTACCCTGTCATGACACCTCTTGCATCTGTACCTCTGAAGGGTGCTGTCATGGTTCTTGTCTTTGCTTTCTCTGTATAAGTTCATTTAGTGCATGGTTACTTACTCCAAGTTACAAGCTGAGAATATGGCTACAAGTCCTCTGTGCTTTGGGGTATTAGTGTATTCAGAATAGTCCATCTCTTGACGATACAGGGGAAATCAGGGTCATTTGAAGGGGTTCTTAATCTCATTAATAAAATAATTCAAGAATGGATTCAAATGGAAGTTCAAGGAAATTTTTATTTAACTTTAAAAAGAAAACACTTCAGAGTAGGCAAGCTATAAATTCCAGCAGCTTCCCAGATGAGAAGAATGGAGGAGAGAAAGAGAAAATGAAACATGGTATTTGAGTGGACACCCAGTACATGTTGGAGACTGGAATTTCAAAGAAAAAGTAAAGAAGCCCAAAGTATCAGGGGAAAAAAAGCATTCTTTGGTTCTGGCCAGCATCCGAAAGAATTAGAAAAAAAAAAAGAAAAAGAAAATGTTGAGCCGTTTGATTCCAGCCTCAGAAAGGTAGGTAGGTCCAGTAGCACCTCATGATTGCTCATGGGAACAGTGCTGGGGTAGAAGGGATTCTTGGAAGAAGTACAGTATCTCATTAAAGGAAAATTACTCCCCCATTCTCATTAGAAAGGCTTAAGGTGAATCTATCTTTTTAGAGGTCATCTGTTGGCAAGGTTTGAGCCACCCCAACTGGATTTTTAATTTCTATCTAAGCTAGAGATTTTATTCTCTTAACCAAAGTTTTTATTTAATGGACCTCACTGCTGTTGTAACACATCCTAACAAGGGGCAGAGGTAGACACACATCTGCCTCTTGAATACCATGGATTGAGTTACTTAATCTCTTATCCTTCCTTCACATTTCTTTCCAGAAAGCCTCCCTCTAGTCTGGGGAGAGGTGAAGTGGGATGTCTTCATTATTTCTTGTGACCATCTGTGGTACATTACAGCTGAATTCTTAAGCGCTTAGACTTTTGAAAATTGGGGGATTCCATTTTTATAATTCTAAATAATTTACTTTTTTATGTTTTTTGTTTGTTTATTTATTTTACATCTGAGCACAGTTTCCCCTCCCTCCTCTCTTCCTATTCCCTTCCCCTACCTCCCTTCCAATCCTGCCCCCATCCACTCCTACTCAGAAAGGGTCAGACCTCCCATGATTATCAATAAAGCATGGCATATCAAGCTGCAGTAAGTAAGACTAAGTGTTTCCCTTGTATTAAGTCTGGGCAAGGCCACCCAGTATGATAAATAGGTTCTCAAGAGTCAGCCAAGCCAAAGCTTTAGCGATAGCCCCTGCTCCCATTCTTAGGAGTCCCACAAGAAGTCCAAGCTACACAACTGTTACATATATGTAGATGACCTAGGTTGGTCCCATGCAGGCTCCCTGGTTGTTGGTTCAGCCTCTGTGAGTTTCTATGAGCCCATGTTAGTTGTTTCTGTGGGTTTTCTTGTGATGTCCTTGACCCTTCTGGCTCCTACAATCCTTCCTCCCTCTCTTCAGCAGATTCTCCGAGCTTAGCCTAATATTTGGATTTGGTTCTCTGCATCTGTTTCCATAAGTTACTGGATGAACAACTGGGATAGTCACCAATCTATGAGTATAGCAGAATATTGTTAGGCATCTCTGTTGACAATTGGCATAGTCACCAATCTATGAGTGTAGCAGAATATTGTTAGGCATCATTACACTGGCATTTTTATCCAGTTGTATTGGGTTCTATTCTGAGACTCTGGGACTTCCAGCCTCTGGGTCCTAGCACTCCAGAAAATGTCAAGGGTGGGCTCACTCTTGAGGTATGGGTATGAGGCTGGACCAGTCATTGATTGGCCACTCCCAGAATCTCTCACCCTTACTCCCCTCTCCACATACTATAGACAGGACAGGCTGCAGGTCAAAGGTGGCTGGAATGGTGTCTCAATCCCTCCACTAGAAGTCTTCCCTGATCACAGGAAAGGGCCAGTTAATAATTTACTTTTTAAAATGTTTTTGTGCTGTACTGTCCCTCCACAAAAATGTACAAAAATCAGAGGAAAATATCTTGGCATGTATTTCCAACACCCGCCCAGGTATTTGCTCTCCTGTAGTGTACTGTACAAATGCCCTGCTGGGCCTTGCAGCATAGTTTTAGATGTGCACCAATTTTCTAGTTGCCTCTGTCTTCTATGCAAATTACAAGAACAGGAGGGGACTTTACTTTCCTACAAAAGAGCTGATTTTTAATTTTCTGTTTATGACATTAGTGCCCCCCCCATTGGGAAGAAATATGGATGCCATGCCACACAGAAAGTCATGTCATTAAACAGGCTCCACTTTGCCACACCTCCAGCTTGCTGTCTTTGGTGGCACAGCAAAATAATCATGTAATAAAACTATGTTCAATATTGTATGAGCTTCAGAAGCATATGATGAACTCTAAAGCGCTACTGATAGACTTCATGTTACATCACCACTGCAGAGCAGAGGATGAACTGGCTTATAGGATGAGATCCAATTTGAACTGCTGCTTTTGAAAAGGGTTATGTGCAGTGTTCAATAACAACATTATTACAGTAATTGACTCTTCTATTGAGCACAGAGCAGATGTCAATGCTATGCTGCATCAGAATAGCATGTTAATGAGTCATTGCCATTGTCTCAATCTTGTTCTAGAGGACAGGGCCTGGCTTTTCTACAAGAGCTTCATGAAACAGAAGGACTATGGATGGTGTGCCTACGAGGCATAAATCTCATGTGAGATTGACCTCAAGTCATTAATTAAGCTGGAATATTTTATCTTTTAGAACAGATGTATCCCAAAATTTCAACAAAACATTTATCTAATTAGAAAAAATATATTAAGACAGTTAGCATGTATAGAATTAAAATGTACGTTAAACATAATAACATCATAAAAAGAGTAAGTTTTAAGTGTCATGAAAAGTGAGTTATCTGAGTGCTCATATCTAGTTGGGGAAATTAAAGGTCTTCACAGAAGTCATCATCTAAGATGAGTCTTAACAGATGCCTAGGGTTTTGAATAGCAGATGTCATGAATGAAAGAAAAAATGTATTAAAATTCAAAAGACAGAGTACATGAGTAACATATAAAATATGAGATGCATCAGGAGTAAGCTTAGCACAGGAGATTAGAGTCTAGGACTTTTAAGAATAGAAACTCATCAAAATATGTCTGGCATGAGATACTAATGGGCCCTAAATATTTAAACAAGAGGGTCTTCTAAAGTTACCAGTTGGTGAGAAGCTCCAGAAGCTGTACTTAGTGACCTTCTGTAGCTTTCACCAGGTCATGAATAAGCTGTCGTATATAAACACAAACTCTTCTTTTTTTTCCTTACCCCCATTTACTGGGGTATGTCTTTTAGGTAGGTTCCAGATATCGGTCCTTGCATTTGCCTCACCAGTGCCTGCTCCACACATACAAAATAGCATGTGCACACACACAACTGCAGTCTCTCTCCAGGCTGACTTACCTATGGATGTTTTGCTAATGCCTGTTTGTTCCCACCAAGAAAAATCACATAGAACCCAGTTTATGAGTTCAGCTAAGCATTTTCCAACTTTACGATAGCATGAAAATATTCCATAGAAACTTAACTTCACATTTTGAATTTGGATCTTTGTTGGGCTTCCATGTATGCAATGAAACACTCTGGTGATTAAGCAGGGACAGTGAGGCACAAATTCCAAAGTCTTTGAACACTGTGTAGACTGCTGCTACAATAAAGTTGATTGGGTGGCAAGAGTTCTTTGGACACAGATTTTCAATAAAGTGCATGAATCAGCTCAAAGAATCCTGCTAAAGAGAGGGAGGAAGGACTATAGGAGCCAGAGGGATCAAGGACAGCACAAGAAAACCCACAGAATCAACTAACCTGGGCTCATAGAAACTCACAGAGGCTGAACCAACAACCAGGGAGCCTGCATGGGACCAACCTAGGTCATCTACATATATGTGATAGTTGTGTAGCTTGGGCTTCTTGTGAGACTCCTAACAATGGGAGCAGGGGCTGTCCCTGACTCTGATGCCTGCTTTTGGTACCCATTCCTCTTACTGGATTGCCTCATCTAGTCTTAATAGAGAGGAGGAGCCTAGTCTCACTGCAATTTGATATACCTTGGCTGGCTGATGTCCATGGAAGGCCCACCTGTATTTGAAGAGAAACAGTGGAAGAGAAGTGGATGGGGGGAGGAATGGAGTAAATGAATATTAGAAATAATTTGGGCCCAGTCCAAACATAAATATGGAGGTCAGTATTATATTTATATTCAAACCAAAATTGAGATGATATTTTAGATTCTCTTCCTCACAGTAGAATTTGGTATTAAATCAGCCTTAGAGATATACAGACAAAAAAACGCATTCAAGTGAAATGCTGATAGGATTCTACAATACTTGTTAGATTCTGAGGCAGTTTTGGCTTTCTGTTGCCAAAGACTAAATTTCTTCTTCTATTGTGAATTCTTTTCCTACTGTATGGACAGCCAGGCAGATTAGGAATTCTCAACACTGTGTTTGTCAAGGGTCCATGTTGTGTTGTGAATCTGGTCAATACCATTGAACTTCACATCATGTTGAGTGACAGTACAAAATATTTCTAAATTTAATACTCAAAAAACAGAAAATCAACTACCCTAGGAATAACAGAGATGGACATTTAATCACTCCCAAGTCAATATTACTCTCAAGCATTTGCTAAATAAGTAAAAGATAATACCCAGCTTCTTGCTCAAGAGAGATATGGTCAAAAATTAAAAAGTCAGATGAAAAGATAGACATATCAGGGTACACACTAATCAACTTGAACTTGTTCATGTTTGCCTTCAATATCCTGAAAGATTTGAATCAAAATATTGACAATTGTGTTTTTTCAATTTTTATTTGGTTTGATGCATTATTAGTGTGTGTGTGTGTGTGTGTGTGTGTGTGTGTGTGTGTGTGTGTGTGTGTGTGATGGATGCATGTGTGTGTCACAGTGCACATAGTGTGGAAATCAGAGAACAATTCATTGAAGTTGGTTCTCTCCTAATTTTATTGGGTTCTAGGAATTGAACCCCCGTTTGTCAAGTTTAGACAGCAAGCACTTTACCAGCAGAACCACATTGACAGTCCCATTGCTTGTTTTGCCTCATGCTTAGTTACAACCCAAGTTATTTTTCATATATAAACACTTCCATTTCAGGGTTCAATTCTGAACAAGTAGAACCTCAGAAGGAAATGCCTGGAGGCTCCTTATTGGAGCTCCTGTCAGAACCTGGGTTAAACCTGCAGCCCATGTTGTCACAACCATCACTTAGTTCAGAAAAGCTCTGAGCAAACTTCATAATTTGAAGTTAAATAAAAGATTAGTGGAGAAACTCTCAGAGTTCAATTTTATATTTAACATCCAGTTTTCTTTTGCTTTCTCCCACTCAGAGCAGGTTTTCTGGGTCTTTGTGTAATTACTTGGAGTATCTAAAGTGACTCCCTTCTATATTTCTATAGACTTTAATGTATACTTTTTTCATATTTAGGGTCAAGAAACTCACTTGTGCTGACAGAAATTAAACTTAAGGACAACAAAGGTCAGGATTGAGAAAATGACCTACTGTATTGGGGTGGGGCCTAAATTACAGGAGTAGTCTTAGAAGAAACAGATAAAGCAAGAAAGGCATCAAACAAAATCAGTGTGAAGACAGAAGTAGAGATGTATACTAAGAAACACTGAAAAATGGAAAAGTTAGATAAAAATATCCCATTGGGCCTTTGGATGGAGCCTGGCTGTACCAACCGCTTGAAATCGGGGCTTTTGATATCCAGAACTGTTAAGAATATATATATTTTGCTCTTTTTTTGTAGTAGTTTGTTAAAGTAATGCTAGGAAACAACAAGTGAACTCCCAACCTGAAATGTCTTGTATTTGAGAATCTGAGTCCAGATACTCAGTTCTAAACATCTCTCATAGCTGAGATATGGGACAAAAGTCAAGGAATACATGGGGAATCCACTTTCTATGGCTGTGTAACAGTGATTTCACACTCAGAGGATTAACATAAGGCAGGCATATGATGTTACTGTTAGGGTCTGAAATCTAGTTGGTGCTTACCTTGCTGCTATCCAGGGCTGTCATAAGGATCCTGCAAAAGGATCAGCCATCATCTACGTGCATTTAGGCAGCACCCACTTCTTAAGGATGTCTTTCCCCTAAAGACAGCTGTTATAATCTCAGGGAACATAATCATGCACACAAACTTGCATATATCCTGTGCTTTTCATCTCTCTAGTAAATCTGAATTTCTGCTCTGTGAGGAAGGGATTATACATAGATGTAAATACAGGTGCAGAGGATTATGGATGACACTAGAGAATGTCCACATCACAACTGGACAGATGCACCCCTGCATGGTAGCAGTGAACCAGAAAGGTATAGAACCCATAAGGGAAGTCTTAGCTGCAGAGGCAAACATGGAAGCTGTGGGCAAAGCTTATCTGGAAACTGAAGTACGGTGTTTCAGTTCATGGGTAGTGCTTAGTGGGCTCTTACTAAAGCAATGCTACAGCAAATTTAGGCTGAGCTTTTGGCTAAAACCCTTCCATATTATTTCTTATTTAATGCACTTCTTGGTTCAGGATTTGTGATGACTCTCCTAGCCACCTGAAGACTTTCCAACAAATAAATTATAATCTGTAATCAACTAGACTTGGCTTTCTATTGTACATAATCAAGAACCCTGACCGATACTTAGAAAACAAAAGTTGTTTTCTAGGATTCTAACCAGTGAGTGACACCTATCCTGTCTTCCGTGTTATTGAAAATAGAGGCAGGATTAAAATCATTCAACTTGAATGCAAAAAATTAGCATATGGGACATAAAATATTTATTTTCCCTCCAGACATACCTCTGACTCCTTATTAGGCTAAGGGCTCCAGCCACAGACTTCTACAGTATCTCTCCAATGATTATGTTCTAAGACTCGTTTTTTTTTTAAATAAAACAAAAATCCCCCCAACTACATGCAAACTAATCTATAATGTCCATGGATATCACCATGTACTACCTATCTATTTACTTATGGATCTATCTGTCTATCTCTACCTACCTATCTATCTATTTATCTATCATCTATCACCTATATATCTGTATATCTGTCTATATGTGTGTGTGTATGTGTGTGTGTGTGTGTGTGTGTGTGTGTGTGTGTGTGTGTGTAGTTTCTTAAATACTTGCAAAGATAATAAGTGAATAAGACAGTGAGTGAAGACAGAGTGTCTCTGCTTTCTTACCCATATCTATTTGTGTCAAAAATGCTAGAGTTTATGTTCCCTTGCATTTTTTTGAAATTTTATCCTGAGTGTGTTGGTTTCAAAATTCATTCACTGCTAAATGTTTTAATTTTGCCAGTTATGTGGTGTTAAAAAATTGAAATCCCCTAAATAATGTTCACAACTTGATGGAATTGACACTTTATGAGATTAGATTATTTTTGTCTGTGTGTGTATGAGAGAGAGAGAGAGACTATAGTGATTCACACAAGGTGCAGGTGATAAGCATGTGCACATGCATGTGGAGGCCAGAACAGGACTTCCAGATATATTCCTATATTAGACCTTCCTACCCCCTTCCCTGAGACAAGATCTCTCACTGCACAAAGAGCATGCTGTTTCAGCTAGAATCATTTCAGCAAACTCTCGGGATGCATCTACCAATATTTGGGTTACAGGCACAAGTATCCATGTCTGGCTTTTTATGTAGGTGCTGAGGATTTGAACTCAGGTCTTCATGCTTGCAAAGTAAGACCTCTTGACCACTGAGCCATCTCCTGAGCCTCTATAATGAAATTCCTTCTGAACATTTATAGTTAATTGCTTCTGTTTTGTTGCTATATTTTTTACTTCATATCTATATATTCTCTCTGCTTCCTTCATGTATTCTTTGTTGCTTCTAATGTGGACCACCAAGACACCCTATGTAGCACAGCCCATGTTAGTATTCCTTTGTCTCAAATAAGCACTTTCTCTGTGTACAATTTCCAAATGCTACATATTCTTCATGATATCCCCAAAATATGATGTCTTCCTTAACTTTTACCTGTCCAACCCAAGATATAATATTATAATTTATGTCATGGTACATATATTATATATTTTAAGTATAATATAAATTTCCAGAGTTGCTGATGACTGATTTCTCTTCATGATTTATGCCTCTCTCTCTCTCTCTCTCTCTCTCTCTCTCTCTCTCTCTCTCTCTCTCTCTCTCTCTCTCTCTTTCTCTCTCTCTCTCTCTCTCTCTCTCTCTTTCTCTCTCTCTCTCTCTCTCTCTCACACACACACACACACAGATCTTACAATGAATAAAAATATAAATAAAAATTGGATTGAAGATGACCTTATCTCATGATAATAATCATCTCCCAATAACAAATATCAGGTTCTCTTAATTTCTTCATGAAAGTAAACTCATACTCTCTCTATATGTATGACTCTAAAGGATTGAGTATCCTAAATAATGTTACTCATTAAAACAATATAGAAAAATATTTAAATTAAAGCCTTATCAAATTGATCATCTTCCTCAGTTTAGAGTGTTACATGCCAATATTTCTTATCTTATTCTACTTATCTTCCAGGAATACTTGGGCCTGAGAGGGACCATGAGGCCATCTTGCTTAATGATGTCAGTTATTCCAGAGCCTCTTTATTTAACTTCCTCTGTAAAACTCTGAGAGTCCCCTCTTCAGGCTAGCACAGTTCCTTCTCCATTGTTCTGCCCTGGGGGATCCAGAGACAAGTGAAGAAGAGAGTTCTTTGCTGAATGAAAGGGACACATATCATGGACAAAGTATAAAACCACAAGCACAAGACACTGAAATGGGAATCATTTATTATAACATAAACTAATCTATTGCAACTCAGTGACTTCACTCTCTTTTTTATATAGAAAACCCAAACATGTGTAGTGATCCAGATTTCCCATCATCTCTTTTCCTTGCTTACAGGTCTTACAGCATACTTGATTCTCTTCTTGTTTAGAATATCCACTATAATTTATGCACACATGAAAGGAACATAGAATCATTGATGGGCATCATTACCAATTGTAAGCTGGATATAGGCTTACTTAGTAAAAATATAGCAATAGAATAGGACAAATTTCTTTTGTAAAGAAGCAAAGGATTTACCTCATTTTAAATGTAGAGTGCTGTGAACAGAACACTTTAGCCTTAAAGTCCTATAGACACATGCAGCTGTTTTTGAGAATTATTCATAAAATAAAGCAAGATGATAAATGAAACTAATTTAAAAGCTTGGAATTAGGATATGATTATAAAGGTAAATGATTCTATGTTGAAAATAGAAATTTAGATTTTTATTGGAAGAGAATGTTTATAAAGAAAATTTATATTAATATACAAACATATCATTATCCCTTTCCAAAGAAGTATATTGAATGTATGTATCATATGTTATCTAAAATTTCAATGAATTATTTTCATGTTTTAGAAGACTTAAATTTTAAAAATGAGCAAGCTGCTTTAAAACACAAATTCAAGCAATAAAAGCCCACTTGGTTTTAAAATGACTTTTATATTAACAATCTGCTTTCTGATGGGACTAAAGCAATTTAATGTAATAACCATTTTCTTTTGAAGGTCACAGCAGGAATCTTATTCTAGAAAAAGTTGCTTGCTGTGGTTCAGATCTTAAATGTTCCCAAAGGCCATGTCCTATAGCCTCAGTCACCAGTCAGTGTTGCTCTCGGGAGACTCTGCAACCTTGAAGAAGTAGGAATTAGTGCAAAGAAGTGATGTTTCCAGGGGTGTCCTCTTGGAGGTAGTATTACAAACTCAGCCCCTCCTCTCTTTGCTTTCAAGCTACCATGAAGTTGGTCAGTTTCTTTTACCACCTGTTTGCCACAATGTCCACCTCACCACCGGTTCAAAGCAGTACAGCTAACACCTGACCCTGAAAATGTGGCCAAAACAGACCTTTCCTCTTTTTAAGCTGGTCTTCATCTTTTCTTTTTTAACAGAGATAAAAATATAACACAAGGCCAACACTGAAATTGTGTAGGAACAAACCCAGGCATGGGAATTAAACACTCCATTCATTCATTTACCTAACAAACATTCATATGCCCTGTGCATTGTATCACACATTTAATTCTAGCACTTGGGAGGCAGAGGCAAGTAGATCTCTAAGTTCAAGGCCAGCCTGATCTACAGAGTGAGTTCCAGAACATCCAGGGTTACACAGAGAAACTTGCTCTTAAAAAATCAAAGAACAAGCATAGAGATAGAGATAGATAAAACACAATGCTCTACTTCTTAACTATGATTCCATTTTAACTCATTGTGACATCTGAAGTCTCAGAAATTTTCCTCATGTGTATGAGGAAGATTGTTGTGTGATATTTTGTTTGTGTTCTAACAAATAAAGCTTGCTTGGAAATAAGAGGGCAGAGCTAGCCACTAGTTAACCATAGAGGCCAGGCATTGGTGGCTCACACCTTTATTCCCAGCACTTGGGTGGTTCACACCTTTGATCCTAGCACTTGGGAGGCTCACGCCTTTAATCCCAGCACAATCGGGAGGTGGGACAGGAATATAAAGTGGGTGGAGGCAGGATCTCAGCCCCTTTGGTCTGAGGATTCAGAGATGTAAGAAGTGACTGTGGCTGCTCCTTTGCTTCTCTGACCTTTCAGCTTTACCCCAATATCTGACTCCTTGTTTTTATTGATAAAACTAAATAGATTCACGCTTCACAAGATAGTGCAAAATAGTAAAGTCCCAGGGTTATGTATGAGATGGAGTTATCTATAATTTTATGGGAGCCTTGGGAAAGAAATCAGAACCACTTTTCTTAGAATATACAAGAGCAAGAGCTTGTGAAACAGATGGAGGTATTCATAACCTCCCCTTTTAGAAAAAAACTAATAATCAAATAATCTCAGCACCATCAGTCCCAAATCAAGTTTCCATTTAAAGCACAGAAATCACTCTATTTTTATCAAAGAGGGTTTCACTAGAGGGGGAAAAATTGCTTACACAATCACTGGAAGGACTAAAGATACAAACATCAGGGGAAACTTTACCAGCCCCCACCAGGTTCTGTCAAACAGGACAAGCAGCCACAGGAAGCTATTCTCAATGATTACAGCCAAACTACTACAAAGTTTCCCATCCACTGAAACCCAGGCAATCAGTGGCCATTGCCAGAGAAAAGAATGGTATGGCTTCTGATCCCCTTCAGCTTTCCTATCTTGCTCAAAGGGACCTCAAATGTACAACATGTGTTGTAGTAAAACCCTAGAATTAAGAAAAACTGAGAAAAGCATGTTCCACACTTGAACACCAGAAGACATTCAGGATCATTTGGGGCTTCCTAACTGCTGTATTTGATTCTCTTAATAAAAATTTTGAAGAATAAGTAGTCCATTATGCCATCAAAACTACTGTATCTTCTCATAACCCCCATGTCTGTGGCTTTCTCCCACTTCAATTACCCTGTGATGGAATATCTTTCACTCTCCATTTTACTCCCAATTTATCTATACTCTTTCCTCTGTGATTTTGCTATGATGCTCAACTGAAAAAAAATGGCAAGCTTTTGACTTGTAGAAATTCTTACCACATTTCTTATGCTACTTAATTTATTTTCTTCCACTTTAAGTTCTTAGCAGTTACAAATCACAATTACTTGTTACATGGTGATATACTTTCTGTTTTATAGTGCTTCATTTACAAAGCATGGTGCCATTTCCTTATTTACTCAGAAACTTTTGAAAGCTGTTGTATACACAAAGCATTTGTTCTGACAGAGTACAGATTCAGAATAATATGGGATGGCAGAGGGACAGGGAAGAAATACTGAACCAAAGCAAGACCAAAAACCAGGAAGCCTAGTCAGTAGTGGAAACCATTGAAAACAGAAAGTTAGTGAAGGTGTAATTGAACAATGGGGCCATTTTCCAACCCCAGTAAGCAACAGAACTTGGCAGCTTTGGACACATGGTTCTGGAGTTAAGGATAGAAGAAAGGGCTATCAAATTTGCCTCTGCAACTAAGGAAAGCCACTGAGGAAAGGGCATGTGTCAAGGATGTCCCTGAATAGACTCCTAAAGAGGCCATTTCATGAAGCTATGAAGTTGAAACTTGGATTGCCTTGGAGGAAGTGTATCACTGTGGAGGCAGACTATGAGGTCCCATATATGCTCAAGCCATGCCCAGTGTCTTAGACCACTTCCTGTTGCCTTTGAGTCAAGATGTAGGACTCTCAGCTACTTCTCTAGCACCATGTCTGCCTGCAGACCACCATGTTGCACCATGATGAAATGTACTAAACCTCTGAAAATGTAAGCCACCCCAATTAAATGTTTTTTCTTTAAGAATTTCTGTGGTCATGGTGTCTTTTAACAGCAGTAGAAACCCTAACTAAGACAGGTGGTTTCAGTCCATACCCAGTTGTTCTCATTGCTACAGGCTGTTGTTGAGGCAGAATGTCTAATCAAGGTGTCTTTCATGCTGACTGAGAGATATAGAGACAGCAAGGATCTGAGAACAAAATATGTCTTTCAAAGGTGTGCCTTCACTGAGATACTTCCACCAATGCATACCCACTTCTAATTGCCCATCAAGGCAAAGTTGGAATCTTCAGGATCCAAACACCTCTGAATAGTGTTACCACTCTAGGTTAATGACTAATACATCTGAGCCTTGGGGAGGAGTTTTGATATCCAAACCAAAGCCAGTCAGCAGTGCATTTTACACAGAGGCTGGAATTCAAACAAAACCCAAAGAAAAGTTGCACCCAAGATTTTGTAGGTTAAAATGAGGACATATTCTGGTCAGTTCTCCAGTTAAGTCTGTCCCTTAACCTGCTTCCTTTCCACAATCATGCTAGAGCCTCTCAGTAGAAGAAGTAGGAAGTCATTCTTCCTCTCAAACAGTGACTCACTGCAATAGTTCCTTTCAGAACCATCCCAGAATTAGTCTTTAAGACAATTTATTAAGTACAGAGATGTGGCAGGATTTAGGAACAAAGTACCCACCATTAATTATGGTTTCTATTTGAGCCCCAGATATGTTAGAATCTTAAAATGCTGAAGAGCACTGAGGCCTCAATGGTAAAGTGCTCACCGGTATTCACAAAGCCTCAGGTTCAGTTCCAGAACCAGAAGGAAAAACAATACTGGGAGAGAAATGAAGTCAAAATTACCTCTGAACATTTATTTTTTTGTCTAAATAAGGTAACTGCATTGTACTGCAATTCAGTTATGGTAAGTAATGTTGCAGATCACTGATTATCTGGCCTTTCTTAACATATGTTAGGCACAACTCATTAGGCAGATTAATTTCTAAGAATAGTCTTCTAAGGATTATAGGGAGAAAAATTATTGTAAATAAGAATTTTATTGGAAATTACATAGTGGCTTTTTAAAAATTGCTCTATTTACCTTCTCCTGGGCTGTGATGTGCAGACATCAAAGCTGAGAGTTCTGTATGAATGTCAGAGTGTCAGGCAACTCCACATAGCATGGTTGATTTCTTTTCAAATGGAAAGTTCTCATTAAAAAGTGATTCTTCTAGAGTATTTGTTAATTGTAACACAACAAGTCAGCAAGCTATGTATTCATTTTTCAAGCTTAGCTTTAAAAGTTTATTGGTTTTTGGCTTGAAATTATATTATGTACAAGTAGAATATTGAGGTTCTTTAAGTTTACAAATTGAAGGTTTTGTTGTGTTCCAATTATATGTATATTAAGAAAATTATTTTTTGGTGCACATAGTGAAATCATATTCCTAAGATATATATGTGTGATTAGAAACACTTCACTATTCCAGGTAACACAATGACTTTCAAGAGTGATATTTATGGCTGGTAATATGTGTGCTCATCACTCTCTATCTTAATTAGTGTTGTTTTAATGGAGCAAGCTACTGTTATAGTGGCAAGGATAGAGCACGCAATAAAAATTGAAAATAAATCTAGGAAATGAAAGTTTACAAATTCCACCATTGTAGCAATTGGTATGACTCCCAGAAATGATAATACAAGGAGAAAAGAGAGAGAAAATAATAAGCACAATATAACTATAAAGAGAATAAGTGCTGGAGACTGCTAAGAAGCTGGGATTGGCCCTTATAATTTCTAATGTAGGCTTTCCAACACACTCAAAACTTAAACAACTCCGTGGAGCCTATTACCTACACACAATTATTGGCATTGGGTTAGCTTTACCTTCACATTAATTCACAACTGGGTAGAGAAGAGCTTTTCCATTAGGCTAAAATTAATTTAAGAGAAATTTCTTTGAATTATCTTAGCCATCTGCCTATGAAAACTATATTTTGTTTTAAAGGTTAAAGTTTCCTGTGAAATTTCCTAGTAGCAAATTCCAGTGACACCCAAATTGATCATGGCTACTTGCCCAGATTAGTGGTTGACTCCCATCCCATTCCATTCTTCAACTCCCTTTTTGAAAATCTATGTTAAAATGTAGCAATAGGAAAAAAAAAGTGACATCTTCAAAACATACACCAGCTCTTTTAGGTGATCCATGATCTCCAATATGCACAAAGCTGATTGAAGGCCTGACTTCCAAATAGTTACATACACACAGCTTCTCCAAATAGTTAAAATCAAAAGTTGCTGATAATAACTCTAAGTAGGACTACTTTTTTTTTCCCCTTGAGATGAGTACATGTTGTTGAAGCTAAATGCATCTTAGATAAGAAACATAAATAAATTCAACTTTAAAAAAAAACCTTTAGGAACTTCATTTTCCTTCTACCTTTCCCTTTGATTCTATGTTTGCAGAGCAACTCAGTGGTTGCTCCAACCGACTCATTGGCTTGCTTTGTGGGAACTGTTGACCAGTCCTTGGTGGTTGACTGGGCACTCCAGTCTTCAGTAGGGAACTGCCTGATGGGCAGAGAGGGTCCCTGTACATCCTTAGACCACTCTGTCACCTCTAGGTAAACAGCAGTATACGCAGAAGCTGGCACTGTCCATTCACCCTGGAATTCTCTTTAGTCACAGCCTCCTCTGCGGAAGCCTGCTCCTCCTTCTCAGTCTCCAGGTCTTTGTATAAGTAGACATCAGGGAGAACTTCCTGAGCCAGCATATACCACAACAGATCCACCAAGTGAGTTTCCTTGTTGTTGGGATGGCAATGTCCACATAGCACCAATCAGAGTCTGTGTTACACAGAGCAACGGTGGGCAGATTGACATAAAACTTATGTGAGGGGCTGGTAGTCAGCCCTGGTATCAGTCATGCTGTGGAACAATCCTTTTCCACACTATGAATATGTATTAATCTTATTGGTTAATAAAAAGCTGACAGGCTGGTAGCTGGACAGGAAGTTAGGTGAGAAAGCCAAACTGAGAATGCTGGGAAAGAGAAGGGCAGAGTTGGGGGTCACCAGCCACATGCAGAGGAAGCAAGATGAGAATGCCATGCTGAGAAAAGGTACCAAGCCACATGGTTAAACATAGATAAGAATTGTGCATTAGCTTAAGTGTAAGAGCTAGTTAGTAATAAGCCTGAGCTACTGGCATTTGTAATTAATATAAGCCTCTGTGTGTTAATTTGGGAAACAGCTGCTGGATATTTGGGAGTTGCTGGAGGGACAGAAACTTCCACCTAAATAGCCACCAGTAGAAGCTGTGGCTCCCTGAAGGCTGCTTGGATCTGGTTAGTTAGTGAAGGTTCCAGGCATGAGGTGGCCAGCACTTGGATTTTACTGCAGTGGCAGCAGCAAATTTCAGTAAGGCTCACCGACCAGTGTTCCTAGAGGAGATGACTCTGATATCAGCAGGATTCTCAATGGCATCAAAAAAGATGCCACATGGACAGACTAATTTTAAATAAAGCTTAAATAACAAAGTTCAAAATGTTGATGTTATAAATGTGAAATTTGTAAGGTACAGAAGAGATAATTATCATTTTTTTCTGGTAAATGGATTGAGTTCTCTATAAATGGAAGCACATTCTATGAAAGTTTTGATCATATTTTGACTTATTCTTGCTTATTAATGCATTCTCCTGTCTGGACATATGTGATGACTAACTTGGTTGTCAACTTGACACATCTGGGAAGAGGGAACATCAACTGAAAATTGCCTCCCTCAGACTGGCTTCTAGGTATTTGCTTGATTGTTAATTGTGTAGGAAGGCTCAGCCCACTGTAGGCAGAACCAATCTTAGGCAGCTGGGCCTGAGCTGTATAAAAAAGGTTGCTGAATATGTGCCTGAATGCAAGCCAGTAAGCATCCCTCTATAGTCTCTCCTTCAGTTCCTGCTCTGGCGTCTCTGAATGATGAAAATAACCTGTAAGCCAAATAACACCTTTCTGATTCTAGTTGCTTCTGGTCACTGCTGAATCACAGCAACAGAGAAGCAAACTAGAACTGCACGTGATAATCTATATGTCTGCTCTCAGTCAGCTTTCTTAACATTGCTCTTGCTTAGGTACTTCCCAGTGTGTGCGTGCACACTAGGTCTCCAGGCTATTGACTTGTTCTACTTAAATTTTGACTATTCTCTACTTCTTTTAACTTGGATATAAGTCCCACATTGTAATTATTTCTCTTTATTTCCTCTCTGTATTTCAGTCTCTATCATTTAATTCATTATAGTCTCTGTTTTATAAAATCTGTTGTCAATATTCTTAATATTATACAACTTGTTAATTTTTTGCTGAAGTACCAACTTTTTCTGTTGAAGTTTCAAGTATGGTAAAATACTGTTTAAGTCTATTTGTCACAAAATCTTACAGGTAATCTACCTTACTCACCTGTTCATTTGTGCTATCAGTGAAAACCGACCTTCACCACTGTGCCAAGCAGTGATTTGAGCTCTGGCAGTTTGGAGCTTAACACAACAGAAATAAATTAGCCATCAAGGAGATCACATCCTAATGTGGTAATGAAGACAGGAAGACAAATACCCGGGATGACTCTAGATGGCAGACACAGATAAAACAGAGGCCCATGGTAGAGCCTAATGATGAGTAAATTTGTGTTTAGTGCATTCAAGGAAAGGCTTTCTTGAGAATTCCAGAAACTAAGGATGTGTGTTGAGTGCTTGAGCTGTCTGCTGGTGATAGAAGGAGCTGTTTCTGAGCAGGGAAGTCTGGATTACCTCGTTTCCTTCCTTCATGATCTTGTTCTGATGAGCTAGAACGTTGTTTGCCAGTAATGGTGACTTGGATTGAGTTTACTTTCCTTCTCTTGTGAAAGAACCATTTACCTTGTTGACTATTTAAGAACAATGTCACATGATCACTGAAGCTTTAAAATCAAGTCTTGAATATAATTTGTTTCTGTATGAATTCTAGTCAGTTTACTTCTACTACTCATTGGTTGTGATGAGATGTCCCAAGCTTGAATTCCAGTCCTTCCTATACTTGGGTTTGAAAGAACCACTGCTTTTCTCATAATCTGAGAGACTACTCTTATGTTTGGTGTCAGTGGATTCAAGTTGAGAGGCATAGGTGGGTCTTCCTCACATTCTCCTCCATCACTGTTCCAGACTCTGGTGGTGAAAGGACCAAGCAGATGCCATAACAGGCTGCTCAGTCTTCTTTCAGAGATCAGACCTCAATTTCAGTTTCTTGAGACTTGAGCAAGCAGCTTTTGGGAGGGCCATGAACAAAAAACATAGTCCTTGCAGAAGCTCCATTTCTACATGTACTCATACTCTGACTACTCAAGGTTCAGCCAATTGTTTACTGTCTGGGACCCCTCAGCAACATAGAGCTATGTGCATGGGTCAATGTGAATGTGCAAGGCCAGCCAGCCTCCACGGCAGCTCAAGAACAGAGCCTGGGCCACTGAGTCAGCCCCCACAGTCAGTATGTGCTAGGCCAGCCAGCCTACATGGCCACTCAAGGACTGAGCCTGGGACTTGTCCAGGCCTGCCCAAAATGATAGCTGTAACCCCCAACCAGTAAATTCAAAGGTTACACACTTTCACCCAATCATATGATGCAAAGGCTTGTACCACCCTGTTTGTGGTTTTTCCCTTTAAAAACCCCCTCACCCTGAGAGCTCAGGGTTGTCCTCCTCCACCCACTGTGTTGAGTGTTGGACAGGGACCAAGCTTGGGCTTACTTGTTATCAATAAATCCCTGTGTGTTTTGCATCGGATATCGGCTCTGTGGTGGTCTTGTGGGGGAGAGGGGGTCTCATGACATGGGCACAACATTGGCAATCAGCAACTTCCCCATAGCTAGTCTAAACTATTTTGTGTCTGTTGGGTTTTCTTAAGTACAGAGTGAGCAAATAGACTTTCCTACTGAATTTGGAGTAGGTAACACTTTTATTTTCCTTTAAACATTTGTGTCATTTTTCAAATCTTTGGTTTTGGAAGGAAGGCGTACAATATTTTTATTCTAAAAATTCCTAATTTGTTGAAATTCTCTCTTCTTAGTGTTCTTCATTGTGTATTTGAAATAATTGCTGATTTTATATATATATATATATATATATATATATATATATATATATATATATAACATGAAGTTTTAATTTTTTACTCAGGAGATATATAACATGACAATATTGTTACAACTTTATGAAAAGTCTCAGAGATTGTTATAAGTTGTTTTTATAGACTTTGAAAGATGCAAGGGGCATAAACATTATATAATAAATATTTGGTGTAATATTCTTTCATTTGTCATCAGCACTGAATACAGAAGCTCACACATACATACACATTCAGAAAGTTACAACTCTCAACTACCACTTCTTAAGTGTAGTGGAAAGTTAGATAGAAAGATTTTGAAGACTTTAAATTTTTTTCTGTACTCTACATTACAAAATTTAATGCATCTATTTTAAATATAATTACCAAATCCAAGATATCAGAACATGGTCAAAATGATGCATGGTGAACAAAGCCTTGAGGAACTGTGAGAGAAGTTCCAAGAAAAAAGGCATAGAGCCTTTTACCTCAAGTGCATTTTGTTCCCTGGATTATTCTTGGACTTGATTTCATGCCTCCTGTGTTATATTTACATTCAATTTATAGGACATGTTTATTCTTGTTGGATGTCAGATCATACCTATAGAACCCAATCTATTGGGATACCCTGAATCTAGATGTGGTTTATCCCTTGATTTTGTGCTTTCTCAGATGTAATCTATAGTACATGCCAGGCATCCTGTTTAAATTGGTGTATCCGGAGAAAGTTCTGAGAAAGGGCTGCTCTGTCACTATTTAATATGTGCTTACTGGTATTTATTTGCATGTTTTTCTGAACTCAAGAGACCCTCCTTGGATCATTGCTTTCTTTGTTATGAAAGATATAACACTGTATAAGATACACTGAAACTGAAGTAAGGTTGTCTACAGAATTAGACTGTAGTCCTCCCCATTCTTTCAAGTCCTCAAATCCCAGGTCTCAAAGACAGGTCTGCATAGGTTAGCAAAAAGTAGACACCAAGATTCTTTGAATTCCTCCTGTCTCCAAAAGAAGTCCTGTTCCCACTCTTAATAGTACAAAGATATTTCTAGACTATAGAGCGTACAGAGACTAATGCTGTAACAGATGACATTCACCCTTGTTATCTATTCTGGGACTTTTATTTTCTTACTATAGTGAGCAAAGAATCTAGCACTGTCTTTAAAAGAGTAGACAATACTGCTATGTTCACAATCATAAAGGGAAAATATTGTTCGTCATCACTAAATGGGGTTTTAATTATAGGACTTTCAAAAATGTTGTTTACCAGGTCCTGTGCTCATTGCATGAGTTGACTGTTTGAAACCTGGGGCCTATGCAGGATCGCTTGGCTCGGCCTGGGAGGAGGGGACTGGACCTACCTGGACTGAATCTACCAGGTTGATCTCAGTCCGCAGGGGAGGCTTTGCCCTGGAGGAGGTGGGAATGGAGGGTGGGCTGGGGGGAAGGTGAGGGGGGCCATAGGGGGGAGAACAAGGGAATCCGTGGCTGATATGTAGAACTGAATTGCATTGCAAAATAAAAATACAAATTAAAAAAATCAAGGAGAATAATAAAAAAAAAATGTTGTTTACCCCATGAAGAGGATCTCTTCTATTTTTAATTTGCTAAACATTCTTTTCTATCATTAGTGGGTATAAGATCATGTAAATTGCTTTTCTCTACATCAGTTAATTATGAAAATTGATTGATTTTCAAGTATTCAACCAGCCTTGCATTCCTGGGATGAATAATAAATCATTGGTTGCGGTATATTAGTTTTCACATTTTGTTAGATTTCTTCTAATAAACTTTTGGGGAATCTTTTTAGCCTTTGCTGTTTAATCTTTGTCTGATTGATGCCTAGGTGATGAGGACATCATAAGTGAGTTGGAAAGCATCTGCCCCTTTTATATTTTCTGGAAGAGACATTAGTTATTCTCAGAAGTTTTAAAAGTCAACTACAAAACCATCTGGCCCTAGAGATTAATATTTCAAAAGGTATCAAACATTAAAAAGAGCTTTAAAATTAAATTTTTCTTTCTTTCCCAGCCCTGGGATATTCAGGCTATTTGTTCAAACTTGGTTGAGTGTTGGTGGTTTATGGTTCATAAGTGCTTGGGTTCATCCTTCTATATTGTCATACCATGGACCTGAAATGGTTCATAGCATTATATCTTTCTTAATCTTATAATGACCATATATTGGTGATAGTTCCAGTTTAGTTATTAATATTGGTGATTTGTGTATTTTGTCTAGTTTTTCTTTCAATTTGTGTTATATTTATTAATATAAATGATGTTCTAAAATGATCAAATATGTGTTTTGTTGATTTTCCCTGTGGTTTTCCTGGTTTCAATTTACTGACTACGCTCCTATTTTACAAAGTCATATTTTTATTTAATTATTTCATATAATGTGCATATGTGTGAGGACACAAGTGCACCAACCCATCCATGGAGGTCATAGGCCAATTCACAGATGTCAGTTCTCTCCTCTCAGCATATGGGTCCTAGGAGTCAAACTCAGACTGTTACCCATGGAAAACAAGCACCTTTACTTGCTGAGCCATCTCACCAGCCTATTTACTGTTCTTTTCTTTAATTCTTCTTTAATCTGTTGTTTTTAATTTGTCTTGCTTTTATGGTCTCATTATTTAAGTAAAGAACTTATATATTTTAATTAATTAATTATTATTTGTTTTATAGCCTGACAGCAGTTTCCCCTCCCTTCTTTCCTCCAATCCCTCCCTACCACTTCCCTTTCCACCCACCCCCATCCACTCCTCTTCCATTTCTATTCAGAAAAGGGCATGTATCCCATGGATATTGACAAAACAAGGCATATCAAGTTATAGTAAGACTAAGCAATCACCTTATATTAAGGATGGGCAAGACAACCCAGTATGAGGAATGGGGTCCAAAAAGCCAGTAAAGGAGTCAGAGACAGTCCCTGCTCCCATTGTTAGGAGTCCCACAAAAAAGACTAAGTTACACAACTGTCACATATATGCAGAGAGCCTAGGTCAGTCTCATGCAGGCTCCCTGGTTGTTGGTTCAGTCTCTGTGAGCCTCTATGAGCCCAGGTTAGTTGATTCTGTGGGTTTTCTTGTGATGTCCTTGACCCCTATGGCTCCTACAGTCCTTCCTCCCTCTCTTCAGCAGGATCTCCCAAGCTCAGCCTAATGTGTGACTGAGGGTCTCTGCATCTGTTTTCATCAGTTGCTGGATGAAGCCCCTCTAATGATTATTAGGCTAGGCACCAATCTATGAGTATAGCAGAATATCATTAGGCACCACTACATTGACATTTTTTTTCTCCTCCAGTAATGTTTGTTTCTATCCTACGTCTCTAGGCCATCTAGCCCCTGGGACCTGGTGCTCCAGGCAGTATCAGTGGTGGCCTCACTCTCCTGGTATGGGTCTCAGGCTGGGTCAGTCATTGGTTGGCCACTCCTACAATCTTTGCTACATCCTGACCCTAGCAAATCACATAGGCAGGACAGACTGTAGGTCAAAAGTTATGTGGCTGGGTTGGTGTCCCAATCCCTCCACTGGAAGACTTGCCTGATCACAGGAGATGACTAGTTCAGGCTACATATCTGCAATTGTTGGAAGTCTTAGCTTGGGTCATCCTTAATAGATTCCCAAGAGTTTCCCTTGCACCAGATTTCTACATGACCCCAAAATGTCCCGATTTTCTAGTCAGCTCCTTCAGCACTCTCCCCTGGAACACACCCTTACCCAATCCCTCATGTTCCCATCCCCATCTGCCCAAAATCCACCCACGAGATCGCTTCTATTTTCTCTTCTCAGGGAGATCATGAGTCCTCCCCCTTGACCCCTCCTTGTTACCTAGTCTCTCTGTATATACCATGTTTGTCTTTCTGAGTCTGAGTTACCTCACTTGGGATGATCTTTTTCTAGCTCCATTCATTTGCCTTCAACTTTCCTAATGTCACTGTTTTGGTTTGGGATTTTTGTTTGTTTGTTTGTTTTTGGTTTTTCAAGACAGGGTTTCCCTGTGTAGTTTTGGTGCCTGTCATGGATCTCGATCTGTAGACCAGGCTGGCCTCAAACTCAGAGGTCCAGCTGGCTCTACCGCCCAAGTGCTGGGATTAAAGGCATGCACCACCACTGCCTGGCCAATGTCACTGTTTTTATCAGCTGAGTAATACTCCACTGTGCAAATGTACCACATTTTCATTATTCATTATTCAGTTGAGGGCCATCTAGGCTGTTTTCAGGTTCTGGCTATTATGAATAAAGCTGCTATGAACATAGTTGAGCAAATGTTCTTATGGTTTGATTGTGTATACTTTTGGAATGTGCCCAAGAGTGGTATAGCTGGGTCTTCTGGTAGATCAATTCCCAATTTTCTGAGAAACCATCATATTGATTTCCAAAGTGGCTATACAAGTTTGCACTCCCACCAGCAATGGGGAAGTGGTTTCCTTGCTCTCCATCCTCTCCATCATGAGTTGTCACTACTGTTTTTGATCTTAGCCATTCTGACACATGTAAGGTGGAATCTCAAAGTTGTTTTGGTTTGCATTTCCCTGATGGCTAAGGTTGTTGAATATATCTTTACATGTTTCTTGGCCATTTGAGATTCTTCTGGTGAGATCTGTTTAGATCTTCTGAGATTCTCTGTTTAGATCTGTTTGTGGTGATATTTTATTTGTGCTGAAATGTGGTGATATTTTATTTGCATATTAATTAATAAAGTTTTCCTGGAGATCAGAGAACATAGCAGCCATAAACAAAAATCAGGCAGTGGTAGCACCCACCCTTAATCCAATCACATGGCAAGCAAAGTCTCCTTGTGTTCAAGGACATACTAGGGAACAACCAAGCATGGTGACACATGCCTTTAATCCCAGTACCAACCATAGAGACCTGGAGGTCTGTACAGACACACAGTGACAAGGAAGGGAGGTAGCTGCACTAAGAGCCAATGAGAAGGCAGGACAGCAAGGCAATAAAGGAGCAGATTAGACAGGAAGAAGCTCTCTCTTAGGAAGCTACACCAGCGTGGTGAGCTAAGGTTAGCTGGTGGCTCTCTATTTCTCTGATCTCTACGGCTTTCACACCTGTATTTGGCTCTGTGTTTTTTATTTAATAAGACTGTTTAGAAATTAGTCTACATTTGGCACCCAACATGGCAAGAATTCAATAAAAAAAAAATTGGTGGCCTTACAGGCCTGGGGTTACAGGACCTGGCTCAGCAGGAGTTTACAGGTACACAACCCGGCTAGAGCTACAAGTGATTGAGCAGCTGGAGCTGCTTGCAGCCAGATCTCCAACTCACCTGGCCAGAGCTACAAGAGGCCAGAGCTGCAAGCAGCTAGACTGCTTGTCACTTTATAAACCTCTGGCTCAGGCCTGAAATGGTTCAGGCCAGATCACGTGGCTGGACTTTAGCTTTTAGCTCTTTTTTTCTTCTCCTAGCAGGTAGTAGGTTCTCTCTCTCTCTCTCTCTCTCTCTCTCTCTCTCTCTCTTCCCATCTCAGACTGCAACCACACTAGATAGCTGCTTTGAAATTCCCTCGAATTTCTACTGTTCTACACAGACTTGGAAAGTCAATTAAGATGTCAGATATCTTAAAAGGAGAAACTATTTAAAAGAGAAAATTTTTTCCCACATGAAAAAATGGGAAATATCTTTACAGTGTAAGGAAAATGGTCTTTGTTTTATAACACATTAGGCAGTCTGAATGGAAAAATTACATGAGAGGATAATTAGTGTTGATGGGATGTATCTAACATCAGTTATGCATATTTGTTTAATTATCCTTACTTTAGTATTTAAAAAGGTGGTCAATTTAAGTGTCAAGATAAAAGCTTTAGAAAAACCTATTAAAATGAATTATAGAGAAATTCAGACCCAAACAGAAGAATTTAAAGGTAAAATTATTTCAGGATTGGATTATCAGGTTACAGAGAGACATCCTGTTTTTAAACAATCAAACTTAATTTATCTGGTAGCCATATAGGAACTACCTGCTCAAGGGCATGTACAAGCTGATTGGACTCCAGTGGAAATGTTAGATTTAAGGAGATTTAAGGAAGCTATGGCATGCATTCTCCATTCGTAAAGCAAATGTTAAACTCCTGGTCAACTTGTAAAAGGATTATTCTTCAAGACTGGAAAGAATTGGTATCAGCTGTCCTGGAGCCCAGAGCACAATTACAGTGGTAGACCTGGTTTAAGGATGAGGCTAAAACAACAGAAAATCAATGGAGAGCTAGAGGTGTGGAAATTTCCCAGGCTCAGCTTCTTGGAAAAGGCCAATACTCTGATATACAAAGACAATGTTTATTGGATAACCAAACCTTAATTCTATGCCACATGGCAGCCAGGAATACATGGGACAGAATTGAGGAAGCGGGAAAGGCAATTGAATCATTCACAAAAGTTATACAGGGCCTCAGAGAATCCTTCATGGATTTCTTATAAAGGCTGTCTTCAGGAGTAAACAGAATGGTACCAAATTCAGAGGATAGACATATAATAATTGAATCTTTGGCTTTTGAGAATGTGAATGCAGCATGCAAAAGAATAATCAGGCCATTAAAGGCAAGATATGCACCCTTGGAGGATGAGATCAGGGACACAATATTGAGTCTCATGACCATGATGATATGTGGATAGGAGAAGCACTTTCAAAAGGTTTGAGGAAAAATGTCAGATGTTTTGGGTGTGGAAAAAAGGACATTTGAAAAGGGAGTGTAAACAGAGCATTCCTAGAAAGAATGTTTATTCAAGGAACAAGGGCAACAAAATGCCCCTCCCTTCTGGATTACGCAGAAGGTGTGGTAAGGGTAAACATTGAACCAATTAATGTAGATCAACAAGGGACAGACAAGGTAATCCTTTCCCTCTGTCCTTGGGAAACTTCCACAGGGGCCTCAAGCAGGCTCCCACAACAAATTCAGATCAGACCTGTCCTGCCATCATAGAAAAAACCCCTACTAAGAACAATTAAATAACCAAATGCCTATTGGAATAAAACAGGCTGCTCGGGGTGACAGAACAGCTGTAGCAGAGAGAACAAGAAAATCAGGAGAAATCATAAAGTGAATTTTTGGCAAATTTCTGTAAGTGAACAAAGACCAAAATTAAAAATACGAATAAATGACATTTTCTTGGAGGGTTTAGTAGACACAGGTGCAGATGTGACAGCAATAGCACCAGAATCCTGGCATCCAAATTGGCCTCTTCAGGAGGTAAATGTTCAGCTGTTAGGGATTGGAACATTATCTCAAGTGAAACAGAGTGCAAGATGACTCAAATGTATAGGTCCAGAAGGACAGAGAGGAAAAATAAAGCCATATGTAACTAATATAGCTATGAACTTACAGGGCTGTAACTATTACAACAATGGAATACTCAGATTAACATTCCTACAACCTCAGAAACAAATCATAAACTAACATATGTTTCTGAGAGAAATATTATAAGGTAATATTCTAATGAGTGGTCACCAGCCATCCAGATTGTACAAGAACAGGGCACAACAGCTGCTGATCTTCCAAAGGCACCAACAGCTCAACCTTTAAAATGGTTAACAGACAAGCCTGTATGGGTTCAGCAATGGCCTTTAACAACAGAGAAACTACAGGCTTTAGAAGAGTTGGTACAGGAGTAGGTAACTGCTCTTTGAAGAATGCATATTGAAGAATCAACCAGCCCTTGGAATTCTTCTGTATTTGTTATTAAAAAGAAATCTGGTAAATGGAGAATAGTAACAGACCTTAGAGCAATTGACAAAGTAATGCAGCCAGTGGGCTCTCTATAATCTGTAATTCCTTTGCTTACTTAAGGACAGCCTCTTGTTATCAATTCAAAAGACTATTTCTTTTCAATACCCTTATAATACCCTTATAAGAAAAAGACAAAGAAAGATTTGCCTTCACGGTGCCTACTTATAATAATTCTCAACTGGTTAAGAGATTTCAATGGAGGGTCCTCCCACAGGGAATGTTGAATAGCCCAACCCTGTGCCAATATTTTGTACAACAGCCATTGGAAGTGATACATAAAAAATTTCCTAAATCTCTAAGTTATCATTATATGGATGATATTTTACTAGCTGACACAAATGCAGATACTTTAGAAAGAATGTTTGAAGAAGTAAAGAAAATTTTGCCTTGCCTGGAAATACAAATTGTTCCTGAAAAGATACAAAGAGGAGATTCTATTAATTATTTAGGATATAAAATAGAGCTACAAAAAATTAGACCCCAAAAGGTGCAAATTAGGAGAGATCGATTATGGACTCTTAATGACTTTCAAAGATTTTTTGGAGACATTTCCCATCTCTGAATTATTGCTGGAGATGGTGACAAAGACTTAAATAGTCCAAGAGAAATATCACTTGAAGCTGAGAAAGAATTTGCCTTGGTAGAAAAGAAAGTACAGGAAGGACATGTTGATCATGTGGATCCAAAGATTGATTGCATTTTGGTTATTTTACCCTCTAGGCATTCTCCTACAGGAATTTTAATGTAGAGGCTTCCCTTTGCATTATATTGGAATGGATATTTCTACAAAATAAACAGAGTAAAAAATAAAAAATTAAAAACTTATGTGGAAAATATCTCTTATTTGATTTTAAAAGGAAAATTTTAAAACTTTTGTTATGATATTAATGGTCATATAGAGTACTATCTAATTCTAGAAAAAAAAAGGCTTCAATTAGCTGCCAATACAAGTTTTTGTGTTCGAGTCTCTATCAGTTTTTTGCAGGGAATCCTGACAAGGCCTAACATCGAATTTGAAGTCTCCAGAAAGATGATGAAGTCCAACAACAATGATTCCACATGGACAATAATAATACCACTAAGCTGATAAACATCACCCAAAGGTCAGCTATGGACTACAAACTGCTCAGAACAATTTCCAGATGACTAGCTGAGATGATCCAGTTTCACAGACTATTTGAACAAGGACTTGAGATAAGTCCTGCACTTTGGCATTATGCAGAAACTGGACAACAAATGATATAGCTATCTTTCCTAGAACTTGACAATTAACCCAAAATTTTTCTTTTCAGAATCCCCTAAAGATGCCTTTGCCCACAAACAGTAGGAAGCAGTTTTAAGAACACAATGCCCACATTCCCAAAAGGTGGGTTGGGGTGGGTGGTTTTTGGTCTCTCAATGGATTTCAGGATTGGGATTATTTTCATTGTTTAGGAGGGTTGATTACAAGTTGTTGTTGTTGATGGTTAGGAAAAGGGCTAAACAAAGGAGATTAGATTAAAGTTCTTGTTTGGGAAAAAAAGGGTATATAGACATGATAGAATAGAGGAAAGATTATTGAATCTACTCTAAGCAGTAAAGAGAGAATATAGATATGATATAAATAAAAAGGGAGATTATTGAATCTACTTTTAAAAGATAACTGCTAGTTTTAAATACTTTACATTGGATTGGACTTTTATATGTTGTATACAAATTATATATATTGAGAATGATAATATTAGAAAATGCTGTATGTATATTTCTATTCTTGTTCAGGATATTGTACATAGACAATTCATTTAGGAATGTAATGCAATTTTCTAATCCTTGAATGTTAGTATTACCAACTGTAGCTTGAGTTTTCCTGCCTGGCCCACAGTCAGGACAAATCTCTATCACCTGCCAGTCCCATAGCCGCTCAGACCCAACCAAGTAAACACAGAGACTTATATTGGTTACAAACTGTATGGCCGTGGCAGGCTTCTTGCTAACTGTTCTTACAGCTTAAATTAATCCATTTCTATTCATCTATACCTTGCCATATGGCTTGTGGCTTACTGGCATCTTCACAGGCTGTTTGTCATCGTGGTGGCTGGCAGTGTCTCTCTGACTCAGCCTTCCACTTCCCAGCTTTATTCTCCTCCTTGTCCCTCCTATACTTCCTGCCTAGCAAATGGCCAATCAGTGTTTTATTTATTGACTAATCAGCAACACATTTGCCATACAGAACATCCCACAGCAACCAACTATTAGGATATGAAGAAATGAAAGTTAATAGATAGACATTACAATCAAACTTGTAGTCATATTAGGTATTTTTTCAAGGACAAGCAGAGATATTTTAGTTAGATATTTAGATGGGTCATCTTCAAACCCTTCCGAGATCTACAGAATATGGCATTTAAAATGCTTTAATAACTTAGATCTTTTTTTCTTTTTTTATGACTATGAGACATGTCGGCTCCTGGCAGCACCAATCTATTTCAGAGAAGATATGGGCATTGAAGAAACTGCATATGGAGTTAACTTTCATTGTGGCAAATTTAGCCACTGGGCAACAAAATACTCTTGCATCAACTGCTGACAAACAGGACAAAATGGACAGACAAGACACAAAACAAAGAACTACCAATCCATGCCAAGACAAGTGTGGTTGTGACTTTAACAACAGACATCCCCTGAGGCCAGAACAATATGGCACCATCACTGAAGTGGTTTTGCAATCCAGAAAAGGTACAGTGCCCCTTTCTTCAAAGACAGCTGAACAAGGAATGGACCATGACTTCTGGTGTGCAGTGGAACAGTAGCTGAAACAGTTATTCTTGAAAGAGTAACTAGGCTAACAGAGTCTAACCTCTCAATGATAGACTGGCATTTAATAAAAGAGATGAAGCCACCCACAAACCAAGAAATAGACAGCCAAATTCTAAAAACACCAACAATTTCCAGAATTTAAAATCTTAAATCATGACAGGACACTAGTGGAATTCAGGTGTTTCTGGTACATGGACCACTCTCACCGAATGTGAGGTCAAACTACAGGCCTTGTATACATCTTCACAAATGAACCTGTCAGATACGCTAAGCCTATAGGTGGAGGACGTTGCCCCAATGTTGCAGAGAAACCTCGGGTGACTGTCTAGGCAGCTGGCTGTTTCTGTCATTCACATTTTTTTGGAAGTCGCTTGTTTGCACTTCCTGTTTTACTAGGTAATATTATTTCCTTCTTGGGTCTCTGAGGGAGTTGAAGATTAGATAATTGTAGTTATAGTTTTCCTTGTTAAGAAATTTCAGAAAAGAAACTCACTGAAGAGGTATAAAGTGTATAAATTTGAAAGACATTATAAGATAGTTCCCTGTTAGCAATGTAAGTTAAGATAGAAACTGAATCAAGGACATTTTGGACTTACCAAAATGGGATAGATAATGAAATATTTTCTCTGAGTTTGTCAAATGCAAATAGACTAGACATTGTTGATGTATTTATTGCTTATATGTATTGTATATAGTTATTGTACCTATTGTATATAGTTTTTCTTATATTAGTTATAACTTTTTTATTCTTTTTTCTTTGTATTAGAAGAAAAGGAGAAATGTGGTAATATTTTATTTGTGCTGAAATGTGGTGATATTTTATTTGTATGTTAATTAATAGTTTTCCTGGAGATCAGAGGACATAGCCAGCCATAAACAAAAGTCAGGCAGTGGTAGCACAAGCCCTTAATCCTATCACATGGCAAGCATAGTCTCTGTGTGTTCAAGGACACACTAGGGAACAACCAAGCATAGTGACACACACCTTTAATCCCAGTACCAACCATAGAGACCTGGAGGTCTATACAGACAGGCAGTGACAAGGAAGTGAGGTAGCTGCTCTAAGAGCCAATGAGAAGGCATAACAGCAAGGCAATAAAGGTACAGGTTAGATAGGAAGAGTCTCACTCTCTTGTGAAGCTATGGCAGGGTAGTGAGCTAAGGTTAGCTGGTGGCTCTCACTAGTTCTCTGATCTCTACAGCTTTTATCCCTGTATTTGGCTCTGTGTTTCTTATTTAATAAGACTGTTTAGAAATTCGTCTACATCTGTACCCCATTTTTTAAATGGATTATTTGTTTTTTGATGTCTAGTTTCTTGAGTTCTTTTTTGGAAATAAGCCCTCTGTCAGATGTGGGGATGGTGAAGATCTTTTCCCATTCTGTTGGTATCGTTTTGTCGTATTGATTGTGCCCTTTGCATTACAGAAGCCTTTCTATATACAAACAATAAACAGGCTGAGAAAGAAATCAGGGAAACATCTTTCACAATAGCCACAAGTAATATAAAATATCTTGGTGTAACTCTAACCAAGCAAGTGAAAGGCCTGTATGACAAGAACTTCAAATCTTTGAAGAAAGAAATTGGAAAAGATATCAGAGGATGAAAAGACCTCCCGTGTTCGTAAATCAGTAAGATTAACATAGTAAAAACAGCCATCTTACCAAAAGAAATCTATGGATTCAATGCAATTCCCATTGAAATCCCAACACAATTCTTTACAGAACTTGAAAAAACAATACTCAACTTCGTATGGGAAAACAAAAAACCCGGGATAGCTAAAATAATCCTGTACAATAAAAGAGCTGTTGGAGGTATCACCATGCCAGATTTCAAGCTCTACTACAGGGCTATAGTAGTAAAAATCACATGGTGCTGGCATAAAACCAGACAGGTGGATCATTGGAATTGAATTGAAGACCCAGACATAAATTCACACACCTATAGACACCTGATTTTTGACAAAGAAGCCAAAATTTTACAATGGATAAAAGAAAGCATCTTCGATAAACAGTGCTAGTATAACTGAATGTTGACATGTAGAAGAATGCAAATAGATCCATATCTGTCACCCTGCACAAAACTCAAGTCCAAGTGGAAATAGACCTCAACATAAATCTAGTTGCACTGAATCAGATAGAAAAGTGGGAAATAGCCTTGAATGCGTTAGCACCAAAAACAACTTCCTGAACAGAACACCAATAGCATAGACACTAAGATGAGCAATTAACAAATGGAACCTCATGAAAAAGAACTTATGTTTTTATTTGATACTGTGTGACCACTTGAGTGAGGGATGATTCAGCTTCCCTATTGGCTCTATAGTGGATTCCAAATGTGCATAGCATTGTACTTGGTAAGACTCACCAGCCTCAGGGAAGAGGGCAGTGGATAGCCTCTTGGTTGTTCCATTTTAGCCCTGCTTTTAGCTTTATTATGTCTCATTATGTCTTATTGTTGGGCAGTGGGAAAGGACAGTGATACCCAGGAGATCAGTCCCTTAGGAAACTGAGTTCTCTCTGGTTCAGCTTCCCACTGTCCTGTAGAACCCATTTTCAAGGCAATGTTACTTTTTTCTCAGTAGGCATGGAACCCTATTCAAACCAAAGAGGGTATGGGAGATGCATGAAATTGGTGACAGACTCAAGTAGGGCAAGTATAACACAGAAAGTTTCCCTGTTGACCATACATATCAAGGGAGCTGATTTTCAAGCCTTCCTGTCTGTGTCCATTGGTGGCCCTATGTGTGAAGTGTCACAGCATGTTGTCTGTAATGTCTGAGAAGTAATTATAGACATTACAGTAATTCAGCACTGAGTCACCCCTAAATCTTGAAGGAGTCCCAGGTTTTCCACTTTCTTTCTACCTTTATAAATTCTTAGTCCCTGTTTATTGTGCTAGGTCCAAGTTGTTATCAGTGTAGTTGTGAGGGCCTGAGAGAAATGAGGCCTACTCAATCTTAGGGGAGCCAGTGGTCTCACTTCTCTCCTAAGTGTCTTTACTTCTAGACATTGCCTTGCTTAGGCAAAACTGCTTCTCTCACAATGTTAATTCCATGAAGAGATTCTACTCATCCTAAGAAACTCAGGAGCAAGTATCTTGGCAAAGGCAGATATAGGTACAATTCTCCGTGTACCCACAATGCCCTGTGAATACCTTACATATTTCTAATCAATTTATTTATGATATTATATTGATATTATTTCCTATGCTATTGTATGAGAGATTTGTATTTTTCTTATATTTTGAGAGAGGTCTAGCTATGCAGCAACTCAAGCTGGCCTGGAACTCACAATCCTCCTATCTCACCTTTCTGAATACTGAGATTATGGGTGTTCACCACAGTGCATGGCAAGAGAGACTCAGGATAAAGATTACAGCCCTATTTATTTTCATACCTCTAATTACTGGCACAAAGTATGTGTCTGAAGTTTCTTCAATATTCCTTGCAGTTGATAGGGCTTCACAGTATTAGAAAAATGCTTCCTATTTCCTACCTCAGTAGACATTCTAACTACTGCATCTGTCATGTTAGAGCAATGACCTTCCTAATGCTGTGACCCTTTAATACAGTTCCTCATGTTGTGGTGACCCTTAACAATAAAATTATTTTGTTGCTACTTCATAACTATAATGTTGCTACTATTATGAATTGTAATGCATATAACTGATATGCAGGATATCTGATATGCTACTCCTGTGAAAGGGCTGTTTGTTGCCCCCCCAAAGGCCTTGTGACCAACAGGTTGAGAACTGCTGTGTTAAAAAGAATCCTGGGAATCAGATGTTTCACTCTAATTTTATAGGTAAGAGAACTGAGAATTTTAATTTCATGCTGTCACAAATCCTTGAACATGCCCTGATTTCTCAATCAGAAAAAAATAAGGCCTTATGTTTATATGTGCTTTGTAAAGTGGAAGGGTAATATATACACTTTTTAAATTTTTCATTAATAAGAAAATGTGAGAATCACATCAGTTGGAAAACTCATTTTATTAGATTCCTTCCTTGACATGCTGACAAACCTCTACATGAAAAGTGAACAGTGATGTAGAGAAGTGTGATTACTCTTGTTTTCCAGTCCCAAACCGTGGGATTAAAGTTGAAAATATCTCTGTGATAGAAATACAGAGATGAAGTAGTGATTAACATAAGGTTGCTTTATCTATGATTCTGCCACTAAAAAAAAATTAAAATGTGCACTTTATTTACATTTGTAACTGAAATTGCCCATTTGAATCTTGGTAAGGAGACAGACAGACCAGAGTAGCTGAACAATTAGTGTTCTGAAATATTAAAATCAGAGTAAAATTTGCTTGTTTTTATGAAAAACATGCTGAAGTAGAGCTGTTGATTTTAGATAGAACCTGCAAAATCTTGGCTCATCTAAATTACATACTTGTGTGGCCTCATTTGGGATGTCTGGCACAGAGAGTTGGGGATGAATGCTGCTTGATTGGGGTGACAGCAGAGGAGTGCAAAGTTTCCCAAGACCCCACTTCTGGACAAGACTTTTACTAAAATAAATATAACCCATTACACAATACACAAAACTTTCACTCTGCCAGTACTCCAGCAATAATCAACTAAATTCTATTTATACTGAGTCAGAAAATCTTACACCAAAGCTAAACAAATTTTAAGTGAAGGTAAGTTCAGGAAAATTCAAAGTATTTGTTTTAACACTTTTCTATTTCTTCAAAATACTATATTTTATTCTAGGTTAAATAAAAAATAGTAATAATTATATCTCTAAATGGTGCTTGAGAAGAGCTACTGAGAAGCACACAGCTGGTCCTTATGCCACAGTTATAGGTGATTATGTCTTTAATAAGATTTCTTAAGTTTTAGTGCCTCCATGTAGTTCAGTATTGTTTAAATGATCTTTATGGCCTCAGCTCTAAAACCAATGTGTACCTAACTAATTATTTGCCTTTTAAAAATGTGTCCATCTGTCATCAAAGCTGGTTCTGAGCTCCATTTCAAACTTCTTCCTCTTTTGTTTATGTGTAACTTTCAAGTATCCATTTGCTTGGTGCTTGGAGGAATTTTTACATCTTTCTCCACTAGATCATCTGCACATGGTTCAGTTTTTCACTACTTGTCACTCGGGGCACTGCAACCCTTTCTTGTTATCCACTGCACCACTCAAAACCAACTTTTGCAACAAAACAACATCTATACATAATTTTTTTAGTGTAACCCTAAGAACATGTAGTGCTAAGATCCTCTGGAAATTGTATTGAACTTGCTTTAAAATGGTAGAGATGGAACATCCTTGTTAATGCATATGCCTTAAGCTAAATAAATTTTCCATGAAATTAACTATGTGGCTAATTTTTAACTCTCTTTTTACTTATTCTTTGTTTCTTTTACATCATGCCTCCAGATCCCACATATTCCCTGCCCCCAAATAAAACAAAATAAAATTAAGAAAAAAAAAAAGGAAGAGAAAATCTCGTCATGGAAGCTGCAGTGTGACACAATGAGTCATTTAGTAAACCTCTAGCAGTACATTTTTACTTGCATTCATTTATCGAAAAGAATCATTGGTCTGGTTCAAGGCCAATGGTCTCTCTTATACCATCAATGCTGGACCCTCAGTGGGACTCTGTCTGGACATCCCTTTGCTGCCCTGTGTCCTGGGGATCCTGCAGCCCTGGGTCCAGGACCCATCCCCACACACATACTTGTGCTCCAGCAGGTCACAGATAGGGTGGATATTGGGGTAGGCCAACACATAACCCTGGTTCTGGGTCTGGGTAGTCAAAAGATTGGTCAGCCCACTAGCTCTGCCCTGTCCTTACCATCAGAGTGAGCTCTCTAGTATTACCCTGGCTCGTTCACCCCTTGTAGTGAAAAGCAAGGGGCAGTTTCCCTGCCCAGTTTTCCATCTCCTCAGGGTCAGTTCTCCCATACCTACACCTTCAGGGCCAGCTCTACTGTGTTGTCCAAGTGAAGTGTAGGGGCCACTCTCCCGAGTGCTGCATCTGATAAGGGGCAAGGACAGTTTTCCTGCTCTTATGACCTCAGGGCCAGTGCTTCAACCTGCCTCAGGCACTGATGATGAGGGGCATCACTCCCTCAAGCCATGCAGCCCTGAGTGGCTAATCTTAATGACTCAATTTCACACACACACACACACACACACACACACACACATACACACACACACACAAAACCATCGCAATCATGGCTGTGCTGCAGATTGCCCCTAAAGGAAAGGACTTGATGAAAAACACACAACACAGAACAGTTCCATAAGTCTAATACTGACTGTGTAGCCAGAAGTTTTCCTGTGTCCCACAGCTGCTTGGTCCCAAATAAACACACAGAGGCTTATATTAATTACAAACTGTTTGGCATATGGCTCAGGCTTATCATTAACTAGCTCTTACAACTTAATTCAACCCATTTCTATTAATCTATGTTTTACCACGTGGCTTTGTGGTGTTACCTGTGTTCCATTACATCTTGCTCCCCCAGCAGCGCTCAGCATCTCTTCTGACTCCCCCTTCCTTCTCCTATATCTTTGCTTGGATTTCCCACCTGGTTCTATTCTGCCTTCCTATAGGCCACAGCAGCTTCTTTATAAACCAATGGTAGCAACATATATTCACAGTGTAGAGTAAGACCATCCCACAGCTGTAACACAGATTGCTAAGTGGTCTTATTAATAAAAACAAAACAAAACTAAAAAACAAAAACAAAGCCCAGAGCCAGATATTGGGGTGAAAGCTGAAAGATCAGAGGAATAGAAGCCAGTCACAAGTTCTTACCACTAGGAAATCCTCAGCCCAAGAGAGCTACTTCCTGTATACTCATGCCTTGTATAACTTTCTGTACCTGCCATCTCACTTCCTCTCTCTGCTCAGCTATATCACTTCCTCTTTCCACCTAGCTCTATCACTTCCTGTCTGTCTGTACAGACCACCAGACCTCTATGGTTAACTAGTGCTGGGATTAAAGGCATGTGCCACCATGCCTGGCTTTATTCCCAGTGTGGCCTTTAACTCACAGAGATCTGGATGAATCTCTGCCTCTCAAATGCTAGGAATAAAGGCATGTGCTACCACTGCCTGACCTCTATGTCTAATCTAGTGGCTGGTTCTGTCCTCTGATCCTCAGATAAGTTTATTAGGGTACACAATATATTGGGGTACACAATACATCACCACACACAGCAGACTTATTGGGCTTTTTTGTTGCTTTTTAACTTCTTGTGTGTGTGTGTGTGTGTGTGTGTGTGTGTGTGTGTGTGTGTGTGTGTGTGTTCCTGCTTGTCTATATGTGCACCATGTGGGCACAGTGCCCACAAAGACCAGAAGATAGAACTGAATCCCCTGAAACAGGAATATAGGCATTTGTGAGAATCCCAACATTGGTTTCAGGAATCCAACCCAGGTTCTCTGCAAGAGTAGCAAGTGATGTTAACTGCTGAACCATCTCTCCAGACCCCCATTGATGCTAACTCTTGAGCTGGATATTTCCATATTCTTTCTGATATTTGAACATATTTTTTTCTGAAACTCACTATCTGCACTGCTTTTTTATTATTAATTTTTTATTTATTTTACATACTGATCACAGTTTCCTCTCCCTCTTCTCCTCCCATTTATTTCTCCCATCTCCCAGCTCCCCTCCTCCCCAATCTACTCCTCCTCCTGCTCCCTTCAGAAAGGGGCAGGCCTGCTACGGAAGTCAATAATGCATGGTATGGTACATCAAGTTGAGGCAGGACCAAGCTCCTCCTCATGCATCAGGGCTTGGATGAGGCAACACAGCATGAGGAATGGGTTCCCAAAAACCTGCTCAAGTGCCAAAGATAAGTCCTTATCCAACTGCTAGGAGCTCCACAAACAGACTAAGCTACACAACTGTCACACAAATGCAGAGGGCCCAGGTCAGTCTCCTGTAGGCTCCCTAGTTGTAGGCCCAGAGTACATGAGCTCTCAGGAGCTCAGGTCAACTATCTCTGTGGGTTCCCCTATCATGACCTTGACTCCCCTGGCTTGTACTCCCTCTCTTCAATAGGACTCCAGGAGCTCAGGCCAAGCCCAGTGCTTGGCTGTGGATTTCTGTATCTGCTTCCATCAGTTACTGGATGAATGCTCTCTGATGACAATTGGTATAGTCACCAATCTGATTACTGGAGAAGGCCAGTTCAGTTCAAGTACCCTCTCTTCTATTGCTAGGAGTCTTAGCTGGGGTCATCCTTATGGATTCCTAGGAGTTTTCCTGGCACCAGGTTATTCCCTAGCCCCAAAATGCCCCCATCAAGATATCTCATTATTCTCCCTGTCTGTTCCACCTCCAACCTGCCCAACCTGATCCCTCATGTTTCCATTCCCGCATATCATGTCACAATGACATCATAAAATTTGTAGGCAAATGGATGGAACTAGAAAAAATCATCCTGCACTGCTTCTTAAAGATATCTTATCTCTCATGGATATAGTAAATGTAATAATATTATATAGTAATACAGAAAACATGTGAGCTCTGTGGTCTGAGAGAAGGCAATCTAAGTTTTGCAGAACCAATGCAATGCACAATCACTATGCCAACATGTAGCTTCTGTTCTGAACCATCTTGAATCCTTCTCCGTCTTTTCCCCTCAACTACAAGGCACCAAATGGAAGCAGTTGGACTTGTGGAACAAAATATTGTTAATAAAATCTGAGCTACTCTAGAAATGTTACCTAGAAAGCATTAGGAGCAAAAATGTGAGAGAAATTATTGTCTTTCTGTTTCAACCACTCTGTATGCAAAATAACTACCTTGCTCCTGTCTAGAAATGGGCTAGTAACAATCATTCAGAATACAAAAGGATTGACTTAGATGTTGGAATAAGAACACACATATATACAGAGAACTATTGGCAATTATTTGTATTCTAAGCTTCTATTCTGCATGTTTTCAAGTTATGCAAAGTTCTGAAGTGGAGCTTCATCTTGTCATCTATACAGTTGGGTTATAATAACTATAGTTTCTCAGTAGTTGATAATAGCAACACTAATAGCTAATATTTATTTATAGTTTAGTGCATGACAGAGTGACCAAGTGCTTACACATATTTCTTCATTTTATCATTTGATGACAGTGCTTGGGAGGTTCTGTAAGGATCAAAGAGTGGAAATGTAGGCTTACTAAATGAGACTAAAGTTACAAAACACTGCAAGTAGATAATTCAAATGTGAGACTATGGAGTTTTGGCATGTGAGTTTCAATCTCAACAAGACTGCATTGGATTAAATGATAACAAATACATGAAAGAAACATTCATATCATATACTAAGGGCATATTAGCTTTTCGCTCTCACCTATGTTTGTGTAATATTAGAAAATCAACAATGACATCTTGTCAATAATTGTTTTTGTTTTGCAGACTAATATATCAAGTCTATTAATACTTAAATTTATTTTACTGTATCAAAATGTAGCACATAAATACAGAAAATAATCAAAGAAGATGTTGTGGAGACTAGTAACCTTAAAGGTGGTTCTGATGATCATTAGAAGTGAATACAAAGGACTTGGCATAGGTCTGTGAACTAAAGAGCTGTTTCAAAAGAAATAAATTGTGTAATTTTTCATTGATTATAGTGAGCTTTTCTTATGATGTTCTATATTTTCCAATAGAAATCAAGTGCTTTATTTCCCTAATGAAAAAGATTGTGAGTCGTAATGACATATTTTATGTCCACGAGGCTGATTCCTGGGAACTCTTTAACTGTGGGAGCCCAGCTCTTCATTAACATCCTGATTTACATATGTCCAGCATGGTGCAGCCACTGCTTTTTAACATTGGCCCATTATCAAGTGTGTGGAAGAATTAGAGGCAAATGTTTTCCTGCTTCACTGGACACACATTGCACAACCAGGGATATTTGTAAATGAAAAAGATGCTTAGTATGTAAATTGGAGACCACAAAACTACTTTCTGACTGAGATGATGTGTTACTATGAGGCCATTCATAAAAGTAGATGAGTAGAATTTAATTTATAGTTAGTTTATTAACTTGTTATTCATAAGTAGTTTTACCTGGATTGGATCCTGCACATACTTAGTCAAATAAAAGGTTGGTCAGCACCTAGCTTCAGTCATAATAGGAGATTCATTGTCTCAAATTTGGAATAGTAGTACTAGTAAGACTGAGTCATGAAGACCATGAATTAGAAGACTTCCTGGCTATATAAAGAGTTCCAGTCTAGCCTGGGCTTCATGGTGAAATCTTATTTTTAAAAACATAACTAAATAAATAATAAATAAATGTTCTCCACATATATAAAGCCACAGGAAGAGGCTTCATGAATCATTACACCAAATACCTGCACAAGTGTGTCTGGACTTGTATTTGTGTTCTATCCACCACATGCTGAAAACATGTCAGTCCAAAGCACTTAGTATGTATCTGCCCTCTGATCATCACAGCCTAGCAGCACCATGTGCTCTGCCTCATAATCACACTGACCAAGCTATTCTTGCCAAGATTACCAGAGTTTCCTAACACAGTGGCCAGTAGAGTATTTGTCAGTCATTATAAATGACATGGATTGGGCTGGGAAAGGCACAGATCTTCAGTTCATATGTGATTGGCTAAATGGCTTTGATATAACTCATATGTTGTCAATAATTGTATAACCTTCAATGTAGCTGAAAGTTTTGTTGTGTCCCACCTGGTCTGCAGCTGCTCAGACCCAAGTAAACACACAGAGGCTTATATTAATTTAAACTGCTCAGCCATTAGCTCAGGCCTACCACTGACTCGCTCTTACATTTAAACTCAGCCCATTTCTGTTAATCTATATGTTGCCACATGTTCTATGGCTTTACCTGTGTGCCATTACATGCTGCTCCCTGGATGGCAGGCTGGCGTCTCCCAACTCAGCCTTCCTCTTCCCAGAATTCTCCTTGTCTGCTTATCACGCCTATACTTCCTGCCTGGCTCATGGTCAACTAGCTTTTTATTTATGAATCAATCAGAGCAACATATTCACAGCATACAGAACATCCTATAGGACTTCCCCCTAATTATACATCCCCTTGCCATTACTATGTAATTTTCTCTTTAATTCCTTTTACTCTTGGTTTCCTAGGCATCTAACTATTATGTGCCTTCCATGGTATTGTTCTTCTCCCTCAGCAGCTCATGGATTTGTTCCTGGATTTGGCATTTGCCAGAACAATATGATGTGTTCTGACTTACAATGTATGTATATTTCAGAATGTGTAACTGAAAAAAAATGCATTGAAAAAATTCCATTTGTCTTGAATTCCTGGATATTGAAGAACAGTAAATCAGATTGGATCAAATCATTGAAATAAAGGCACTCATGTTCTTGGAGTGTGTGGTTGGACTCTAATTTGCTGCACATAGCAAATTTCTGCTCCTGACTGTGTCTTCCTTTCCATCCTACATCCATAGCAACTCACATATCTCTGATCTGCAAAAACTCATATCAGTCCTTCTCCACAGTTAGTGTTTGCTTCTGCACCTCACCTTAGTCACCTGTTCCTCTGAATGCACATTGGAATCTGGAGTCATCAAAGATGGAGCCACTCTTAGATCTGGTTTGCAAACATCCCAATGTCTAACCATGCACCTGTGTAATCTTAAGAGAATGTTCTTCATCACAGCTTCATGAAACCATGGTTTTCTTGCCACCACAGTCTCAGATCAAACAGATTAACCCATCTCCAAAATGGTGAGCCAAAATAAACATTTCCCTCTATCAATAGACTTGAGGTATTTTGTTATAGTAACAGAAAACTAACTAACACAGTTAAAAGTGGTAGAGTCCATGTTTTAGACTCAATAAAATTGAGAAATTAAAGAAACTATAGTAGAGCAACAGAAAAAAAAAGCAAATAGGAGGGTTTTTTTTAGAAGATGATAAAGATGGTCCAGCATGCAGACCACAGTGACTTAAGATGAAGCTCCCAGCTTGGGAAGTCAAGCTCAAGAGACCTCCACTAGGCTGACTTTGCATGCTTCCTGCAGCTTTTCTCCACTGAGGCTCCATCTTTCTGGTTTCTCTATCATCTTGAGATCTCCCTTATAGCTTCAATTTCATTTTCACAGGTCACAACATTGCAATATTAGGGGCTGCTTTCAGGGATTCTGATCCCACAGCATACTTCCTGGCCTCCCTAGCTACCCAGTGTTCCTTTGAAATCTAGGTGGAAACTTCCAGAACCAGGGAACTTTTGGATTTTGAGTTTTGCAAAACCAGGATGAAATGGCTTAACATTGATCTGCAGTCAGCACAGACTGATTGGGTGGACCATGGGGCTGTTGGCACACCCTAATGTGGAATGTGGAGTAATAGACCAGAATATATTGGATTTAAATCCTGCTAGGACAAAGCCAAAACAAGCATGGCCAGGATAAATGAGTAAAGAAAAAAAATGAATTATGAGGGAAAGGTGGTATTGTTTCCCTTTCTGAGCAAAGGCAGCATGGAGATTTTCATATAGGAAAGCACTGAGGAGGGTACATTCTAGATCCTACTTAGTTGAGGAGCACATTTATGAGCATGCATTTCAGGTAATAGATTGAGAAAGATGGCACATGCTTTTGTGAAGGATATGTCTAGTTTCAGACTGTGAAGCATCTGGTCTGATGGTTAAAATGGCCAACATAGATGCCTTTGGGTATGCTAAACTTTTCTAGTTAGTTTGAAAAAAAATAAAGAAAAGGAAAATTTGTACATGTGCTAATATATGAATTTGGCCCTAAAGGTGTCTGAATTGCTTAACAGCTAACATTAAGGAAAGTTACTGATCTCAAGGTGTCCAGAGATCAAAATGGTAAAAGCCTGAGCCCCCATAATCCTCTATAAGGAGCAACATTTCTTAAATATTTCTACCACTTCCCAGTTGTGCCCAAATGGAGGACTAAGCTGTGTCTGATGGGTGTGTGGGGGAAGGAGAATGTTATGGTTTCAAACTAGAATATCCTTTCAAAATATGAATTATAACTATAGCAAATACCCATAGCTCATTTACCCCTTTCTCTGTCTGGCTAATTACCCATTATAATCCAGCTATAGAGGAAACCAAATATTTTCCTTACGTGCTTGCACCCTAGGAAATGAATACTTAGCACTTGTTTGACTTTAAATTCATAATTACAAACTGCAAGTGGGGCCCTGATTCTCACATCAGTTCTGTGTTTTCCTATGAAATTTACTTCTCACTCTCGGAAACCATCACTTCACACCTTGCCCGTCTACACCATCTGTTCTTGTTTTCCCTTGCTATGGTAGACTGCGCATCTTTCTTTTTTCTTTGATTTTAGGCTCTGTGGCACTTAACTAAAGACTGAGCCTTCTAGTCATCGTTCCCTGCTTCAGATAGGCAGCAGAGTATTCTGTCAACAGTCTTCCTTCCTGCACCATCATTTCCTCTTTTCTATTCTGTAACGTCCTGTGAACATAAAAGCCATAGGATTTTTCCCATTTTGTTAAATTCTTCCCACATCTTATATATGACTCCCAGTTCCCCACAATTTTCTTGCTTTTCTACAGCAAATTTTTTGGAAAGGGTCTTCTACTGTCTCCATTTCTTCATACCACAGTTATTCTCAAGTGGCACAGATTTTTTATAAGGATCTTATCAGACTTTGAAGCATCTTTTTACATAGTTGACCACTCTTTTTGAAAAAAACACTTTTTCATTTCTATACTACTGTGCTCTAATAGTTTTCTTCCAGAGCTTTTAGCTTCTTTTTCTCTGTTTATTATATTCTGAATGGAAGTCAGCCATTGGTTCTGGACTTTATATAGTTACTAGATGAACTTATCAATTCAATGATTTTGAGAGTCACTCACTCTCATATCTGCTTCTACAGCACAGACCTGTTTCTGATACCTTAACATATATAATGGGAGGAATAATCCACTTTAGTTACATAATTTATAACTATCCCATTAATTACACTTTCCTCAAGATTCACACACACACACACACACACACACACACACACACACACACACACACACACACCCCTCTGATTGACCTAAGGGATAGCTCAGTTGTCAACTTGGAAACCTGGTAGTTCTCTCTGATAGTTTATGTCATGTTAACCTCTTGTCCAGTTCACTCTCATTCTCCTGGCTCCCTATCCAGGTCCATCATCACAACTTCTGCCCTGGTGGAAGAAACTGTAGGAGAACAGCTCGGAACTGTTGAAGGGTTCTTGGGCAGAGGAGTGAGGAATTAGAAATATAGACAGAGATGACAAGGAAGACAGAGACACAGGATGGCTTCAGGAGGTCCCTGGGTCAATACCAAGTTTAATCATAATGGGTCTTTCATACAGCAAGGGGAGGGGCTAAAGACTTCCCTCTGTCAAGGTCAAGGTAAAAAGTACTAACAAGTGCAGACACTTCAAAACACCTGGTACCCAGGCCTTTGGCCAAATCATCCCATTATGCATCCCTACTGGGCAAAGCAAGCTCAGACTTTCTGACCTTGAGTAAGGCCTTACTAGAGAGCCTCTGCGGACCCCCACAAGAAGCATCCCTACCTCCAACCTTACTAGAATTATCTCCCAATTTGTCACCATAGAGTCATTTTCATTTTTACAGCTTACTCACAAAACTTTTGTCTGATCATAATTAATAATGTGCTTTGAGTCATGAGCAATTTGGAAAGAACCCATAATCCTTCCAAAGAAATTTTCACTCTTCTCTGAGTCCTAGAAAGAAGCTGTAGTGTGTACTGACATTGTCTTCTGTTGCTGGCCCATCTGTGCACATTCCTTTTGTGTCAAGGTCTCCTTGCTTCATTGTTGCAATTCAGGTATGGGCCTGAGAGTTGTGTGCATAAGCTCTTACTGGCACAGGCTCTGCTTTTTCTTTTTCCTGTGGAGCCATTATCCCAGCACACCTTGAAATCTGGTTTCTTCTATTTTATGCTAAAGTTTAAATATCATCTCTGAAAATAACTTCTTTGTATTTATTGACTTTTGTGTGTAAGCAAATCCCCATCAGCCTTTACTGTGTTCATGCAACTTCTCTGGTGTTTGGTGTTTAATACAAGCAACTATTACAGATTTTCTCTGAGTTCAAAGTGATTTCCTTGAAGACTTGCTACTGGATAGGGAACTTTATGGACAGTTTTTTTTTTTTTTTGATAAACAGAACTTCAGCAGAGTTATTCAAGGTGATAATTAATGTAAGGCATTTAATTCCAGTCATTCATGACATAATCAAGTTGCCGCTTGTGTCTAGTTGTGAAATGGTAACAGAATCTAATCTTTGAGATGATTTACTCACTGCCATGAGATGTTTCACTGTGGGCTTATCTATTAATTACAATTTCTCACTTCAGATTGATTGCTGCTGAGAACTCCAGGCAGATAGGGTTAAAGCCAATATGGATTATGGTCCTTCCACAACCACTGCTGACACAGAGTGGATAATCAAGTGTGTATTCTGCACAAAGCAGTATTAAAACTTCAATTTTATTGATAACAAGTGTAACAGACTGTTATGTTAGAATAGTTCTACTCTGGTAATAGTAATTAAATGCTTGCCTTGCCTTTATATCAAACTTTATAACTTGGTTGAAAAAAATTATCTAAAGGTAAAACTGGACTCAGCAAGACAATTTTACATTTATTGTTTTTCAAAGGAACAGTTGTCAAAATGTCTAAGCAACATGGAAATTAAAAGCTTCAAATGTCATTCATTTGTCAAATGTCATTCATGTTGGAGGAGTATTGTCTAAATCAGTTTAGTTCTATTTTCTTTAATAAGGCAAAAAATATTTGGAATTACCTATTCCAACTGCAGTTGGTTATAAGTGAACCATATGTTATAAAAATCCTAGAAACTTTATGTGCTTTTCCCTCAGCTTCCCTCTGATCTTTCTGTCCTACAGAGTCTTGTCTCATTGACAGGAATTTTATAAACTTCATTCTTATTTTCTGTGACTACATACTCATACATTTTAATAGTTTTAGGTTCCACTCAAGACACATTTTTACAAAGCTATTGTGAGAAAACTACTGCTATGATTTGATTTTTATTTTTGATAGATAAATATTAAATAGCTCACCATCTTAAATTATATAATATTAATTTAACTGGAGTATAAGAGTATTAGCTTGAATATAAGAATGTGTTGTTACTCTTCTTGTTTGTTTGTCTGTTTATTTTTGAAACGGGGTTTCTTGTTGTCCTGGAACTCACTTTATACATCATACTGGCCTCTAACTCACAGAGATTGACCTGCCTCTGCCCCTCCAAGTGCTGGGATTAAAGGTATGTGCCACTGCTGCCTGACAAGTTGTTATTATTTTTTTATGAATGCAGTACTGCATGTAAAAATTATTTGTAAAAATGTATGCGAGATATATAATATCCAGTATTTTTAAAATTAAAATCAAAGTCCAGTTATTCTTTTGTCCACTGATTTGCTCATTGACCCTCACATTACCTAGTGAAATTCTGAGCCTTGAAACAAATACAAATATATAAAAGGTTATGAAAATAATCATATTTAAAGATGGTCATATATAAAATCATAATCAATGTTTAGAGATGGTCATAACTCTTTGTTATTCTCTCTATGGAGTGTGTAATGTGGAATAAATGCCTCTTTTCATTGATAAAATAATAGAGATCATAACGTATTAATTTCTGGGCACATGCCTTAACTAACCCAACCACAGAATCAGTTCCTTCCTTTTGGCCTTCTTACCTCTTATTCCTCTTGAGACTTGATCCCATGATGTGAGGTTAAACATACCATCTACCAGGAAAGATAAGTAATACTTTAAGCCTGTTTGTGATCTCCAGTCACTACCCAGGCTTTAAAGTAGCTCATAGTTAAACCTGACTTCTGATATTTGATAGGTAGTTTTAAATGTCAACTTACCACTACCTAAAACCACCTGAGAATGGAGTCTTGGCTGAGGAATTACCTAAAACAGCCTGGCCTATGGATATGTTTATAAGGAATTGTCTTGATTGTTAATTGACACAGCCTACTGTGAATGACACTATTTCTTAGGCTGGATCATGAATTATATAAAAGTGAAGAAAGAGGCTGTGAGAGCAAGTTGGAAGCATAGTGAATTAATTTCTCTCTGCTCTTGACCATGGATATGGTATGACCAACTGTCTCAAGATCCTGCTTCTGTAGCTTCCTTACAGTAATAGACTATAACCTGGAAGTGTGAGCTAAGATGAACTCTTCTTCTTCTATGTTGCTTTCTAATCAGGGTATTGATCACAATAACTAGGACATTATATTAACCACCCTTTGTTTCTATCCTATGCTGACATGGGCTGAACTGTATAACATTAGGATACAGGAGACACCGCAGTATGCAATGTCTTAGAGTAAGCATTAAAGGCCATTGCAACTTCTTACTGCTCTCAGAGCACCAGGAATACCTCATGAAACCACTCAAGCAGTCTTCTGGAAAGATCCACAAGTAAGTTGAGATCTTTAGCCAAAAGTCTGTACTAGTTTGCTGTTCACATGAGTGTGCCATTCTTAAAGCAGATTCTCTAGGCTCAGTAGAATTTTGGAGTGATCACAACCCCCATGGCTTGACTGGGGTCCTGATAGAACCCCAGGAGGATAACCCAGGTGAGCCTCCCTCAAATGCTTGAGCACAGAAACTATATGCAAAATACACATGATTATTCCTTTTTCACTTGCTAAATTTGAATCAAATTGTTCTATACTGATAGATAATGAGTGCACAGGCATCAAGAAACCCTCTTAGAAGTGGATTTTCTCAGCCTCTCAACTGCTACCATGTAGAATTAAGACAAGTTTTCAATGAGTCTCACCAGAACAGCAACTTTGTGCATGTAAAAAAGAAAGAATTGTTCTTTTGAGCAACAAATTGTGAAGTAATTTGTTGTGTAACTGTCAATAATGATCAGGTGATGAGTTTTCAAAGGTTTAAAGGCACATTTATAATGTGTTAAAAATGAGATTAGAAAACCTACAGTTGTTACAAAAAAAAGGAGGACCTGACCTAGACACCAAAATGGGACTACCAAGAAGACTGCCCAGAGCAAAAACTACCTGAGCCCTTATGGAGAGGAAACTGCTTTTATCCTGGTGTTTGGTAATATGACATGCCCTATGTATAGTATTTATTTTTTGACCTTTTCAAATCCAAGTTTATAGTTTTATATAAATACGGTATGATAACTGTTTACCCAAATAAGATTTTGTAATATTTTCTCATTATTATTGTCCTGCAAAAATGAGGATATCATTTGACAGGAACAAAGACATTTAATATCTGATGCAATTAAGATTTGTATTTCAGATTAAATTAATTGCTATGGCTGTGAAGGAAATATTTCATTATGACATTTTATCTTGATTATGGATTTAGATTCAGAATGTTTCTTTTCAAAGTCCTTCTTAAATTCTTGAGGTCTTTTATAAATTCTTGTCTTCCCATTGTCCTGGCTGGGCCTGGTTTATAGAGGTAAGTGCAAGGAAAACACTTCAAGCAGCTAGTTTCTACATTTGCTGGGATTCCAAAGAGCATATTAGGTCACCAAGAACATCCTATCATTTCTCTGGGAAAGAAACTGTTCAATATTATGAGGCCAAAGACAATGTGGATGTGCAAACAAATATGTCCACATAGACACTATTTTCAGCAAATTCATAGAGAAAACAAATATGACATTCACAGATTTGTCAAGCACAGGTTCAGATTAAGTATTCTTTTTAAAACTGAATCTCTTTCAGTAACAACTTTAGTTACTGAAACCTGGACCTTCTCTGGTTATGGCTCATTAGATCACATGTAGTTGGTTCTAACTCTCCCAATTTATATTTAATGTTATGCACCTTTGTGTTATACCACAGAGGAGTCCTTTCAGTTTAATTAGGAGGTCACATGTAAACTTCAACCTCAACTACCTTGACTGTCTTTTCTGTGTTGTTTAAAACCCTTTAGTCTTGTGCTCTTGGGAACATATAAACTTTGTGAGGGTTTCCTTTTGTTTCTATTTCTTTCAACATCGTAGTGAAATATTCATTCCCACTGAATTCCCATACTAAGCAATCTCATTTCACATGATTGGCTTTGATGTTTCTCATCTTCCTATGGACTCTCCTTCTCAGTGCTGTTTTTTAGGATATCTTTGCTTTAACAAAGGACACATTAACACTGGATTAACAGAAACTCCCTGAAAGAATTCAAGTATGAAGTATCCATATTGTAAGTGGTGGGTCTCAATACTAACATTGCCATGGTCATGGTCTGCCTACTAGGTCATAGTCTGAAAAGATTGTGATGGCAGGAGTTTCATTTCAGCCTTCTGAGAAAAGGAGGGAGAAGTCAGAATGTGATACTAACCCATAAAGACTCAGCTGAGGAGCTTCACATATCATTTTTATTCACAGTATGGATCATGACCTGGCTGCAAAGGAGACTCAGAAAGGGACTACATGTGGCCATCTAAAACTTGGAGGTTTAACTAGAAACCAGAAAGAAGGAAAGAATGACAACAAAAGCTATCCAATTCTATGAAGGCAAAAAGCAGAATTGTGATATTGTAGGTCTAATTATGTTTTCTAGGGGAAGTTTTGCATATATTTAATACTGAATAAACATTTTTGGAAAACTGTATAGTATATATACTTAACAATAGGATAGAATCATTATCTTTCTTCCTTGTGAGACAGATTCCTGAAACATTTAAGACTGTTAATAGCAGAGAACTAAGAACCACTTCAGTCTTATGAGTCTGCAAATAAAACAGCATAAATAGAAATTCCAGGGGGCTGGAGAGATGGCTCAGACACTAAGAGCACTGGCTGCTATTCCAGAGGTCCAAAGATCCTGAGTTCAATCCCAGCAACCACACGGTGGCTCACAACCATCAATAATGAGATCTGGTGCTGTGGGATGTTCTGTATGGCAAATGTGTTGCTAATTAGTCAATAAATAAAACACTGATTGGCCATTGGCTAGGCAGGAAGTGTAGGTGGGACAAGGAGGAGAATAAAGCTGGGAAGTGGAAGGCTGAGTCAGAGAGACACTGCCAGCTGCCACGATGACAAACAGCATGTGAAGATGCCGGTAAGCCACGAGCCATGTGGCAAGGTATAGATTAATGGAAATGGATTAATTTGAGCTGTAAGAACAGTTAGCAAGAAGCCTGCCACGGCCATATGCCAAACTCAAGCTACAGCCATACAGTTTGTAACCAATATAAGTCTCTGTGTTTACTTGGTCGGGTCTGAGTGGCTGTGGGACTGGCAGGTGATAGAGATTTGTCCTGACTGTGGGCCAGGCAGGAAAACTCTAGCTACAATCTGGTGCCCTCTTCTAGCATGCAGACATACATGCATACAGAACACTGTATATACAATAAATAAATTTATAAAAAAAATAGAAATTCCAAGTAGAAAATCACATTACTTTGCATGTCTCCAGTATGGTATAGCCACAGACTTAGAAGTATAATGTGCAAAATGGCATGAGATTTTTTTTCTGAAAGAAGGGCCATGATGGGGCATCTTGCTTGGATAGCATAGCAGGTCCAGATTGAGCAAATGGTAGGCATCGGGATGGCAGGAGAGCCCAAGCTCAATAGACCCAAGGGGAGAGAAAGAGCAACACAGGCCAAATATGATGGCTACATTTTTTAATATGGTCACTACCAAGAATATATTAATGCCTTTAATTACTGTGGCTGCCTTTCACCAGCACAGGACAAGGAAAAGTCCCCATGGGTGTGGTCTCTTTGGTCTGTCAGGTCAAAAACACCATCTCTGTTAAGATTCCCATTCCACAGGCATCACTATTGGGCTCAACCAAGACCAAGTTAAAGAACAATGAACTATAGACTATTAAGAAAGAGCCTGCATTATTTGCAGAATTCTGTGTCAGCAGCATTTGTCATTTTGTTGCAAAGTCACCAAAAAATATGTGTATATGATCTTACAGTGAAATGCTCTTATGCCCAGAAACATTATTTGGTTTTTCTCCTTAATCTAAGTAGCATATGCCCTGGTGCATCAGGATTTTCTTTCATCCATGCCCATTTATTTTTCTTGAACTCCATTCTATTCTGAAAAAGATTGAGGTACCTTGCTAAATTTTCCTGTGAGCAAATGACTTTGGACTTATCAATCTATCCAGCATGATGACTAGAAAATATTTGAAAGAAGATACAAAATGTACTTACCAGGAAGCTGAAAATATACAGCAGTGTTTTCTACTTGTCACTTTAAAAGAGCATGACAAATTCATTGTTATCTTGACCTCACAGCTGTCAGATCTTCTACATACAGTGGTCACACAGGAGCTATGGTTGTCACTAGGAGTAAAATTTGATGTATTTACAAAAACATCAAATATCATCAATTACCAAAAAAAAAGCCCATAATCCAAGTAGGACAAGGAGTATCAAAAGGCACATAATATGTCTACTCCGTGACTGAACAATTTTGGCAATGTGCTGTCTGGGTGTATATTGGGATAGATAGATTCATGACTTCTGATTTCATTCCAACTGCTGGCCAGTTTTATTGGGAGCAGAAGTAGCCCTGTGTGTGTAAAGTCCTGAATGAGCTTGTACTATTGACATAGACATGGCCATGTCAAAGACCCTAGCCTCGGGTCCATGAGAAAATATTAAAGCCTTCCCTAGGCTAGATTTAGAGAAATGGAAAAGCTTCCTCTCCTGGTCCATGCTCAGATACTGATAGTGTGTACAGGAAATGTCCACCCACAGATTTCTCCATCTGATATTTATGGCATAAAGACTACTCCCCTACAGAGACTGCTCATACTGAGATTAGATAAACCTACCTCCTTGATCAAGCTGTATACCATTAAACTAATCTCTGTGTTTATCTGTATTGATAGCCCCACATCCTTGTTCAGCCATATGCAATAACCCAGTCTCTCAGTTCAACTGTATGTAATAAACAAGCAAAGCTCCCATGATTCTGTGGTTTCTCCATCAGAGAGCTGGGACTATTAATCCCAGCCATTTTTGTGTTTCTGTGTGTCTGTATTTTGTTCAGTTCCTCATTGACCCTAGTCAAGTCAATCCTTGGAAACCATGCAAGGACATAGAACAGTTGTCTTATAAACATGTACAATTGGTTATAAAATGAAGCACTGTGGTGATAAATTGTGTCCCCCAATATATTGTGCACCACAGTAAACTTATCTGGGGGTCAGAGAACAGAACAGCCACTATATTAAACATAGAAGTCAGGCAATAGTAGCACTCACCTTTAATCCTAGCATTTGGGAGGCAGAGATCCATCTGCATCTCTGAATTCAAGGCCACACTGGGAACAGAGCCAGGCATGGTGGCACACACCTTTAATCACAGCACTTGAGATTTCATGTCTTTGCTTAGGAAGCACACATGCCTTTTTCCCAGGAAGTAATGACAGGAAGCAGAAAAGTATGTAAGGTGTGAGGACCAGGAACTAGAAGCTTTTTAGTGACAGTTCAACTGAGACCCTCAGGGGTGAGGACTCAGTCTGAGGATTTGTGGAAACAGGATCAGCTGAGGAGTTGGTGAGGTGTGGTTGGCTGTGGCTCGTTTTATTTCTCTGATCTTTCATAATTTACCCCAATATCTGGCTCTGTTTGTTTTTTTTAATTAATAAGACCTTTTAAGATTCATGTTACAAAGCACATTGAAGAAATCTATCAATTATGAAAGTGTAAGACTGAAGAAGCTAACCATCATGTGCCTGGCAGCGTGCATAGGGTCAGGGTGTGGATTTTCTTTTAAAGATGTTTCTGGTGTATGGGAAAGTGAAGTGAAAACACCAATGTTGGTGTGGTTAGTGAAGTAGTAGGACTCCACAAGGAGTTTGGGGGTCTTATGGAAATGCAGAAATTGAGAGTGGCTGACTCAAGTTTATAAATACTACAGTGTTTTTCCATTTGGCAGAAAATGGGAGGTGGCACGGTATATTTTAGGAGCTAGTAAGAAGCCATGAAGCAGGAATGAGTATTAGCATTGAGAAGCTAGTAATTCTGTGTGGTTGGGGTTTTAACTTGTGGCAATCATAGCAAATGATGATGCTAATAAGGTAGGCAGCAGTCAGGTCAGAAAAGTCTCTAGACCTGTATGGGTCAGTCTGCTTCTTACCCTGAAAATAACATGAAAGCAAAGAACATTTCTGCAGACTTTTGCTAGCAGCATGGAAAATAAGATTGAAATACTAGAACTAAATCCCTTCGGTTAAGTGCTATGATTCTGTGACTCAGCTTTTGCTCCCCCAGGGTGATTCCTACAAATGTTGCAAGACAAAGAGTTTAAGCTACACAGGAACAGATCATCACCATTTCTGCAACTGAGCATAAACAATGCAACTATTAGAAGTGTCAGCCTCCTGGGATTCTTCTCATTAGATAAGAGCTGTGCTGTTAAGGCACATGGGAGATGGAGAAGAAGATTGTGCACATGAACTCATAGCAGAAAGGCATTTCTGAAGGCATAGAGCTGCATATTCCTGTGCCTGTTATATATATAATCCTAGATGCAATCAAATAACGTCTCCTAGCCTAGCCTCAGATGATCACAGCCAACTGATCATTGTTTTCCTTTATGTCACCATTGATGCCACATATCTGAACTCAGACAAAATTGGTCCCTTAAACCAGAGAAAAACTGTTCTCCACACATTCAGTCTTAATATGTACCCAAAAATAGTAGAACATGGTATGAAGAAATTTGGGGGAAAAATAGTGTAATTCCTACCTATTTTGATTTACTCATGGTCCATTTATTTGTTTGCTTGTTTGTTTGTTTGTTTGTTTTGGAGATAGATTTTCACTGTGGATCACTGCCATGCCTGGAACTTACTATGTACACCAGGCTGGCCCTGAACTCACAAAAATCTAAAACCATGCCGGGTATTTGGTTTTGGTTTTGTTCCTGTTTTTATGCAAATGCTGGAGATTAAACTTAGATCCTTGTGTTACCTCACTGATTGGGCTATCTCTTCTGCCCCTGAAGTTATGCTTTTTACTTTTTCCTTTTATTAAAAATAGATTTTTTTCATATAATATATTCTGACTATAGTTTCCCTGCCCTCGACTCCTGGCTGTAGCAGAATTGTTAGAAGGTCTTATTAATAAAATCAAACCTGAGGCCAGTTATTGAGGCGAATGCTGGAAGATCAGAGAAGCAGAACAAGCCACAGCTTCCTCACCTTGCCAATTCCCCAGCTGATCCTGTTTCCTCAGACTGGAAGCTTCTGAGTCCTCATTCAAATGGATCTCAGTTGAACTGTTGCTCAAAAGCCTAAAAGCTTAACCACCTAAAAAGTTTCTAGTTCCTGGTTTTCACGCCTTATATACCTTTCTGCTTTCTGCCATCACTCCCTGGGATTAAAGACTCACTTCCTGGGATTAAAGCTGTGAGTCACCATGCCTGGCTGTTTCCAGTGTGGCCTTGAACTCACAGAGATCCAGACGGATTTCTGCCTCTGGAATGCTAGGATTAAAGGTGTGTGTCCCACCATTTTCTGGCCTCTATATCTAGTGGCTGTTCTGTCTCTGACCCCAGATAAGTTTATTAGGGTGCACAATATTTTGGGGAACACAATACCACCACACCTGGCAGTTTCTCCCTACCTCCCTTCCCATCTGGATCCACCCTCTTTCTGCCTTTCAGACTTCTAAAGGATAATGATGTGATATGATAAATGATATGATATGATGATGTGATATAAAACTAAAACTAATATGCCAGAACTGGGCAAAACAAACAAACAGAAGAAAAAAAGAGACAGAGGAAACAGAAGAAGCAGAGACTGACTCACTTGCACACTTTGGAATCTTATAAAAAACTAGAAGCGTGTGTGTGTGTGTGTGTGTGTGTGTGTGTGTGTGTGTGTGTGTGTCTGTGTCTGTGTATGTGTGTGTGTGTGTCTGTGTGTGTGTGTGTGTGTGTGTGTGTGTGTGCAAAGGACCTGTAGGGTAGAAAGAAAGAAGAAATAGAATTAAAAGATTAAAAAAAAAACACAAGCCCTGATATGACATTGTGAGACAAGGAGCCTCCAAAGATGCCACTGAGTTCATTTTCTGTTGTGCTGAGGTCCAGCCTCAGCTTCAGTTCAGGTCCTGAGGCAGAAAAGGCATGTTGGTACAAGGAAAAATTCTGACCACCAAGTTGATTGCACTCAACTGGGCCCAAATGGCTCGAGCCATCTTTATTTATAGTTAGAGTTTTTCTTACCAGAGTTACATGAACGGTTTTATTATTATCTCCTATTTTTAACTTTTAAGAAATACATCATATTTTAAGGAATACATCGTAATCATTATGAAAGTGAAAGGACCAAGCAGATGCCATAACAGGCTACTCAGTCTTCTCTCAGAGATCAGGCCTCAATTTCAGTTTCCTGAGACTTGAGCAAGCAGTTTCTGGGAGGGCCATGAACAAAAGACATGGTCCTTGCAGTAGCTCCCTTTCTGCATGTACTCTGACTGCTCAAAGTTCAGCCAGATGTTTACTGTCTGGAGCCCCTCACCAACTTAGAGTTATGTGCAGTACGTGCTTGGCCAGCCAGCCCCCATGGTGGCTCAAGGACAAAGCCTGGGACTTGTGCTGGACTGCCCCCAAAGTAATAAATTGTAACTACCAACCAGTAAATTCAAAGGCTACATACCCTCACCCAATTAAAAGAGAACAGAGATAAAAATAAACCAATCCAAGTTGCACCCGTGCAAAACTCCCCCAACCCCCCTGAAGGGCTTGTGGATTTTGCCTTTAAAAAGCTAGCCACACAAAGAAAAAGCAAGTTCCTCCTGGCCACATGACTACGAGTGAGTGCTTTGGATGGAGCTTCCCTGCCCACGGCTTGTAAACAAACAGAAATAAACCATGCTATTGCGTTCTGTACCTAAGGTCTGTGGTGATGTCTTTGGGGTCCCAATCTGGGCATAACAAAAGCTCCCATTGTTCCCCCTTTATACTTCCCCAAATACACTTTCTCACCCCCTGCATAACCTTATTCTGGACAGAGTTCAGCATTTTTGCAGGCTTAACTAAATATCAAGCCAGACACACCCTGCTTATGCAGCACTTATGTCAGCTGGCAGGGACTTGTGGCTACAAAGTTAAAAAGTAATAGACAAGGGCAACAATATTTAAACCCAAACAATTCTTTCATGTCTACATGATATGCTTTTATACAGTTCCCTTTTCTACAAGAGTGTCCCATGTCTCAATCTCTCTGTAAAAGGCAAACTTTGACAAGTCACTCTTTTCCCATCTCATTATACCATACTTCCTCCACCAATATAAGCTCCTGTGTATGGTAAAAGATGGAACTTCCCATACCATATTTTACATTGCATTTTTTCCTCTTGGAGCATACCAGATCATACCACTGATTCTATACGCTTGGTGTCCAGGGAACTTACTTTCAACAGTGGCACTATGTGTATTCCTAAAGCTTTTACACTGCATGCCTTACTCTCCCTTCCAGGACTGTGAGACATGGTCAATGTTCTGAGCACTGTTTTCTCACATGTACATAAGTGTCTCTATTGAGTCAGAAATGTTCCCAGGATTAGGACTTGTAGTTGGTAATTCCAGATAAGAGATTAGAGAAGCATTAGCCTCTTGCTGAAACTTAGAGGAAAATATTTGAGAAAGAGCAGAATTTCCAGGGTGTATTACAGCTATTGCATGTGTGACTGACAAAGGAAAACTAAAAACCACCCAAAGAATCATCATTATAATGAGGGAGAAAACAGCCTGTAATCTGCATGAATTTTGCAAATTCCTACACTATCCTATGGACAACTGGTCCTTGTCAAGTAAGAGTCCCTTTCCAGAGGTGCTTTGCCCCCAGGGAAACCTGTTGGACAGGTAGTCATATGCTGATTCCAGATTAGGCTACACCTCCAGACACTGTTGGCTATCTACTGCTGGGCATGAGGCCTACCCTTAAGAGTAGTTTGTTTCCCAAGTGAGAGTCCCTTAGAGGAAACTAAATTTTCATTTGCAAAAGGTTACCAATCTGAGATTGCTTCTGGGTTTAGGGATGGAAGCATGTACCCACTTCTCCTTTCAGATTGAGGCCCATCTGGTGCAGACCCATGCAGACTCTGTGCATGCTGCCTCGGTCTTTTTTATTCAAATGATTTAGAGGGTTTTGGTGTCCTCTATCCCCTCTGGCTCTTACACTTTTTCTGCCTCCTCTTCCATAGGGTTCCCTGATCCTTGAGAGGAATGAGATGTGATGGAAACATCATGCTTGAGGGCTGAATATTCCAAGATCTCTCACTCTCAGCATAATGTCTGAATGTGAGTCTCTGTGTTTGTTTACATCTGCTGCAGAATGAAGCTTCTCTGAAGATGGGTGATGCTTTTAATTTTAAAAGATTTTCCTTTATTGAGGCAAAATGAGTATACCTATATAGCCAACACTTAAATCTAGAAATACAATATTATTCAAGGAAGTTATGAAAGTAAGCAAAATAAAGTATAAAAGGACTATAGTGACTTCTAAATCTGTCTTTACTTTGAAATTGTATCTTTACTTTTCCTCTGGAGTTAAAATAGTCTTGTCCCTTGGGAAATATTTGTAGATCTAAGCCTTGGTTGCTGCTTTTATTGTCTTTAACTTGACAAAAGGGTGAGTTATTAAAGTGCTAGTCTCCCTGGATACTCCTGAAATACAGTTTTTCTTCAGCCATAAAAATCCCAAATGTGGATTACTATCAATGAGAAATGACAGAAGGAAAATTTATTTAGATACATTAGGAGTGGACCACATTCACTTTATATTCATCCTGAAAATGAAATAAATAATTTGTATCAAAAGGTAAAGGATGTATTTTCCTGTCTTGGGGGTACTAATTAAAATTAGTGATTTTTTTTACTTATCTCTCTATTAAAAATTAAATCTATGCTAAATATTTAGTTTCTTATTTAATTTTTTAAATATAATTTTTATTAATTCTCCTGCAATTTCACATCATGCACCACAATCCTACTTGTTTCCCAGTCCTTTCATACCTGCCCTTCACCCTTGTAGCATCCCTGCCCCCCGGCAAGGAAAACTTTTAAAAAAATTATAAAAAAATAAGAATAAGAAAAATACAATTAGGAATATTAGTTAAAAACAAGCAAACAAACAAAAAACAACAACAAAGAAAACAACTCTGCTACCATTTAGGCACACATCCAGGGCTTTGAGTGGGCACTCCCCAGCATCTACCCCTTCTATGACCTCTTCAAGTACATGAAGAGACTAGTCCTGCGAAACCATAGCCACAGGATCTCCATGACTAGGGCAACAGCAGGATATTTGAGAGGAGTTTTGATGAGAGTCCAATAATGGTGGTGTACCAGAAGCCAGAGGCCTTGAACCTGACCTACAACACATTACACAACGAACATTTGCAAGTAAAGCTGTGTGTACAAAAGAGAATGCTGCATGATACACAGCATCTCCCAGTGCCACTAAGACGACTGAAAAGGTGATAGAGAGACAGGAAAGACAGATGAGCAAAGTGGGTTTTGTTTGTTTGTTTGTTTATTTGTTTGCCTGCTTTTGTGGATTTTTTAAAATTTTTATTTAATAAACACTTGTTTGCAAATTTTAGTTTAGTTAGTACATTAAAAGATGTATAAAATTATGTCTTAATTTTAATATATTTAAATTAAAAGATATATAAAGCTCATGGTTTAATACTTTTTAAATTAAAATCAAATTAAATTGGTATATTTACATTTTTTTCTTGAATAAACTTAATTTCTAAATTTAACATGCTAAACATAGTGGTTTTATGAGAAAATTCAAGACGTGTACAATACATTTTACACTTCTAAGTTATTTAGATCCTATAAAAATTTTAAAGATATTGTATATTTTACTTTGACAAATGTCTCTTCTTGAGACTATCAATAAACTGTTTTGCTATGAATTCAACTTGTCCAAAAATTTCATAATATAGAAAAAAATCAATGTAAATTGATTACAACCACTGGAACAGCAGCTCCAGACCAGAGTACTAAAAAAAAGCTTGCTACTTTGTCTTTCCTTACAGAAACATGGTGCTTACAAAATGACTGAGCAAACCTGCCTGCTTCCCAGTCAAACTCTGTCATCCACTTTATCTAGAAGCTTCATATAATGCCCTCACTTCCCAGTGTCCAGGAAAATAGCTGTTTCCTTTTTGCCAGGTTGCTACAAATAAAGAGAAAAATATTAATATGTATAACAGATTTATAATTTATGAATCCATTTAGTGCTCATGATGATAAAATGAATCAGAACAAGGCATTCAGAAGAGGAATAGATGCTAGACATGAAAAGAGATTCCAACAAGTAAGCCACAATTTTGTACCTTGTGCAACTAAAAACTCTGAAATGCAGTTTAAAGATTCTGGCCCAAACATGAAAATATTAAAACACAATTCTCACCAATTTAATAAGTGTTTATGTGCAACATTCTATGCTTGAAGTATTATACAAACATTTAGAAATCACACTAGAAAAATGCCACAAATAACTGCAAAAAAGGATTCTTATATCACTGTAATTATTGAAATTTTCCCAGTAGATCTTTTGTTATGAAGACTTTAAAACTGATTTCTTCTCCCCTAATGTAATGTGACTTTCCTTGTTAGCTATCAAGAGAAATTGAAATTGAAGTAAGAAGCATTGTTTATAATTATTAAATCATCTCAAATTAAATATTACAAAATTTTGCAGTGCTAGAACAGCTAAAATAAAATCTAGCAATTATGCATCGTAGGTGGTATTGGAGTCAAGCATGATTCTTCTGAAAGGTTATCAAGAAACACCTTTGCTGAACAATTCATTGTTCATATCATTTGAAACATTAAAAGATTTCCTACTCTTGGAAACTTGTTACAAAAAGACATACAGGGAACAAGCTACATAAATTAAGGTATCTACCACAGAGTGTTTAAGAATGAGCCAAGTAAGGATGCACATGCTGATAACACCAGCTCTTGGCAGAATGAAACAGCAGAATTATGAGTTCAATTCCAGCCTAGGCTCTTATATAGACCCCGTGTGGGACAAAACAAACAAACAAAAAGATTAAATTTGACATAATTATAAATTTACTAAAATTAAAGGAAATTAAGAAAGTTATTTCCACCTCCGATGCTTCATTTGAACTACTCAAGGTTAGGGACTAAAAATTCAAGGGCAGGGTGAGGGAGGAAGCCCTCAGGGGTCAGGGAGTGTCTTTTGGACTTCCTCAGAACTTAAAAGGTTTAAGAAATGTGAGACAGAGGATGAGGAGGAGTACTGTGGAGGCTGTCTTCAAGACATGATGTGGCTATTGCAATCATAAACTCACAGCAACTGTGCTTACCTGCTCAAGACCCACCCTTACTGAGGAGCTACTGGAAACAGAGTTGCTGGAGAAAGGAAAGTCTTTCTTTCTTTCTTTCTTTCTTTCTTTCTTTCTTTCTTTCTTTCTTTCTTTCTTTCTTTCTTTATTTCTTTATTTATTTATTTATTTATTTATTTTTGAGAGTATGGCTATTGCTAGATTTCCCATACTCAAGTAGATGGTCCCACACTCATGCACACACAGATAGTGCTAATTGGAGTTAGTGGATTTTCAAAAAGAGTATATGGTTCATATGTTTCCCCTAGTTTAGCTATTTGTCCCTGTGCTTTCTCCAATCATGGTCTCAATATTTCTTGAACCAATAGCTGAGGAACCCCCATGGAACTGGATCAGGCCCTCTGGATAAGTGAGACAGTTGATTTGCTTGAACTATTTAGGAGGCCCCCAGGCAGTGGGACCGGACCTGTCCTTAGTGCATGAGCTGGCTTTTTGGAACCTAGTGCCTATGCTGAGACATTTTGCTCAGCCTTGGTGTAGGGAGGAGGGGACTGGACCTACCTCAACTGAATCTACCAGGCTAAGCTGAATCCCCTCGGCATTGAGAGACCTTGCCTTGGAGGAGGTGGGAATGGGGGATGGATTGTAGGGGGGAAAGGTTGTGGGTTGGGAGGAGGGAGGACAGGGGAAACCATGGCTGATATGTAAAATTAAATTAATTATAAAATTTTAAAAAGTATATGAACTTAGGAGTGGAAAGGAGTTTGAGGGGAGAAATGGGGTAGATAACTCTCTTATTTCATTGTATGAATGAATTCTCTAAAATATAGACAGAAATACAGAGAAAGACAGAGACACTTTCCTTTCTCTTTTGTATCATTTTATTTCCTTTTATAATCTGAACTTGGAACCTCCCCTTCTGCAGCAGTCTGCTTATGGAATCCCAAAGTCTCAAGGACTCCTGGAAGAAGGATAAAGATCGGGAATATTATGGTTTCCATGTTTGAAGGAAAGAGTCCACCGGTATCTTTCGTTCCCTTTCACCTCTCTGTGTGAGAACCAAAGTTATAGTTTAAGTTTGAATTACTATGCCTCAGAGATCTATGAAACAAAATGCCTCTGATCTGCAAGCCCCTTGCCCAAGGACAAATAGTTACTGAAATGCTGGAGGCTATTGTTTATGGGAGATAATAAGACACATGTTTTCACTCCCCTAATCAAGTTTTTTGGACCCATCTCTACCAGATATGCTTGATCACAAGTGGGCAGGAGTTTCACAAGCAGGAAATATGTCAGGATGTATGTTAGCCCCTGATTGGATGTAGGCTGGAGGTATATCAGGATTTATGCTTGCCATTGATTGGACTGTATGGGAAATAATTAAGCCACTGCAAAACTTGATTTGGGGTCATTTTTCTGGGGAATCAGAGATGGGCCTGGCCAGAGCCCATCCACCTGGCCAGTATTTAGTTAAAGTTTGCTTCAAATTCAACTTTAACTGTGGTAATGGTCTTATTCTCAAATGGTGGGATTAACATCTACAGTCTAATCACAGTCAATATTGATGCTATGACTCCTCCACAAATGTCATGATGATTGTATGCTTCATACTCTCAAGATGCTGCTTTAGTTCTCTCCCCTTACGTATAACCAAAGGGATTAGTCCTTTGCATTTAGCACTGGTTTGGTTGGTATCAGTATCTCCTTATGCACTATTTTTCTACCTCTATTTTCTAGTTTGATTTTTCTCAACATTCAATCCTAGCTCTCTTCTTGTTACAACAAATTCTTATAGACAATCCTATATGTCTCATAATTTTATCTAACTATAATATCTAAATTATTATATGATTGTATCATGATCATTCAGGAATCCTGAGATTGAAGTTGATACCCACGTAAATAATTGTATGAATATGATTTTTTTTGTGTGCAGACAAGTCAAACTCTACTTCAGTATCAACCTTATCTTACACAATTAAGCCTCCATGTAGCCTTCCTTCTCTTGGATTAGCTGATTTAATACAGTGATGTATTGATTGTCTTCCCATTGTTGTGATAAAATACTCAGGAAAAAGTGAGAACAGGCTTGTTCTAGCTCACAATTCCAATGGGGTTCAGTCCATCATGGTGTGGAAGACATGGCTGCCGGTAAAGACAGCATGGTGACAGGAACAGGAGGCTGCCTGCTCACATACTTAGGAAACTTAGCAAACAGAAAGCAAGGCTGTGTTCTACAGCCTCAAGCCTGCCCTGGTGATCCACATCCTCTAGTGAGGCTATACTTTCTAAAAGTTACATGAGATCCCTAGCCAGCCCTACAGCTAGAGACCAAATGATCAATTGAACAATAAGTCAGAGGGAGACATTTCATATCCAAAGCACAAAAATATTTCTGAATCCTGCCATTTTTGAGTCTTCTCCCTCTTATTCTGTCATACTCTTAAAAGCTATGCATCATCATTCACAGCCCTTCATAATCTCATTCGTAGTTTTTCTCTGTAGAGACCACTGAAACAATCCCTTAAGCACTTTCCTAGTCATACTTCCAGTCCACCCTCTGCACAGCAAGTGCAGTGATTGTGCTGAAAGACAACATAAATTGTGGTACTCTCCTGGGTAGATTATCAATAACTTCCTGCTTCCTGAGATGGGATGAAATCTGACGTTCTTATACAGCACAGCAGAGCTATCAAACTGTGGTACTGACTGCTCTAGTTTAACACAATTTTCAATCCAGCTAATGTCATAATAGTACTTACATTTTCAATGTGCAGCATGCTCACTGAATTTATTATCTCATATAAAATTGATAACACCCCTTTAGAATGATAATTAGTATTTGTAGATATGAGGTGCAGAATTATAATGTATATCCTGTTCAATCACTATAATAATTGTAACCATAAAGAAAAAGATGTCGAGATAAGAAAAATAAAGTTATAGCTTGAAGTCACAGAATCACTGCCCAGCAGAGATGGATGGATTGAAACATAAGCATGCTAGAGCCAAGGCCCATTATCTTACCTCTATATTAGAGTCTCAATAAACAATTTCAAGTTCTCTGAATATGCCAAGAATTGCAAGTCAGGCATTATTTATGACTGGGTTACAAGACAGAATAAAATCAAGTGGGTTTTTTTTTCAGTTTTTCTACAAAAGAAAATATGTCACCCATATTTTATCATATTTTAGACTGCAGATCTAAATTCTACATTAAGTCTGACATGAAAGCAAAGACTTCCACATTTCAACAGTGTTTAACACCTGAAATCTTCAATATAAACTTTAATTTTTCCTGAAAATTACTTGATGTTTTCCCAACCTTTAAAATGTAATAATTATCAGATATAATGTAAAGGTGTTTTGTTTGAGTTTTGTTTAAGTTAAGGCATGGAGGAACTTTTCACAATGACAATTACAAAGTCAGGAAATTAATTTATTTTGATTCTGGGAGAGACAGAAAAAATAATGAATTCCTAAATAAAATGGAAGGTGTTAGAGTGACTTCAAAATATGCAGAGAGCTCAAAGATGCATATTTATGTCTTTTAAGAAGTTTATGCTATTTTGTTAGGGAAAACAATCTCAAACAGGTACTATAAGATATCACTGTGAATTTTCTGTCAACCATTCCTATAACTGCTGCAGCATTTCAAATGCTTATATTTAGCCCCAAAATATGTATGTACCTGTACAGGAAAGGCTAACTTGTATGAATGTCCCCTTCCTGTTTGCCCTATTCCATGCACACTAGAGGAACTCCTGTGCTTTGTTCCTGACAAAAGAGTCTAAAACTGGTCTTTGTTTGATGAAAATGAGCAGGAAGAAAAAATTCACACTAGAACTTTATCTGAATGATATTCTGTTTTCCTAGTTTAGCTCTGAACCACCTTTCTATGACTGATAATCCCTCATCCATCCACCCAGCATCCATAGCTTTTTGCTAGTTTCTGTGATTAAAGTATTACTATTCTGTGCTCATACTTTATTCAATTTTAAAAAGATAAGCGAATCATCTGCATTGTGAAAATAGACAAAGTTAATTAACCTCATTGAATGCTACCTTGCTTCTCTGTAACATGAGTAATAGCACAACTTTGTGGGTCTCTGTGAGCATTATAGAGATCTTGTAATTGGCAAACTGCAAATATTCACCACCTGAAGTCTGGTTCCATCTAACAACCCCATCTTTAGAAAGTTCCTGTTTAATGTCTGTACTCTTTGTTGAAAAACCTAAGGTATTTTGATGTTTATAAGATGATGAAAATAAATATGATTAGTTATAAGAAGGCTGTCCCTACTCTTTTATCACCTATAAGAAGGTAATACCATCAATATTCAACTCATGGGATTGGTGTGGTAATTCACTGAATAATTTGTATACCAATGCAGAAAAGAGCTCAGGATATACAGTAAGCATTCCATAAATATACTGTTATTATTCACAGGGCATAACCAAAGTCCACAAGAAAACACTTGGAGGCAACTGGGATGAAGTTTGAAAGTATTCTATTGTTCTCATTATACAAGGTTAGTATGTTTTCCCTAGTGAACACAGCTAGTAGTTGTGAATATTGACATTGACTACAGATTTGGCTCATACCAGACATATTTTCTTTTCACTATTCAGCCTATTTGACACTGTAAATATGTTTGGTAAATTTCCCAAACATAATATGTAAAAAATGTCAGCCCAAAAAGCTTTAATTTGCAGGAAATAAAATGGGACTTCCCAGTTAAAATCCACCAACTCTGAACCCTGACAAACACAAAGAAAAGTAAGGATAATAATTATTTATTTATAAACCTAATTTCCATTTTCTCTGTATTGTTGACTAGTTTCATAATCACAACATGTGGCTGTGTAGCTTCTGTTATTATTTCCATTCTACATAGTAGAAACTTGAGATGCCCATATATTTAGCAAATAATATAATGGTGTTAATTGTACATCAACAATCTTGTCAAAAGTGCACTGCATTGGCCCTTTCTCAAACCTGTTGGTATTTTCTCAAATGCAGAGTTTCTCTCTCTTTTTTTTTTTTAATTCTAGTCAATGTTCCATCGTTGGGCCTATTACCTTGTAAGAGGGGTGCTGTGAGGACATTCCTTCACTGTGTTACAATTACATTACAGATCAAGGATTCCTAGTGGATAGTACCTGGACTTTGAGAATGAAAATATTGGTTTTGCTTCCCTGTCTTTGTGAACTCTACTTGTCCATAACATCTCTTAATACATTCTTTTTTATTTCATAAGGGAATGTCTTTAATTAAACAAGTTTTTAAAAAGATGAATAAGCAGAGCAAAAGTAGAAGTTTTAAATCAGAGGACTTCTTAAATTTAATAAACAGTATGCACTGGGAATCTCCATGGAGGAACACAGCTCACATTACCTCATGGAATTATTTTGGCTTAAACTCTTTTTCGAAACACAATTTCATGAAATTATTTTTCTCAGAACACATTTTGTACAGAAAACTTCACATAATCGATGATTTGTTGTGAAGATTGTAGAAATGTTCTGTATGTAACTCACTCTGGAACTTCTTTTCTTATTTTCTGAAGTTAATTTTTGATGTTTTTACTTACATGAAAAATCCTTTAATTGTGAAAATAAGGAAGAAAATAACATGTTTACTGTCTCTTTGGTGCATGTGTGTGCCTTAATGCATAATCTGGACACACCTGGGAAGCTTCTTACTCAGGAGCTAGAGGTTGAGTAGACATCTAGGCTGAAATCACTATTTTGGTAGCACAGTACATCCTCATGCAAGTTAATGACTCATTCTTTAGCTTCTGGAAATATCTATTAGTCGTCTTTGCCCCCTCTTCCTGTGCAGCAGATTTCTCTGCATACCTGTCTATATGCAATTAAATTAATATGACAGGCTTTTCCAGAGAATTCCCAAGTAGCAGTGTCCCCTGACACTGAAATAATTTGTCTTACTGGGAGTGTTACAAAGCCTTATAATATAGAACATACCTTCTGAAATCCAATGAAAGTATAAGAAGTATTACTGCTGACCAAATACAGAAAAAATCATGTATACTGATAAATAGAAAAGAAATTCTAATAATCTCAAGAGAAGTATTCAAAATGAAGTATTTGGAGTCCATCATTTTCTTAATTTGAAAAAAAAATGTTATCCAAAATTAACTCTAAAGAAAATCAAACAATCCTAGAACTGTAGTGTAATGAAATTTACAACTCACATCATTGAAATCTGGAACTTCAGTCCGTGATAGGCAACATTTCATGTTTAATTTTGACAATAACTAGAAATTTGCTTACAAGCTGTATTGGGTGTCTGCTGTTGACATTCTATCCCTCTCATCTGAGTTCAGCATTTCATATATGAACAAGTCAGTAGTTGATACCTTGACATCCTGTCATGCTAATTCAGACCATCACAGTTAGAACCTTAGATGGCTCTTTGTAGATGTAACGGTCTTATTAAATAAGAAACACAGAGCTAATTGCAAAGTTAAAAAGCCCAAGAGGTCAGAGCAAAAGCTAAGAGCTAAAAACCTTACCATTCACTACCGCTGCTGTCCTCTTCCACAAGAGATCTACTTCCTGTGTGTTTGTCCTTTTTTTATTTTTTTTATTTTTATTTTGCAATACAATTCAGTTCTACATATCAGCCATGGATTCCCTTGTTCTCCCCCCCTCCCGCCCTCCTCACCTTCCCCCCAGCCCACCCCCCATTCCCACCTCCTCCAGGGCAAAGCCTTCCCTGCAGACTGAGATCAACCTGGTAGACTCAGTCCAGGTAGGTCCAGTCCCCTCCTCCCAGGCCGAGCCAAGTGATCCTGCATAGGCCCCAGGTTTCAAACAGCCGACTCATGCAATGAGCACAGGACCTGGTCCCACTGCCTGGATGCCTCCCAAACAGATCAAGCCAATCAACTGTCTCACCCACTCAGAGGGCCTGATCCAGTTGGTGACCCCTCAGTCATTGGTTCATAGTTCATGTGTTTCTGTTCGTTTGGCTATTTGTCCCTGTGCTTTATCCAACCTTGGTCTCAACAATTCTTGCTCATATAAACCCTCCTCATTCTCGCTAATTGGACTCCCAGAGATCCACCCGGGGCCTAGCTATGGATCTCTGCATCCAGATCCCTCAGTAGTTGGATGAGGTTTCTAGCACGACAATTAGGGTGTTTGGCCATCCCATCACCAGAGTAGGTCAGTTCGGGCTGTATCTCGACCATTGCCAGCAGTCTGTTGTGGGGGTATCTTTGTGGATTTCTGTGGGCCTCTCTAGCACTTTGCTTCTTTCTATTCTCATGTGGACTTCGTTTACCATGGTCTCCTATTCCTTGTTCTCCCTCTCTGTTGTTGATCCAGCTGGGATCTCTCGCTCCCCCAAGCTCTCTTTCCCTTGACCCTCACCCTTCACTACCCCCACTCATGTCCAGGCTGTTCATGTAGATCTCATTCCATATCTCTGTCATTGGGCAATCCCCGTGTCTTTCTTGGGGTCCTGTTTTCCAGGTAGCCTCCCTGGTGATGTGAGTAGCAGTCAAGTCATCCTTGTTCTACATCTAGTATCCTGCTATGAGTGAGTACATACCATGTTTGTCTTTCTGAGTCTGGGTTACCTCACTCAGGATGATTTTTTCTAGATCCATCCATTTGTCTGCAAACCTCATGATGTCATTGTTTTTCTCTGCTGAGTAGTACTCCATTGTGTATATGTACCACATTTTGTTTATCCATTCTTCAGTTGAAGGGCATCTAGGTTGTTTCCATGTTCTGGCTATTACAAACAATGCTGATATGAACGTAGCTGAACAAGTGCTCTTGTGGTGTGGTTGAATATTCCTTGGGTATATGCCCAAGAGTGGTATAGCTGGATCTTGGGGGAGATGGCTTCCCAATTTTCTAAGAAAGTGCCATATTGATTTTCAACGTGGTTGTACAAGCTTGCATTCCCACCAGTAGTGGAGGAGAGGTCCCCTAGCTCCACATCCTCTCCAGCATAAGGTGTCTTCAGTGTTTTTGATCTTAGCCATTCTGACAGGCGTAAGGTGGTATCTCAGAGTTGTTTTGATTTGCATTTCCCTGATGATTAGGGATGTTGAGCAATTCCTTAAATGTCTTTCAGCCATTTGAGTTTCCTCTGTTGAGAATTCTCTGTTTAGTTCTATAGCCCATTTCTTAATTGGACTGTTGGGCATTTTGATGTCTAATTTCTTGAGTTTCTTATATATTCTGGATATCAGTCCTCTGTCAGATGTGGGGTTGGTGAAGATCTTTTCACATTCTGTAGGCTGTCGCTTTGCCTTGTTGACCGTATCCTTTGCTCTACAAAAGCTTTTCAGTTTCAAGAGGTCCCATTGATTGATTGTTTCTCTCAGTGTCTGTGCTACTGGTGTTCTATTTAGGAAGTGGTCTCCTATGCCAATACGTTCAAGACTACTTCCTACTTTCTCTTCTAGCAGGTTCAGAGTAGCTGGATTTATGTTGAGGTCCTTGATCCACTTGGACTTAAGTTTTGTGCACAGTGATATATATGGATCTATTTGCAGCCTTCTACATGTTGATATCCAGTTTTGCCAGCACCATTTGTTGAAGATGCTTTCTTTTTTCCATTGTGCACTTTTGGCTTCTTTGTCAAAAATTATATGTTCATAGGTGTGCGGATTAATGTCAGGGTCTTCAACTCGATTCCATTGGTCCACATGTCAGTTTTTATGCCAGTACCAAGCTGTTTTTATTACTGTAGCTCTATAGTAGAGCTTGAAGTCAGGGATCGTGATGCCTCCAGAGGTTGTGTTATTATACAGGATTCTTTTGGCTATCCTGGGTTTTTTGTTTTTCCATATGAAGTTGAGTATTATTCTTTCTAGGTCTGTGAAGAATTGTGTTGGTATTTTGATGGGGATTGCATTGAATCTGTAGATTACTTTTGGTAAGATTGCCATTTTTACTATGTTAGTCCTGCCTATCCATGAGCATGGGAGCTCTTTCCATTTTCTGACATTTTCTTCAACTTCTTTTTTCAGGGACTTAAAGTTCTTGTCATATAGGTCCTTCACTTGCTTGGTTAGTGTTAACCCAAGGTATTTTATGTCATTTGTGGCTATAGTAAAGGGTGATGTATCTCTGATTTCTCTCTCCGCTTCTTTGTCCATTGTATATAGGAGGGCTACTGATTTTTTTTGAGTTGATCTTGTATCCTGCTATGTTGCTGAAGGTGTTTATAAGCTGTATCAGTTCCTTGGTAGAATCTTTGAGGTCGCTCAAGTATACTATCATGTCATCTCCAAATAGGGAAAGCTTGACTTCTTCCTTTCCAATTTGTATCCCCTTAATCTCCTTATGTTGTCTTATTGCTCTGGCTAGAACTTCAAGTACTATATTGAATAAGTATGGGGAGAGCGGACAGCCTTGCCTCGTTCCTGATTTTAGTGGAATTGCTTTGAGCTTTTCTCCATTTAATTTGATGTTGGCTGTTGACTTGCTGTAAATTGCCTTTATTATGTTTAGGTATGTTCCCTGTATTTCTGATCACTCCAAGACCTTTATCATGAAGGGGTGTTGGATTTTGTCAAATGCCTTTTCTGCATCTAATGAGATGATCATGTGATTTTTTTCCTTTGAGTTTGTTTATATGGTGTATTACATTGATGGACTTTCGTATGTTGAACCACCCTTGCATCCCTGGAATGAAGCCTACTTGATCATGGTGGATAATTGTTTTGATGTGTTCTTGGAGTCTGTTTGCCAGTATTTTATTGAATATTTTTGCATCAATGTTCATGAGGGAGATCAGTCTGTAGTTTTCTTTCTTTGTTGTATCCTTGTTTGGTTTAATGTAGAGAGTCATGCATGGCCGTGCCTCAAAAATGGCGCTGGCATCCGGCTTCTGCCTTCCTGATGGCGGGTGTTCTCTGGGATAAACAACTCCTTATTTGGCTTGGGCGTAGTATCTGGCTTGCTTGCATATGTCTGACCCTATCAGCATTGTCCACATGGCACTACGGGGTTGGTTGCCCAGTGGCTATAAAGGGCGTGGGCTGGCTTTCCCCGGGGTCAGAAGATTGTTCAAGGTTCCTGAATAAATGGCAGAAAGAAGAGCTCGGTGTTGTGTCTTCCTTGCTGGTCGAGGTGGTCGCGACAAGTGGTGGCCCGTACGGGGAACCTCAGCCTCTACATGGAGTTCAGAACTTTTTGCTGTCAGGGTGGTATACCAGTAAGTCCTCAGGTAATTTGGGGAACTGCAATAAAAGTGGATGGGAAAATTAAAGAGTAGAGCCGCGACAAAAGTGGACAGGAAAATTAAAACGTAGAGCCGTGACAAAAGCAGACAGGAAAATTAAAGAAAATGAAAGCAAGTGAAGGCAAAAGTGCTGCTAGTATCATGGGCGCAACTTCTTAGCACCCAATTTTTCTAGCTCTTAACAAGCTGCTCCTTTCAAAGAAATTAAAGATTAAGAAGAGTACTTTAGAAAGATTTCTAGAGGAATGTGATGTCGTGGCACCCTGGTTCGCAGTTTCCGGAAGCCTCACGGTAGCTTCCTGGGAAAAGTTGGGCCGTGATCTAGACTTTGCTGCAGAACAAGGGACGCTTAAACATGGGGGTTAGACCAGTTTGGAAATTAGTGAGAGGGTGTCTCGAAGGCCAGCACTGCAGCGATGTGGTAGAGAATGGGAAGGCAGCCTTAGAAATGTTGCAGGAGGAAAGACCAGAAAATAGAATTTGCCAGTGAATGAGCTGCGATTAACAGGGCTACAGGTGATTCTGATAGCCCTGATTGTGACAAGCATGCCAGCGGGAGCAGCTGTGGATCGACTACTCTGGGCTCTTATAAAAGCCTGGCCATACCCTTTACCCATAACATCACATTCTAGTGTATTGCTTTATTTTTGAGTTGACTTGCTGCAGGAGCAGAAGCCAGATTCTGTGCAATGACATCATTGCGGTCAACTCCACCCATGTACACCTGGCCTCCGCTGTGGAAATGATGTCTTGGCTGTGAAATTCTATCATCTTTTTAAAGGAGTGGGCAAGATTAGGTGCCCTGGCAGGCCTACTAGTACTTGTCTCCCTGATGTGCCTGTGGTGCATTGTTTGTTTAAGGGTTTCTCAGCAGCGCAATGCAGCCATGATTATCAAAGCCTTTACAGCCATAGAGGCTGGACAGTCTCCCCAGGCCTGGCTGGCCACATTAAAAGCTTGATCGCGCAGGATGCGAGGCTAGTGCACTGCACTTGGGTCTAGCTGTATTGCAAAACCCAAGAAGAGCAAGTCTAATTGCATGTGGGTTGATACCCTCATTCCCACCTCTGCAAAAAAGGGTATCAGATGGGTCAAGTGTTCTCTGGGTGGATGACACCTGGACTAAGACCAGTACAATGTCCAAGTTGTATTTTGGCAGAGATTAGACCTCTGCTCTTGCCTGCTGCTTAAAACAAAAAAGGGGGAACTCTAGAGAGCCGTGCATGGCCATGCCTCAAAGATGGCGCTGGCGTCTGGCTTCTGCCTTCCTGAAGGCGGGTGTTCTCTGGGATAAACAACTCCTTATTTGGCTTGGGCGTAGTATCTGGCTTGCTTGCATATGTCTGACCCTATCGGCATTGTCCACGTGGCACTACGGGGTTGGTTGCCCAGTGGCTATAAAGGGCGTGGGCTGGCTTTCCCCAGGGTCAGAAGATTGTTCAAGGTTCCTGAATAAATGGCAGAAAGAAGAGCTCGGTGTTGTGTCTTCCTTGCTGGTCAAGGTGGTTGCGACAGTTTAGGAATCAGGGTATTGTAGCCTCATAGAAGGAGTTTGGTAATGTTCCTTCTGTTTCTATTGTGTGGAACAATTTAGAGAGTATTGGTATTAACTCTTCTTTGAAGATCTGGTAGAATTCCACGCTGAAACCATCTGGTCCTGGGCTTTTTTTTGGTTGGGAGACTTTTAATGACGTTTCTATTTCATTAGGGGTTATTGGACTATTTAAATAGTTTATCTGGTCTTATTTAACTTAGGTATGTGGTACCTATCCAGAAAGTTATCCATTTCTTTTAGGTTTTCCAGTTTTGTGGAATAGAGGTTTTTGAAGTATGACCTGATGATTCTCTGGATTTCCTCAGTGTCTGTTGTTATGTCCCCCTTTTCATTTCTGATTTTGTTGATTTGGATGCTCTCTCTCTGTCTTTTGGTTAGTTTGGATAAGGGCTTGTCTATCTTGTTGATTTTCTCAAAGAACCAACTCTTTGTTTCATTAATTTTTTGTATTATTCTCTTTGTTTCTATTTTATTGATTTCAGCTCTCACTTTGATAATTTCCTGGTGTCTATTTTTCCTGGGAGACATTGCTTCTTCTTGTTCTAGAGCTTTCAGGTGTGCTGTTAAGTCACTAGTGTGAGATTTCTCCAACTTATTTATGTGGGCATTTAGTGCTATGAATTTCCCTCTTAGTACTGCTTTCATAGTGTCCCATAGGTTTGGATATGTGGTGTCTTCATTTTTGTTGATCTCTAGGAAGTCTTTAATTTCTTTCTTTATTTCTTCCTTAACCCATTGGTGATTCAGTTGGGTATTATTCAGTTTCCATGAGATTGTAGGTTTTCTGTAGTTTTTGTTGTTGTTGAAATCCAACTTTAGACCATGGTGGTTTGATAGAACACAGGAGGTTATTCCAGTTGTTTTGTATCTGTTTAGATTTGTTTTGTGGCCAAGTATATGGTCGATTTTAGAGAAGGTTCCATGGGGTGCTGAGAAAAAGGTATATTCTTTTTTGTTAGGATGGAATGTTCTGTAGATATCGATTAAGTCCATTTGAGTCATGACATCAGTTAAGTTCTTTATTTCTCTGTTAAGTTTCAATTTGGGAGATCTGTCCAGTGGTGAAAGTGGGGTGTTGAGGTCTCCCACTATTAATGTGTGGGGTTTTATATGTGATTTAAGCTTTAGTAATGTTTCTTTTACATATGTGGGTGCCCTTGTGTTTGGGGCATAAATATTCAGAATTGAGACTTCATCTTGGTGGATCTTTCCTGTGATGAGTATGTAATGCCCTTCTTGATCTCTTTTGATTGATTTTAGTTTGAAGTCTATTTTGCTGGATATCAGGATGGCTACACCCGCTTGTTTCTTAAGAGCATTTGATTGGAAAGTCTTTTCCCAGCCTTTTATTTTTTAAGATGTGTTTCTTGTATGCAGCAGAAAGATGGGTCCTGCTTTCGTATCCATTCTGTAAGCCTATGTCTTTTTATAGGTGAATTAAGTCCATTGATATTGAGGGATATCAATGATCAGTGATTGTTCATTCCTATTATTTTTTGGTGGTAATGTGTGTGTACTTCTCTTCATTGGGGTTTACTGCTGTGGCTTTATCTATTGCCTGTGTTTTCGAGGGTGTATCTGACTTCCTTAGGTTGGAATTTTTCTTCTAGTGCTTTCTGTAGGGCTGGGTTTGTGGATAAGTATTGTTTAAATCTGGCTTTGTCATGGAATGTCTTGTTCACTCCATCTATGATGATTGAAAGTTTTGCTGGGTATATTAGTCTAGGCTGACATCCATGGTCTTTTAGTGTCTGCATTACATCTGTCCAGGTCCTTCTGGCTTTCAAAGTCTCCATTGAGAAATCGGGTGTTATTCTGATGGGTTTGCCTTTATACGTCACTTGGCCTTTTTCTGTTGCTGCTCTTAATATTCTTTCTTTATTCTATACATTTAGTTGTTTAATTATTATGTGGCAAGGGGACTTTTTTGGGGGGTCTAGTCTGTTTGGTGTTCTATAGGCTTCTTGTATCTTCATAGGCATTTCCTTCTTTAAGTTGGGAAAGTTTTCTTCTATGATCTTGTTGAATATATTTTCTGTGCCCTTGACTTGGTATTCTTCTCCTGCTTCTAACCCTATTATTTGTAGGTTTGGTCTTTTCATGGTGTGTAGCTAAAGTTTTCCTGACTGGCCCACAGTCAGGACAAATCTCTGACACCCGCCAGTCCCACAGCCACTCAAACCTGACCAAGTAAACACAGAGACTTATATTGGTTACAAACTGTATGGCCGTGGCAGGCTTCTTGCTAACTGTTCTTACAGCTTAAATTAATCCATTTCCATTAATCTATACCTTGCCACATGGCTCATGGCTTACCGGCATCTTTACATGCTGTTTCTCATCATGGCGGCTGGCAGTGTCTCCCTCACCCAGCTTTCTGTTCTCTCAATTCTCCTCTCTGTTAGTCCCGCCTATACTTCCTGCCTGGCCACTGACCAATCAGTGATTTATTTATTGACCAATCAGCAACACATTTGACATACAGACCATCACACAGCACTTCCCCTTTTCTTTTCTTAAAAAGGAAGGTTTTAACCTTTACACATCTCCAAACTCAGCTTGGTATATTTGGGAATTTGGGCGTAGCTTCTCTTACTACTTCCTGCTGGAGGGGGGTGCTGTATCTTATGGGGACACAAAGAATATTTTAGGATTATGGAGTAGTCCATGAGGGTGTATCATCTGAGCCAGTTGCCTTGAAACGGTTCTGGATGTTGGATCATCTGGGCCATGGTGTCATCGGAGACCTTTCAGGGGGTCTTGGCTGGTCAAACCTGATGTATCTTAATCTGGAACAAATCCATAGCCTCTGCCTTTCTGTGGAAACAAAAGCAGAGCCTCCTTTCCAAAGCAACATATCCTTACATCCAAATTTTGAAGTCAAGGTACCTTTAAAATATACATTTTGGCACAATTTAACAGCTTTTGTAATCAAATGTTTTTCTTCAGTTACGAATATCAAAGAGAACATAATCCAGATTCTCTGTGTGGTAGCCATCTTTACGTGGCTTATTTTTTTATATTAGCTTGAGCCCATTGCTTTAAACTGCAGCATTCCAAGCCTGAAAGGGCACTGGCGTTGCTGGCTCTGCCCAATTCAGCTTCCCAATATGGCGGTGATACGTTTTCCGCCAGCTCTGGGAGCCATCAACTCTCAGAAATAGTGGGTCTATGCTTTTATCCAAGCAGCGTGTAGCCCAGAAACCTCTTTTTTTTTGTTTTGTACTACCAAAGGCTAAATCCATCACGCAGCTTAATGTGCCACTTGCAGAGGCCTCATTCCCGCCATACTGCAGGTCGAGCGTGCATGCTAGGAACCCGCCAGTAGCTCAAACCGGCAGCTGCCGCTCATTTGAGAGAGATAATTAGGAAGCTGTTTTTAGCTCCGTTTTAGAATCTTTTTTCTCAGTTTTTAGGTGGAAACTCTTGCCCCACGTTGGGCGCCATTTGTAGCTAGAGTTTTCCTGACCGGCCCACAGTCAGGACAAATCTCTGACACCCGCCAGTCCCACAGCCACTCAAACCCGACCAAGTAAACACAGAGACTTATATTGGTTACAAACTGTATGGCCATGGCAGGCTTCTTGCTAACTGTTCTTACAGCTTAAATTAATCCATTTCCATTAATCTATACCTTGCCACATGGCTCATGGCTTACCGACATCTTTACATGCTGTTCCTCAACATGGTGGCTGGCAGTATCTCTCTCACTCAGCCTTCCTCTTCCCAGCTTTATTCTCCTCCTTGTCCCGCCTATACTTCCTACCTGGCCACTGACCAATCAGTGATTTATTTATTGACCAATCAGCAACACATTTGACATACAGACCATCCCACAGCAATGGTGTCCCAAATTTCTTGGACATTTTGGTTCATGACTTTGTTGGCTTTAGTGTTTTCTTTGACTGATAAATCTATTTCTTCTACTGTATCTTCAACACTAGAGATCCTCTCTTCCATTTCTTGCATTCTGTTGATTATACTTGCATCTGAATTTCCCAATCATTTCCTCAGATTTTCTATTTCCAGCATTCCCTCTGTTTGTGTCTTCTTCATTTTTTCTATTTACTTTTTCAGGTCTTGGACTGTTTCCTTCATTTGTTTCATTGATTTTTCTTGATTTTCTTTCAGTACTTTATTGTTTTCTTCCAGGACTTTATTGATTTCTTCTAATTTGTTTGCCCTTTCCTCTAGTTGTTTACAGTGTTCTTCCCATTTTTTTGTCTTTTCCTCTACACAAGCCTCTAGCTTCTTTATGATGTCATTCATAAGGCTGTTTTCTTCTGCTTCTTCCAATTTCTGATGTTCAGGTCTAGGTGTTGGAGGAGGGCTAGGGCCTGGTGATGCTGTATTGCTATTCATTTTGTTGTATGTGTTTCTGCCTTGATGTCTGCCCATATCCTTGTGGTTCGTTCTTGGCCTTATCCACACACTTGGTTCAGACAGAGCTCACAGATTCAGGAAGTCTCTCTCTCTTGTCCAGATGGGAGCTCTCTTGTCCAAATTGGAAGTCTGGGGCAGGATGGGAGCTCTTGTCCAGAAGGGAAGTCCAGGGCAGGATGGGAGCTCTTCTCTCTTTCTTCTCTCTCTCTCTCTCTCTCTCTCTCTCTCTCTCCTCCAGAAGGGAAGTCCAGGGCACGATGGGAGCTGGGGGCCAGCCTCTAAGTCTCAGGAAGAGGCTGGAGGCTCGGGCGGCTGGGCATGGGGGCAGGGTGTGGAGATTGCAGGGTCTGCCAGGGGTCTTGGAGAAGGTTATCCTTCCCGGTGGGGCTAGAAGGGAACCTGCCTGGTGGCTAGAATCTGAGGCCAAGTTGGACAGGTCTTCCCCGGAGTGGCTGGTGCCCAGTGATGGGGTTCGGGGCAAGCTAGGGCACTCACCTGTGCTCCAGAAGGGAAGTCTGGGGCAAGATGGGAGCTGGAGGCCCGCTTCTAAGTCTCAGGAAGAGGCTTGGGGCTCGGGCGGATGGGCGTGGGGGCAGGGCATGGAGATTTCAGGGTCTGCCAGGGGTAGTGGAGAAGGGGATCCTTCCCAGTGGGGCTAGAAGGGAACCTGCCCAGTGGCCAGAACCTGGGGCCAAGTTGGACAGGTCTTCCCCTGAGTGGCTGGTGCCCAGGGATGGGGTCCGGGCCCAGCTAGGGCACTCACCTGTGCTCCAGAAGGGAAGTCTGGGGCAAGATGTGTTTGTCCTTTTTATTGACTTTCTATTCTGCCTTCTCATTGGTTGTAAACCCAACCACATGACCTCCTTGTCACTGCCCATCTATACAGACCTCCAGATCTTCTATGGTTGGTATTGAGATTAAAGGCGTGTGTCTCCATGCTGGCTGTATCCTTGAACACACAGAGATCCGCCTGGCTCTGCCTCCCAAGCGCTGGGATTAAAGGCGTGCACCACCACCGCCCAGCTTCTGCTATGGCTTGTTATTAGGTCTGACCCCCAGGCAACTTTATTTATTAACATACAAATAAAATCACATTTCAGTACAACTAAAATATCGCCATAGCTCTTGAAAAATGTGTTCAGTCATTTTGTGGGATTAGAATTATGCAATAGTGTTTTTATTTATATAAATTGCATTCCTAATGGTATTGGTTCTAAAACCCGGAGGATGCACTGATATACCAGACCCCTATACACAAAGCCTTATGCATCAGTATCCAGGGTTTGAAAATCCATTCAGGAAGCTGCACCTCTCTAGCTAGTTAAGATGATATTGTCATCAAATATTTGGGTGGCAGGAGACAGTACCTATGAAAAAATATGTGGTTATTGTCCAAGGTTAATTATTCTAAGTAGTCAGCATTATTTCTGAGAAGTATTGCATATTCATAGACCAGCACTGAGAAGAAATGTAACTTCCCAAGGCTGGGATGGAAGGAATGGCTGTGTTCTTGCCTCCATTCAGACCCAGTCACTTATTTTCATTTCCTCCTTCAGAATGATTACTGGGCTGTTAGATTTAGACAAGGCAGTTATAATTGCTCCTCTGTGGTAGATAGATACATTTCATACTACTCATTCCTCTCTACATAGACCTGTCTTTACCAACCTCCCTGTAGCCATAGCTATTTAAAGATATTTTTCTCTATAAATACATTTAATTTTTCTAAATTGACAGACAGACCATTAAGTGATGGTAATATCTATTCAGAAACTATTTGTGATCTGCCACTAACCTAACAAGATCCATAAAAAATTTAAATGCCTAGCTGATATTTTTCACTTGATACCAATTGTTGGGTTTTAAAATAATTACTCATTCTATATTTATTTCATGAATGCCTCAGGGCAAAATCAAGTTTATTCCAAAAATATCCCACTCTCTTAATGAAGGTGGTATTTTCTTGAGGTCTCTTTTGTATAGTCTTTCCAAAAATACATCCTATTACTTTTACATAGATGGTATTAGAAGATGTCAGAATAAAGCAGAAAAAAAAGACAACAATGAATATGCTGTGGTGCATAACAGTGGCATTAATTGTAGACTGTATCCCCAGATTATTACCTACAATGAAATGCACATACAGAAAAACACAGAAGTAGACTTCACTTTAGAATATCAAACTTAGACTTTATTTTAAAAGTAATATACTTTTTTAACTTTCTAATTTTTTGATGCTTAATCAGAAATTCACAGACAATCTAAGGAATGGGAATAAGTTGTCAAATAGAAACAGACCCTCCTCATCTCTTGGGACATTGTTGCTGTGGAACAGAACAGTGAAATGGGAGCTCTTATGTATTCACAGAACTAGAGGAAAGTGTGGAGACCGAAGTGGTCTGTTCTTAAGAAATAATTGCTAAGAAATATTCTGTGAGAAATGAATGATGGAAATAGAAGATTGATAGATATGTTAGGACAACACATTAGGTCCTGCTAAACAGATAACAGACAACTAGATGATGGGGTAATAGAGTCTGTAATTCAACAGTGAGGGAAAAAACATGAATACACAAGAAAGTGAAGGAGCCATGATGAATAGATTCAGCGCAATGTGATGGAGGTCCTAGAAATAGGGGCAGAAGGGAGGAGACTAATTAATATGAAGACCTATATTGGCCAACTAGATCAAGTCAGTGTGACTCAGACACCCAAGAACTCCAGGAGAAGGTGTGAGAATTGGGCTCTTTGGTGCCAAACAGTAAACATGCTTTTAAACACACAATGAGAAAGAATTGAAAACTAAGAGCAGAGAGCAGAGAAAAGAAAAGACACACTGCTTTCAAAGGAATATCCCTGAGACTAACGACTGACTCATCAGGCAGATTCCAAATGCTAAGGACAGCAAAACACATAGGTAAATGTCAGGAAGCAACTGCTAATCATAGTTTCCACTTATCAAAGTTATTCCTTAGTCAAAGTTGCAGAATAGAGTCATTTTTAAACAGAAATGAGATAAGTTATTGTCACCAGACATGCACTTCAAAGAATAGTCAGAGATGCCATTAAAGAAAAATAAAAATATTCTTAATTGTAGCCAGATATTTTATATCATCTCTATCATTAACTGTGATAAAAACAGGCCAAAAACTAGAAAGAATAAAGATTTAGAAATCACAGTTAATAAAATGTCCTAATCCACATGCTTAAAGGACAATATCAACAAATGTAGGAAACACTGCGCATACATTGTACATTTAACTAATGGACTAATTATGCCATAAACTCAAGGAATCTGCTGATCATATAAAATTTAACCTACTACTAAATAATAAATAAAACCCTCCAAAAATTTGTAGATATTGATAAAAATCAAAACACTAACAAATGATGAGGTGGGATTCCCATAGACTGATAAAATCAGTGTTGCAAAAATATCATTTTCTACTAAATTAGAGCACAGACCAATAAAACCCCAATTTCAATTAAAATTCAAGAGATGTTTTTCTTTTCCTTCTTGGATAGAGAGTGGAAATGAAACTAAGCACCCAGTGTAGAAATGTGCAATGTGTAAGACAACAAATACAGTATTTTCAAGAAAACAAGATTGGGTGAGACTGTATAGTCCTAGGAATAAAAATGTACTATTGTGTTGTTATAATTAAAACTCTTGTGTAAATGCCCAAGGAGGAACAGTCTGATAATACAAATTTCAAGGAAAGCCCCACAGATGAGTCTTTGTTCAGGGTCTTACACTGGCACCACTCTGAACAGTAAAGGGATAGCAATGGCCAATGTGGGTCCTTAATGTAGTTACAAAATTGCATGTATCATATGTAATTCACAAAAGCAAATGTAGCTTATACAGTGTGTCAACCTAAACATGACCTCTAGAATAAAATATCTTTGCTATCTTGAGATAGGCAAATATTTTTAAAGTAGGAAATTAGAACTACTCATTATTAAAGGAGAAAAGGTAGAAAATTGGATTTCATTGAGATGAAAAGCACCCACTGTTAAAATTTAAAAAAAAATATCCATTAACAGAGTAAAGACTCCAATCACATTTTGAGAAGCAGAAACTGTATGAAGGACTCATAAATGGAGCATATATAAAATTCATAGCAGGCAATGGAAGAGAGATAATGGCTGCAGTAGAGTATCAGAGTAATACTTAAACAAAAGGACAGTATCAGATTGACTAGCACCCTGCAAGGAACTCAACTTCCTCAATCTTGAGGAAATACAAAGAAACCCTCAGTAAGATCCCATTCCACTGTAATTTACAATGCACACTCACCTCCTCTGTGAGCAGGAGAGTTCAAAGAGCCTTTACTGCTCTTACATGTGGTAGACGGTGAGATAGGCAGGATACAGAAGGTACGTGTTGCAAACCTTAATGTACCTAATAACAACCATAAAAACAGATAGATCCACTCAGTAAAATTTTTTAAAAAAAGATTTATTGGTTTAGTAGACTTAAGGGATCTATATGATGATGTGTCCCATAATACCCCCTAACTACCCTCAATGGTAGAACAGAATAAAGTCAAAATTCCCATGTTTTAGGAAGAACTGCTCAAAGATGCTAAAGCGAGCAGTTTCTTTGGAACCCAATGTTTTATCCTAAAATTGCACATTTATTTTTCAGGTACTCTATCACAGGACTGTGCTTGACTTAATATGAACTAACGCTTTGTATTACATAAAACACTAAAACATGATGGTATGAGAAGCTGTGTGAAACACATATGTACTTCTATGTTTCCTGCCCTAGGAACTTGAGGGCAATGGCAGTGAGATAAACTCTTTAAAAATATTAGTTCTAAAGTTCATGAGGATATTGCTTGCCATTATTGTTAACGGATATTTTTTATTGTCAGATCATTACATGGTAAACAAGTAAGTTTGGAAGCCAATATGCAATTGTGTGCTCTCTTTTCTAATAGAGATCTGGTGTACAAGAATCACTGGATACTAGGTTTCTGTCCAACCCAAGAATGTGAGATACTGCTTGGATGTTCAGGTGGGTGTCACCTGTCACTACAAATGCTGTCATTGGAGAAACAGAAACTAATTAGAAGTCAGTTCAAATGTGAATCAATACTCCGTCTAAAAGGGATCCCTACAAAGTTGCCTAGGTGACTAATTAATCAATTACATGTAAGTTTGGGACTCAGGGAAAGGAGGCAATTACTTCTCAGTGTGAGATGGATAGTAAACTGGGGCTTAGGTGCCTTCCCAGTCATTCACATACCTGACAGAAACAGCTTACATGTCTGATGACTGTTATAATGTCCTTGTCACACTCTAAACAGTCCACAACCCAAAAGAAAAGAGAACTCAAGCAGGACTTGAGTTATTGTTATAAGATTCTTGTTATGATAGTTCATTATTTAATACTGAAATTGAAAACAAAACAAAAAAACAACCAAAGATTTAGACTGATACTAGGGGCAACTTCACTTGAGAAACACACAGCCACCATTTTTAGTGTAAACAACTTCTCTAACTCTTACCCATACCTGTCCTTCAAATACATTAAAATCTTTTCTTAGTAAGATTCAGATTTGCTTCAAAACAAGCAACCAAAAAAGATTGACATTGACATGAAGCAATTTTGGTTTAAATTTCAATTTCTCCATCATTTAGAGGTTCTGTGAATGTTATGGAATAACTTACTGTGAGGATCTGACTATCCTTGTTCATAAAATAGGGAGATTTAATATATCTCTCACAAGGTTTCTCTATGGGTTGATGTTTAGTATGTAGTAAAAGCTTAAGGTGGTGCATTTGTATTATGGAAAATGTGAGAGCATGACTTCCTGATGAAGCTCAAGGAACAGAGGTGAATGCAACCCTAAGCTCTTATCTTTGGTATCTGGGATCCCAGACATGTTCCTTAAGCTTTAAACTACAGTCTTCTTATCTTTAACATGGGGACATAGAAACCTATCAGACTAAAAGACAGCTTTAGTTTGATGTGCTTTAAGTACTCAATAAACAACAACTACTTGTGTTACCTTCAGGCTTTATGCAATGTTCCAGGGAGCTGATGGAGGAGACATAGATTAGTAAGGAGGTGCCCGTCTCTAAACATTGTGTGAAATGAAATTGGGATATCTGTGAACAGAGAAGGCTGGAAGGCTGCATTTAGTGAGTATTCTTTGCAGAAGATAAGATATATTCTATCTGATTCAGAGAAGAAAGGATATCTCACATGGAATTAGATGCAAGTGAGGCATTAAAATCTCAACAGAATCTAGACAATGGTGAATACTGGCTAAGGGCATTCTAAATAAAGAAGACAGAGTGAAGAAAACAACTGAAGCAAGAAAGTGTGGGATATGATTGGAGAATAGTGACTTTGATACAAACAGAAATTGTGTTCCAGAATCTAAAAATTATAAAAATAACCATAATGACAGACAGCTACAAATGTTAAAATGCTATGATTCCATCTGGATTAAAATTGTTGGGAGCAGGTGGAAGTTCAAAAGATAAAATAATTGTTCTCTAGGCCTGTAAGGCAAGATGAGTCATCAGAAAGAGCAGGTATGTGCAAAAACAATGTAAGTAGAAAGCAGTGGGTTGTTTCATGATAACTTCTGAAACAGAGATCTATAAAAAAAGAGATAAAAAGATGATAGATACATAGATACATAGAGATAAATGATATATATAGATACATGATGGATAGATGATAGATAATAGAGATAGAAGGCAGATATTGATAAAGATAGAAAGATAGATTAGATAGATAGATAGATAGATAGATAGATAGATAGATAGATAGATAGATAGATGGTAGAATATATATAGATATGTATGTGATATGTACACACATGGCTTCATATACATATACAAAGACATATGCGTAGGTACAGTAACATTTATACACATGTATGAGTACATGAGCATGCAGACACATATATAGGTGTATGTATACATATGTACATTGCAGAGGCTCAGTAAAGCTGAAAGAGAAAGACTGGACACTAGTTGGGAATCTGTACAATGAAACTGAATTTTAAAATATACAATGAATTGTTGGATTATAAAATTTTAATTTCATAAGCAGCTTAACATCTTGGTCAGAATCATGGTCTCTGGAGTCAGACTGTAGGTTGGTCAAGCCTTGTGCTCCCATTTAGTAATTTTGAGGCCTTTAGGAAGTTGCCATTTGTTTACTTACATTCCTGTCTAGGAAGTGGTGATAGTAACAGCTCTTTCATAGAGACTGTGTGAAGGTGAAGGTATTAATACAGTAAAAATCTTGAGAATAAAAGTTGTCAAATAATAAATCAAGGACTCACACTTAAGTACAGAGAAGTCTATTAGGTTATTAGAATCAGTAATTTCTCTAGATTTTAATCATTGATATCGAGCAGAGAGAGGGCTAAAAGATATCTCTAAAGGCAGGAGCACTTGCCACCAAGTCTGATGACCTTAGTTTTATCACCAGAACCCCTGTGGTAAAAGAAGAGAATGGATTCCCCCAAATTGTCCTCTGACCTCCACATATGCACAACTGCATATGTATCCCAAATAAATATATAATGGTAACTGTTGGAGGTCTTAATTTCATGCATGGGTATGAGAATGGGCGGTCTTAATTCCACACACAAGTGTGAGGATGACAGTTCTTAGCTCCATATAAGAGTGAGGGAAGGTGGTCTTCATTCTATATATGAGTGTGAGGATGGGAAGACTTGGTTACACGTGAGTGTGGGGCTGATAGTTCTTACTTCCATGCATGAGTGTGAGACTGGGAGATTTTAAGTCCATACATGAGTGTGAGGGGTGGAGATCTTGGTCTTGATTCCATACATGATTGTGAGGATGAGAGTTCTTAGTTCCATACATGAGTGTTAGGACAGGAAGTCTTATTTGCAAACATGAGTGTTTCATTTAGAGCTCTGAGTTGTATGCATTAGTGTGAGGGTGGGAGTTCTTAGTACCATACATGTGTGTGAGGATAGGAATTCTTAGCTCCATACATAAGTGTGAGGATGGGAGGTCTTAGCTCCATACATGAGTTTAAGGTTGGGAGGTAAAAATATCCATGCATGAGTTTGAGGGTGGGAGGTCTTAATTCTATGCATGAATGTGAGGATAGGAAGTCTTAGTTCCATACATGAGTGTGAGGATGACAGATCTTAGTTCCATATATGAGTGTGAGGATGGGCATTCTTAGTTCCATATATGAGTGTGAGGATGGGAGTTCTTAGGTCCATACATGAGTTTGAGGGTAGGAGGTAAAAGAATTCCATGCATGAATGTGAGGATATGAAGTCTTAGTTCTATACATGAGTGTGAGGATAGGAAGTCTCAGTTCCATACATGAGTGTGAGGATGACAGATCTTTGTTCCAATATGCCATATTCTCTAGGTCTATGAAGTGCTTGAAGATTACCTTCCCATCTGACCTATGTATCTGTAAATCTGGATAACCTAACTAACATAACTATAGAGATAACAAGTATAAGTGACTATAAATCTCTAAGTCTTTTCTACCGAAATAACCTAAGGACTAAGGCTTCATGTAAACAAGATAAACAGTCTATAAGCAAATGTATGGTAAAGAACGATGACTTCAAAATTGTGACAATACACAAGATATTTATAACAGAGGTAGGAATATATAGTGCAAGATGCAATATGACAATAATCTTAAATATATACCTTCATGGAGGATTTAGCAGGGAGTGGTTCTTGTTTATTTGTTTAAACATTTTCAAGGGTCTTCTAGTCAGATTTGATGGACATGCATAGTATATGAAGCAATATATATTTAGGTTCCCTGAGAAGGCCAGAAGTTGACTGAGAACATCTAGAATTGCCCTGCCAGAAAGTAGCTGTGCATGCCATGAATACTATGATAACTGTAGCATCTGCCTGGTTCTTGGCAGCAAACAGCAAACACTCACTGATCTCTGCTCCAAGGAGGAAATGCATATGCTTTTTAATAGCAAAATTCTTAACAGCATCACAATAACCAAATATGTTTCACATTTATAATTTCTAAAAAGGGTCACTTTAATAATTATTCACAAACATTCATCTTTAAGAAAATTTAATTGTTTCATTGTGTCAATTATTTTAGATTGAGAGTGAGAATAAACTTAAATGTCAATCTCAATTTATTAGCATGTAGTTGTGACCAGAAGGCATCATCAACAAAATCCATAAAGACTAATGAAAGCACTACTTTCCAGCTTTTAAATATTATAAATAAAATGTATTTTATTTTATTTATATTATATGTAATATAAATTGTCATACAATTTAATAAAATAATCAAAAGAAGGATATAGACATGTTAATAATCTGAGGAGTTTCATTTATTTTGGAAACTGGAAGTTTGAAATTGAAGTGTAATAATCAGGAAACTATCACAGCAGAACCTCCTAACTTACAACTTCCCCAGGCCAACTTATTTTGAAAAAAAAGAGTATGGTGGTATTGTGTTCCCCAAAATATTGTGCACCCTAATAAACTTATCTGGGGTCAGAGAACAGAAGAGCCACTAGGTATAGAGGCCAGAAAATAGTGGCACACACGCCTTTAATCCTATCACTTGGGAGGCAGAGATCCATTTGGATCTCTGTGAGTTCAAGGCCACACCGGAAACAGCCAGGCATGGTGACTCACGCCTTTAATCCCAGGAACTGATGGCAGAAAGCAGAAAGGTATTTAAAGCGTGAGGATGAGGAACTAGATGCTGGTTAAGCTTTTAGGCTTTTGAGCAACAGTTCAGCTGAGATCTATTTGGATGAGAACTCAGAGGCTTACAGTCTGAGGAAACGGGGCCAGCTGAGGAATTGGAGAGGTGAGGAAGCTGGCTTGTTCTGCCTCTCTGATTTTCCAGCATTCATCCCAATACGTGGCTTCAGGTTTGTTTTTATTAGTAAGTACCTTTAAGATTCATGCTACAAAAGAGTTTATAATCTATTATGTATATATATAAAGTATATATTTCTTATATATAATTATGAATATACTATCACATAATTAACAAGAAAAGATTTTTCAGAGCTAAGGATCCCAAGCTTCTGAACTGACAAGGAAGACCCTTCAAGGATCCAGTGTACTGAGTAAAGAATCCTTCCCAAAGCGCAATTATAAACCTTCAGAACATGAAGACTTTGAAAAACACAAATGAGGTCCAAAGGAATGGAATGATACAGACCAGCAGCCTTACAGGGACAATACCAGGGCCAGCAAGTGGCCAGCAGCACCTGCCAAGAATCAGTAATGACGGAATATAAAGGTTTATCTCCAAACAGACTTTCAATTAGGAATGAGGGCAAGATTTTTGTCATTAAAAGAACAACAAATATTACTTCTCAGAAACCTTAGGTGAACAACAACTTTGGGCTTCATCAAAACTGGAGAAGAAATATCTAAGCTGGGAAGAAGAGAGACAAAGGGTGAATGAATCTCCTAGTGATACTGATTTCAGTGACTGAGAATGAAATGTGTCCAAATTGGAAGACTAGGGAAATGCCTCAGGTGGAAAAGTGCTTGCTGTACAAGTATGATGACTAGAATTTGGATCCCCAGCACTCATAAAAGTCCAGGCACAGCAGCATGTGCATGTAATCCTAGTGCGTGGGAAGCAAACAGGCTGATCCATGGCGTCAGTGGGTCAGCCAGTCTAGCTAATCAGTGAGCCTCATATTGAATGAGAGATGCTGTCTTAGAACAAAGAGAAAGCCTTAGAGGAAGACACCCAATGTCAATGTCTGGCATCTACACATGCAAACATACTCCATCTGCTTTTATTTATAAACCCCACACCCTTTCTTGCATCTTTGGGTTCTTTCCATTTTATTTTCTCTTTAGGGAGAGTGTATGTGCATGCAAGGAGGTGGTGTATATATATGCATGTCTGGAGGTCAGAGACTGATAAGCACTGACTGCTGATACCACCAAAGCCCAGGATGTTTTTTGTTTTTGTTTTTGTTTTGTTTTGTTTTCGAGACAGGGTTTCTCTGTGTAGCTTTGCACCTTTCCTGGAACTCACTCTGTAGCCCAGGCTGGCCTCGAACTCACAGAGATCTGCCTGTCTCTGCCTCCTGAGTGCTGGGATTAAAGGCATGCGCTGCTGCCACCACCACCCGGTCTTGCCCAGGATGTCTTAATGTGGGTAAGATGAAAGGGGTCCATTAGCTGATCCAAGCTCTTAGAGATATAACATAGTTAATAAATTGTGTCAGAATGACCCAGTCAACATAAGTCTCATTCTGCGTAGTATTTAGAAATACAGGTTAAAATAGATGCACCTAAAACCTGGAAATCAGCTCCCACTACAAAAGAAGACTAGAAGATGGAAGCAGAAACTGGATTTAACTGTCATGTAGGGTAAAGCTAATTGTTTATGTTCACAAAGTTCACTAACATACAAATAAAAACAAAGGCCCCAGTTGCTCTTTAAAATATTATATGCAACCCTTTATTTTTGGTATAATTTTTAGTTGGTTAAGCTATTCTTGGGCAATAAAGTACTTGGTCTTTTTTAGATGTCAGTATTGTGACTGTAATCTTAAGTCTTTCCCCTGGTGAAGCCTCAAGACTATTTTGCTAAGGGAATCATGAAGGCTGGCTGCTGAGTGCAGAAGAAGGCTTCTTGTCTGTTTAGAATTTTGTTTTTGTTTTTTTGTTGTTGTTGTTTCATTTCCTCATCTCTTTTTTTTCTCTCTTGTGGGTGGGACATCTTTGCATGTATCTTCTCTAGTGCTAGTCAGAGTTTGCTTGTAGATGGCACACCTGGTTGCCTGTCCTTGGGATTGCCCTCTCACTTTTCTGCATCAATTGATAAGAGTCAATTATAAGAGTTCATGCATGCCAGGCAGTGGTGGCACATGCCTTTAATCCCAGAACTTGGGAGGCAGAGGTAGGCAGATCTCTGTGAGTTCAAGGCCAGCCTGGTCTATACAGCAAGTTCCAGGACAGGCTCCAAAGCCACACAGAGAAACCCTGTCTTGAAAAAACAACAACAACAAAGAATTCATTCATGAGGCTCAAGGGAAGACTCACTCACTAAAAGCAAAATGGAAATGAAGGTTATGAGGCTGCCTTCCTTTTCTATTCTGCTGCAAGGTAGAGGACTCTTCATCACCTACTTTATACCTTCAATATTTCCAATGTGCTACTGGAAAAAGTTCTTGTGTTCTTTTAAAATCTGAGTGAGCTCCAGCCTCTCTCCTGTGGGCTGAGAACACTCCATTTCTTCAACTTACAGAGGAAAACCCCACATGTGGGTATCAGTATTCCAACAATCCTCCCCTATTGCTGTTGGTCCCGTCCTGGTATGGGAAATCCTCAAGCCTGAAAGCATTACTTTCCTATATGATCACTCAGTACAGTGCAGATACACATAGACCAGATTCAGACCACAGGGCCATGTGACAACTGTGGCTTTATGCCTGGTCTTTTTACATCAGATGTATCTAAAGAGTTATTTTATTGTCTTGGTGTACTTTTTAGTAGAATTTGTTGAATATTTTCATTTGGATGAAAAAAAATGAAGGTTATTTTTTCTCAAGAACAGAAGAGATAGTAAGACATTAAAATATAAACTAAAAATAATTTATAACCTTTTGTTGTTGTATCTGTGTTCCCTGGCATAGGGAGACGTAGAAATGGCATCTGTTGACATGAAGCAGCAAACCCCCAGTAAGATCCCTGAGTCTAATCTGCAAATAACACAAAAACTGGTATCCATAAAAATGAGACAAATAACACACATGGATGAAATAGTGATACACAGCTGCTCCTTACCGTCCCCTGTAACTGGTGCACAGCTGTTCCTTACTGTCCAGCTGTAACTATGGTACACAACTGCCCCTCAATGTCTCCTGTAACTGTGGTACACTGCTATCCTTCAATATCCCACTGTAACTGTGCTGCACAGCTGTGCCTCTTTGTCCTCTGCAGCTATGGTTTATGGACATCCCTCCATGGCCCCACCTCTTCCCCTACAGACATGCAAATTTACAGATTCTCAGGTCCTATGTATAAATAGCACAGTAGCTGCATATAACTGCTCCTTAAGTCATTTCTTGGTTACTATACTACCTAATAAAATGTAAATGATATGTAAATATGTGTTACACTGCTTTGCATAGGGAATAATAAAAAAAAAGTGCCTGGAGTACAGTCCCAGAGACCTGGCAGCAGCCTCCTCCCACCCCCATCCCCTTGACAATCATCCCCTGTGGCACCAGGGACCACTGGACCCATACACCCACCATGCACCAGTTGGGAACAGTGACAACTGGATCCATAAGCCCCCTCCTAGACCAACTGGGAAGAAGAGCAACCACAAGAGCCAGAGGCCCCACCTGCACCAATTGGAAGAAGAGAGACCTGTAGCTCCATCTGTTCCAATTAAAGGAAGAAATGGATAGAAAACAGTGTAAGAACACAGTAAACAATAAAAAGAGCAATACGATACTGCCAGAACCTAGTGGTCCTATAACAGCAAGACCTGAAAATCCCAAAGCAGATGATCCAGAAGAAAATGACCTTAAAAACAACTTTATGAAGATAACAGAGGCTGTAAAAGAGGAAATGAAAAATCCCCTTAAAGAAATGGAGGAAAAAACAAACAAAAAATTAGAGGAAATCAAGAAATCCAACAGGTGAAGGAAACAGTTCAAGACTTAAAAATTGAAATATAGGCAATAAAGAAAACACAAACTGAGGGAATTCAGGAAAAGGAAAATTTGAGTAAACAAAGAGAAACTACAGAGGCAAGCATAACCAACAGAACACAAGAAATGGAAGACAGAATCTCAGGTGCTGAGGATACAATAGAGGAAATAGATTCATTAGTCAAAGAAAATGTTAAATCCAGCAAATTTTTAACACAAAGCATCCAGGAAATTTGAGACACCATGAAAAGGCCAAACCTAAAAATAATAGGGATAGAAAAAGAAGAATTTCAGCTCAAAGGCACAGAAAATATATTCAACAATATTATAGAAGAAAACTTTCCCAACCTGAAGAAAGACATGCCTATGAAGGTACAAGAAGTATACAGAACACCAAATAGTCTGGACCACAAAAAAAAGTCCTTTCACCACATAACAGTCAAAACACTAAAAATACAGAATAAAGAAAGAATATTAAGAATAGCAAAGGAAATAGCCAAGTAACATATAAAGGCAGACCTATCAGAATTACACTTGACTTCTAAATGGAAACTCTGAAAGCCAGAAGGTCCTGGACAGACGTTCTGAAGATACTAAAAGACCACAGATGCCAGCCCATACTATTATACCCAGCAAAGGTTTCAATCACTGTAGATGGAGAAAACAAGACATTCCATGAAAAAAAAATCAGATTAAATATTACATATCCACAAATCCAGCCCTATAGAAAGTACTAGAAGGAAAACTCCAACCCAAGGAAGTTAACTGCAACCACCAAACACAGGAAATAGCAAATCCCAAAAAAGGGAACACACATACCAGCAAATCCCAAAGAAGGGAACAAACACACCACCACCAAAAAATAACAGGAATTAACAATCACTGGTCATTAATATCCCTTAATATCAATGGACTCAATTCACCTATAAAAAGACACAGGCTAACAGAATGGATAAAAAAACAGGATCTATCCTTCTGCTGCATACAAGAAAGACACCTCAACCTTAAACACATACACTACCTCAGAGTAAAGGATTGGGAAAAACTTTCCAATCAAATGGACCTAAGAAACAAGCTGGTGTCACTATCCTAATAGCTAACAAAATTGACTTCAAACTAAAATCAATCAAAAAAGATGAAGAAGGGCATTTCATATTCATCACAGGAAAAAATCCATCAAGATGAAGTCTCAATTCTGAACACTTATGCCCCAAATACAAGGGCACATACATTTGTAAAAGAAACATTACTGAAGCTCAAATCAAATCCCACACACTAATAGTGGAAGACTTCAACACCCCTTCCTCACCACTGGAAAGGTCTGACAGACAGAAACTTAACAGAGAAATAAGGAAACTAATAGATGTTATAACTCAAGTCCAAGTGTATCAAAGACCTCAACATAAATCCAGTTACACTGAACCCGACAGAAGAGAAAGTAAGAAATAGTCTTCAGCACACAGGAGAACAGTTCCTAAATATAACACCAGTAGCATAGACACTGAGAGCAACAATTAATAAATGGGACCTCCTGAAACTGAGAAGCTTCTGAAAGGCAAAGGACACAGTAAATAAGACAAAATGACAGCCTACAGAATGGGAAAAGATCTTCACCAACCCCACATCTGACAGAGAACTTATCTCCAAAATATATAAAGAACTCAAGAAACTAGACAGAAATATATCAAATAATCCAATTAAAAAATGGGCTACAGAGCTAAACAGAGAATTCTCAAAGGAAGAATTTCAAATGGCCAAAGGGCATTTAAGGAAATGTTTAACATCTTTAGCCATCAGAGAAATGCAAATCAAAATGACTCTGAGATACCATTTTACACCTGTCAGAATGGCTAAGAACAAAAGCACTGTAGACAGCTTATGTTGGAGAGGATGTGGATCAAGGAGAACACTCCTCCACTGTTGGTGGGAGTGCAAACTTGTACAGCCACTTTGGAAATCAGTGTGGCGGTTTCTCAGAAAATTGGGAATCAATCTTCCTCAAGACTCAGCTATACCACTCTTGGGCATATATCCAAGGAATGCTCAATCATACCACAGGGACACATGCTCAACTTTGTTCATAGCAGCATTATTCATAATAGCCAGAACCTGGAAACAACCTAGATGCCCCTCAACTGAAGAATGGATTAAGAAATATACACAATGGAGTACTACTCAGCAGAGAAAAACAATGACATCATGAAATTTGTAGGCAAATGAATGGAACTAGAGAAAAATCATCCTGAGTGAGGTAACCCAGGCCCAGAAAGACAAACACAGTACATACTCACTCATAAGTGAATATTAGACACAAAACAGAGGCTAACTAAGCTACAATCCATAACCCCAGAGAAGTTAGGTAAAGAGAGACACACATGGATCATCCCAGGAAGGGGAAAGAGTTAAGATCTCCTGGGTAAACTGGGAGTGGGGAATAGAGGGGAGGGGAGGGGACATGGGAACATGAAGGCTTGAGATGGCCAAGTTGGGGGAGAGACGGGGAGGGAGAGCAATATAAGAGATCTCTTGACAGAAAGCACCATTAAGGGGATGGAGAGAAATCTGCAGCTAGGAAAAACCCCAGGAATTCACAAGGATGTCCGCAGCTAAGGCTCATAGCAATGGTGGAGAGGGTGCTTGCATTAGCCTTCCCCTGCACTCAGATTGATGTCTACCTTAATTGTCATCATAGAACCTACATCCAGTGAATGATGGAAGCAGATGAAGAGACCCACAGCCAAGCACTTGGCCAGATCCTGAAGTTCAGTTGAAAAGAGGGAGGAAGGATGATAGGGGCAAAAAGGGTCAGGATCGTGATGGGAAAAACCACAGAGACAGCTGACCCAAGCTAGTGGGAGCTCATGGACTGTGGACTGACAGTTGGGGAGCCTGTATGGGACCGCACTAGGTCCTCTGAATGTTGTGTGGCTGGATGTGTTTGTGGGTCCCCTGGCAATGGGACCAGGACTTATCTCAGGTATACAAACTGGCTTTTAGAGCCCATTTCCTATGGTGTGGTGCCTTACTCAGCCTTGATGCAGGGGGGAGGGGCTAAGTCTGGCCCCAACTTGGTATAGAAGCCTGTGTTGATTACTCAAGGAAAGCCTTACTCTCTATGAGGAGGGGATGGAGGTAGGATGGAGGAGGTGGAGGGAGCAGGAGAAGGGGAGGGAGGAGAAGAAACAGGGATTGGCATGTAAAAGGAAAGAAAAAATTTTTTAATAAAAAAAATTTTAAAAAGTGAAAAAAAGTGTCTGTACATGTTCAATACAGACTTGGTCACAGGACTCAGTATATACTCTGATTAGTGGAGTAAATAGTGAGAGATGGAGATCTAGAGTTGTGGCACAGCAGGTGCCTACACATGACCATGGGGATCGTGTACCACATTCAGAGCATGGTGACCTAGAGTTTTATTTAGCTCTGAATATCTGGGATTTTTTTCTGGGTACTGTTGTTTTATGCTTGGTTGAATCACTGTTAGAGAAGCTCCATCTACCAAAAGAGAAAGCAGAGAGTAATCCAAAATTTATTTGTTCTTTGTTCCCAGATTTGTAAGACGAATCTTTCTTTTCCTTTTTGTTTTATTATTAAGAAATTTTCTGTTCACTTTCCATACCAACCACAGATGCCCCCTCTTCCCACCTCCCAGCTTCCCCCTCCAACCCAACCCCCTTGTAAGACGAATCTTAAAACGTCTTATTAATAATAAAAAAAATCTGGAGCCAGACACTGTGGTGAAAACTACAAGATCAGAGAGACAGAACCAGCCATAGCCAACCTCACCTCACCAACTCCTCAGCTGATCCTGTTTCCTCAGGCTGAAAGCCTCTGGATCTCAGCTGAACTACTGCTCAAAGCCTAAAAGTTTAAAAAGCCTCTAGATCCTGGTCCTCATACCTTATATACCTTTCTGCTTCCTGCCATCACTTCCTGGGATTAAAGGCATGTGTCTTTCCCAAGAAAGACATGAGATCTCAAGTGCTGGGATTAAAGGTGTGTGCCACCACTGTTTCCTAATGGCTATTTCCATTGTGGCCTTGAACTCACAGAGACCTGGATAGATCTCTGCCTCCGAAATGGCAGGATTAAGGGTGTGTGCCATCACTGTCTGGCCTCTATTTCTAATCTAGAGGCTATTCTGTTCTCTAGCCCCAGATAAGTTTTATTAGGTTACACAATATATTGGGGGAGACATCACCACACCAGTTCCTGACACAGAGATATTAAAATCTTCAGAATACCTAAATGACAGATTTCTATAGGTTAGATATGAGGTGTTGTTCCTAAGACGATGGGACTGAGCCCTTAGGACACGGCTGAGCACACGACCTGAAGACCAAGTGCTCAGTGAGCAGTGCCTTTGAGACCCAGAACCTCAGCTCCACAGAGGTCCAGGGTAGAAGTCTGAAAAAACTCCTAAAAAGCACAGCTGCTGAGCACACAGGCTTGCTGGAGGGGGAGGTGGGGCCTAGAGAGGCTATGGAAGTTCTGCACTACTCTATACTTACCTATGTGTCCTATCCATCTGTCCCCTAAGTTTTGCTCCTTACAAGTGACTATAAATGATATGTTCTCTGAATTTTATTACCTATTCTAGCAAATCATCAAATGTGGGAAAGGTCATAAAATTCCCAAATTATAGCAAATGAATGAAAACTACAGGTGCCCTGGCATCTGGTATAGGGAAATCTTGAGGAAATGGGCCTTTAAATTTGTAGGATCTGATGCTAACTCCAGAACTGGGTCATTGTTTGGATACCCGGAGGGTCTCAGAGAAATTTTGGTGTCAGAACACACTTCGGAGAAACTTTACCAAAACCTGCAACTTCAGAATGATATGAGCCTGAAGTGAAAGCCAATATCTAGCACTGTGTTTCATCCAACTCCTAGGCAACTATTTTAAGTATTCTAGTATCTGTAAGAAACTAAATTTATTTGTGCTCTCTTAAATATGTCAGCATGCTCTGAGAAGGTGGTGACCTCTGGATATAGATTTTTGTATGATATCTGCTGTGTATGAATGCTGTTCAGTGTGTAGGTGAGATACTCTCTTTCCAGCTGCTATAAAACTTCTGGAGTATTAGCCCTATATGGCATTACCACCAAAACCAAGGTCAATGACTCAGCATTAAATCATTTAATAAATGTACATTAAATGCTTATTATATACAAAGTGATTTGCAAAGAAATAATACAATGATATAGGATAATAAAACCTTCCTTTCTGTGACTATTAATGTCAAGGTCCTGAATCAAATAGCTATTGTGTCATAGGTCAAATATATTTAAAAAAAGTTGTAATAAATAAAAACCTTTTCTGGAAAAGTCACAGATGAAAATTAAAACATAATTTTGACCTACCTATGTTACAGACCAATACTAAATTCTCATACAGAAAAGATGTATGTTAACCCATGTGCCCTCAGTGGTTTGCTCATGTCTGCTCACATCTTCTCTCATCGCCTGTGGACTGCCTGCTATTAACCTCTTTATCTCTGTTCACTGGTTGTTCTGGTGCTGCTACCAGCTTCATATGAACACACAGAAGTCCAGAGATGCCTCCTTACCCAGGACTGTGCTACAGAGTTCAGAAGCCCCCATTTGCTTGCCTCTACTAAAGTGACTCAGAGATGGTGCCTCTATCATTATTGATCTGTCCTATAAGATTGCTTTCTGCTGAACTTTGCCCTCTTACTTAAACTTGTATTACTGTCCCCACTTCTAAATTCCCTAGACGTTTATATTAGTTGCTTGGAGTAGAAAGTAAGCCATTTTGGCCCTAATAAAGGACTGCAAATAGGGTATCTAGAAAGTAGGTGGTCTATTGTCAGTCCTGAAGACCTAAATCCCAGGTGTCTGTTGGGTTGCTACCTTGTAAAGCTGTGAGAGAGATTCTGTCTATCTTCTCATTCCTAATTGTTTGAAAGCAATCTCTTTTGTTCCTGAACTTTTTTCTCAGCTTTAAGATGCAGAGTATTCTTTTACTCATGTCTCTATCTGAATTTTCTCCTTATAAAGATGTCTGCCATATTGAACTGGAATTTTAAGCTATACCACTCTATTCTTATTATTTATATCTGCAATGAGCATATTTCCAGATAAGTCATTAGCAATTAGTACTTAATCATCTTTGAGGATAACACACAATTCAATACTTAGTAAAGTTTTCTCTAGCACAAGAGTTTTATATAATTCTTGTCTGCAGCTCTGCTTTCAGAAAGTCCTATATCTATTATAGACTTAATAATGGTTTAGTTGCAATATTTAAGAGTTACCAGAAAAACACTATTCAACTAAAACTGACAAGTAATAAAAACAATTTATTTGATTATATAAACAAAGAATTTAAAAGAGTCATACTTGAAGCATAATTTAAAGAATTTATGAGTCACTCAACAAGTTTGATTGAGCCCTGACTGTGGGATGCATTTTAAGCTATAACAACAAAGCAAAGAGAAGCATTCCTGGAGCACTCAATTAAGAGAAGACAAAATTAATATGCAAAATATATACTAATTTAGATGATGATAATGGTATGGTGAAAAATTAATCTGGAAATGAGTCAGAAAATGTTTGTATGTGCATGTTTGGGAGAGGAAATAGTGGCTTTGACAGTTAGTCTTGACAAGGTTCATTGAAAATTTAAAATAAATAAAGACAGGGAACACCAAGAGAAGGATTCCTAGGCATGTCTAATGGAACTGCACTTTAAGCAAAGGTGAAGAATCATGAGAAGACCATAGGTAAGAGAGGTCTAGGATGATATGGAACAGAAGGAAAACAATCTTGTCCTTAGCAGAGGAAAAGGTGAAGAGAAAAAGCCAAGAGGGGACACTATTCAGAGCACAAAGAAACTGAGTTTGCAGAGCTTTGGTCTTACTCTGAATTGTTAGTAAGTTGTTAGGTGATGTTGAGCTGAGAAGAGTTGTAGCTTGAGTTTTTTTGGTCCTGCCTGGCCCACAGTCAGGACAAATCTCTCTCACCCACCAGTCCCACAGCCACTCAGACCCAACCAAGTAAACACACAGAGACTTATAGTATTTATAAACTGTATGGCCGTGGCAGGCTTCTAGCTAGCTGTTCTTATATCTTAAATTAACCCATTTCTATTAATCTATAAGTTGCCACATGGCTTGTGGCTTACCAGTATCTAAACATCTTCTCATGGCGGAGGCTGGCAGCGTCTCTCTGACTCAGCCTTCTACTTCCCAGAATTCTCCTCTCTGTTTGTCCCACCTATATTTCCTGCCTGACTACTGGCCAATCAGTGTTTTATTTATTAACCAATCAGAACAACACATTTAACATACAGAACATCCCACGGCAAAGAGTGGAATGCACATTTGCAAACTAGTGTTATAAGTATATTGTAATAACCAAGAGAAGAAGGGTTTTGTGTTTCAGCATGGTAACGTATGTTCAAGTGGTCAGGCTGCTAAAGCATTTTAGATGTAGAGACAATGAACGTAACTGGTTATCACTGTCTTAGAATAAAATATCTTCAAAGTTACCTTCTCAGCTACACCACCCTCAGAGCACTGGGAATATTATCAAGTGACTTTTCTCATGGTAGAAAGATGCCCATCCTAATGTTTACTTGGTAATACAAGCAGAAAAAGAACAATTATTCCTCTTCAGCTGTATCCAATAATGATGCAGGTGCCTTCTATATATAATAGTTGAGGTCAAATGTACAGTAACCAGAACATTTTTTTTTTAAGAATATGGCCTAGGACCCATCTCTAAACCAGAAATATTAACAGGAAATAATAGAAATTTCCTAAGTTCCCCCAACTCAACTGTCACTCATGAAGTGGGCAAAATCATTGAACTAGAATGACAGTTATAAAATAGGAAAAAGATACAATAAACACTGATGAAGTAGCTGGTGAGTGTTAACTGCAAATGCAAACACATGGTTTCAGTGCAGCTCTCACATTATTTCCTTAGGGATATAATCAACTATGAAGGAACAAATGCTTATGTGAAAAGTCTCTTGAAGTGATGAAGTGCCAAATGTCACAGTGAAGAAGCAAGGCAAAGTCGCCATGGTTGTTACTCAATATCTCCTTGGAGAATGTCCTATCCTACAATTGTGAGTGTCTTCATCCTTTGCTAGGAACAGTCACATAATGGAAGAACCAAATCCAACCTGATGAAGTAAAAAGCATTTTTGGTCTTGCTGTTTTGCGTAAGAAACTTTTGGCCTCACTAAACACTTGAGTTTACATGAATTGAGTGTTGATGTTACCTTTGATTTTTGTCAACCTTCTTTAAGATACTAGGTAAAAACACTAGAAAATTCTAAGAACCTTAGACCGTTGAGATCCACAGTATCACACTTCTGACTTGGCAGTAGAATGGTTTAATATGTTTCCTCACGGCAGGATAACAAGAAAAAAGCATAACAATTTTCTAACTTTAGTTTCATTTAATGTAAGGGCTTTCAGGCACAGAGATCTAAAGTCTCTCTACTTGTGCATCAGTAAGATGAAGCATAGAGGTACTGAGTGGGATCTCACATACTAGACTGGTGTGGGGCAGTGATGTCTGTTTGTTTACATCATTCGTGGTCACTTCATGTAGCATTCCATCTTGCTGAGTGTGGAAAAAGACCCCTTGTAGATTTTCCTAGGAGAAATGACCTTCCTAATTTGAATGGTTTGCTTTGGAGAGGGGTTCTAATTTCTATGACTCATTTAAGGGGGGAGTGAAGACAGACAAACAAGAGAGGATTCTAGAGACTTCTCTTCTGTGATTCAATGTCATGAGACAGAAATATTCAGTAAGTCAAAGTACTACATTTGGGGCTATCATTTCCTGAGCCCTAACAAGACTAATAACTAAATTTCTTTCTGTAAGCAACACCATTTGGTTTCGGTTGCTAAGTCCTACATTAGTTTGATTATCCTAATAATTCAGTATACATGTGTTTTCTACAGTTTATCAGAAGGAATAAGCCAACTGAAAGTCTCTGTCAAGGTTACTAGTATGTTAGTAAGAACACAGTCATCACCAGGAAGAAAACTAATGGCTGACTCAGTTACTGCTAACTACATCAAGCACTTTTCTTACACCTCTATATATTCACCTCATTTTCTGCTCAGATTCAGGCTAAGGTCCTCCAACAGACTCAGCCATGGCCAAAATGTCAATAGATTCATCCAAGAGATAGAGATAGAGACTTTCTTCACAGCATCCAGAGTCTGCTTTTACCTGGTAAGCAGATAGGGAACTTCCTACTTTACTATCTGTGTTTCTGTTTCAGGAGAATTGGTATTGAAAGAAATAAATATATGCAGTGTCTCTGATTTTAAATTTATAAAGAATACCAAATTTATAAAGAATACTTTCATGATAATTAATAGGAACAGTGTACAACTGGTTCTACTGACTTCACCATATAATGCAACTATATTACAAAGATAGTACTTAGCAGTTTTGTCACCTAAATAGGTACAAGTTGATCTAGCCAAATACAAAATAATTATTTTATACATTTCTTGGCTTGGCAATAAACAAAATAAGCATTTTACTTTTTTAAGTTTCATGATTTTGTTCTATAGTTTTCAGTATGTTGAGAGCCACAGCATATTTGAAAAACTGCTAAGACTAGCATTTTATTCAAGGTTTTGCATCCACTTATGCTTTGAAATAAGGAGATAAAAACAAATTATATATCTCTAATTTTTCTTCTAGTTCTTATGTTTTTTATTAAGAAAATTTTTTCATTCATTTTACACACCAATCAAAGATCCCCCTCTTCCTTCCTCTTGCCCCCCAGCCTCTCCCTCCCAACCCAACCCCCCACTCCCCCCACAATAAGGCAAAACTGGGCTGGAGAGATAGCTCAGTGGTTAAGAGCACTGGCTGTTCTTCCAGAGGACCTGGGTTCAATTCCCAGCAACCACATGGCTGCTCACAACTGTCTAATTCCAGTTCCAGGAGATCTGATACCTTCACACCAATGCACATAAAATAAAGTTAATTAAATTATTAAAATATATAAAATATAGTTTAAGAAGGCAAGGCCTCTCATGGGGAGGCACATCCAGTAGAGGCAAGTCCAAGCCCTTCCCCATGCCTCAAGGCTATAGGAGGTGTCCCATCCTAGGCAGTGGGCTCCAAAAAGCCCACTCATGCACCAGGGATGGATTCTGATCCTACCACCAGCGCCCCCCCCCCCACACACACACACAAGCATATCAAGCTACACAATTATCTCCCCATGCAGAGGGCCTAGTCCAGTCCCATGCAGGCTCTCCAGCCATTGATCCAACTTTCATGAGTTTCCACTAGTTTGGTTTGGTTGTCTCTGCAGATTTCCCCATCATGATCCTGATGTATTGCTCATAGAATCCCTCTTCTCTCTCTTTGACTGGACACCTGGAGCTCTGCCTGGTGTTTGGCTGTGGATCTCTGCATCTGCTTCCATCAGTCATTGGAGAAAAGCTCTGTGATGACAGTTAGGGTATTCACTGGTCTGATCACTGGGGTAAGCCAGTTCAGTTCAGGCAACCTCTCCACTATTTCTAGTAGTCCAAGCTGGGATCATCCTTGGGGATTCCTGGCAACTTCCCTAGTACTAGGTTTCTCTCTATCCCAATGATATCTCCCTCTATCATGCTATCATGGTATCTCTTTCATTGCTTTCCCACTCCATCCCTGTTCCAGTTTGAGTATCTCATTCCCTTATGTTCTCATCCCCTAGCCACTACCTTCCATTGCCCATCCTTCATTCCCAGTTTATTCATGGAGACCTCATCTATTTCCCCTTCCCAGGGTGGTCTATGCCTCCTTCTTTATGTCTTCCTTGTTAGCTAGCTTCTTTGAAGTTGTGGGTTCTTGTCTGGTTATCCTTTGCTTTACATCTAGTATCCACTTATGAGTGAGTCCATAACATGTTTGTCCTTCTGAGTCTGGGTTGCCTCACTCAGGATGATTTTTTTCTAGTTCCATCCATTTGCCTACAGATTTCATGATGTCATTTTTTTTTCTCTGCTGAGTAGTACTCCATTGTGTATATTTCTTAATCCATTCTTCAGTTGAGGGGCATCTAGGTTGTTTCCAGGTTCTAGCTATTATGAATAATGTTACTATGAACATAGTTGAGCATGTGTCCCTGTGGTATGATTGAGCATTCCTTGAATATATGCCCAAGAGTGGTATAACTGGGTCTTGAGGAAGATTGATTCCCAATTTTCTGAGAAACCACCATACTGATTTCCAGAGTAGTTGTACAAGTTTGCATTCCCACCAACAGTGGAGGAGTGTTCCCCTTGCTCCACATCCTCTCCGACATAAGCTGTCTGCAGTGCTTTTGATCTTAGTCATTCTGACAGGTGTAAGATCTCAGAGTCATTTTGATTTGCATCTCCCTAATGACTAAGGATGCTAAGCAGTTCCTTAAATGTCTCTCAGCCATTTGAAATTCTTCCTTTGAGAATTCTCTGTTTAGCTCTGTAGCCCATTTTTTAGTTGGATTGTTCATTATTTTGATGTCTAGTTTCTTGAGTACCTTCTTAGCACAGTAGGCAGCGCATCAGTCTCATAATCTGAAGGTCCTGAGTTCTTACATTTTTTAACAAATAATTGATCTTGCAAAGGTCCCTCATATAGTTGAACTCAGTGTGCAATTAAAAAATGGTGTGAGAATGTCTATAGACATCTGCACTTGTACAGTGAAATGTTTAGTGTATTCATAAACTTAGTGTTTGTGTGTATATGTGTATGTACACACACTGTATCAGGGTAAAATGTATGCTGTAATACATACACACTAACACAGACGTTTGTGCCCAGAGCACACATACACACATATGTGTACTGTATGTGAGCATGACACACACTGTTTCAGGTAACATGTTGTCACCTCAACACTTGCATCACTTCTCCATTTGCCAAATGACCTCAGAACAACTTTCCATAAAGGATGTTGGGGTTAACTGCTAAAAACCTACATGGTTCCAGTGCTAAACAGAAATATATAAAACAGATTCATGGTTTTAAATTTCAATTCACAGTTCCCCTCTGAGTAAAGTTAAAGCAGAAAGCAAGTTTGGCTTTTCACTGTAGAGCACAGATTCACCAGGAGTGACTTTTCCTTTCCCTCTGTGAAGTTCTTGTGAAAGCAGTTAGCCCTCAAGCTCTACCCCATGTCAGAGTTAGATGCCAGAGCCGGAGAAACAGATGAAGCTCTCAAATCCTGACAAGAATTCTTACCTTCCTGTACTATGGCTTGGCTTTTTACAGATTTTTCTGGGAGTAATGAATGAGACTTTGAATAAGCAGCACTTGTGTGCTTTAGAAGGTCTCCCTTGAACTCAGATGCTGTCATTTGAAAGAACTCTAAACTTGGACCTAATGCTTTGGATAAATGCCCTGCCTACATCTGTTGCCTGTGGGTATTTCATTTCACCTCTTCTTTGGTTTTCATTATCTACAACAGGGTATTGTTATGAAGACTCTAAGATAGATTGATTATCTTAAAAAATGAATATTCCAAATGAATCCAGATGTCTTTTTGAATGCCATTTCTGTATGTTTATTAGCTGCCCAATAATTGAACAAATACCATAGATAAAGATACATTTATATATATGTAAAGATGTATGTAGTCTGTCAAGTTAGAAAGAATAGACTTCCTCTATTGCAGCAGACTAAGTTGTTATGGGAAGTTTTCTGCTTAAATATATTAGATGAAATACTGAAGATTTCAGGTGCAGCACCTCAAATGAAAGACTTAAAAAGCACCCAGGTGGCTAAAGAGAAGCAATTCCAACAACGATATTAGTCAGTTCTCCAGGAGTTCAAGGAAGTGCTGCTGGCTATAAATCTCTGTGTTTAGAGTTTGTGGTTTTAACAAATGACAGCAAGCAGGAGAGATGAGGATGGATCTTAGAATCTTAACAGACAGATGATTGTGAAAATGTAATTCCCTGCAAGCTTCGTGCTTGCAATAGAGTGTGGGTAAAACAGCTCCATCTTGCCCGAGTCTTCTCTGGTTTTGAGGTTTACACTGACCCATATAATAAGACTTCCAAATTTCAAAGTATAAACATCGGTGGCAGACCAGGAAAGTTGCAGCAAGTCCAACAAAGAACCAAACTTTGCAGTATGGAACGTTTTATTACCTGGATACATGCAGCAAAGGAAAAGCAAACAAAAACAAAACAAGTGACTAAAACCTCCACAGGAGAAAGGATGGCAGCAGGAAAGGAAAGAAAGCCTAAAGACAGAAAATGTGAAACCCAAGGAAGATGCTAAATGTGGTGATATATTGTGTACCCTAAAAAAATTTGCCTGAAGATCAGAGAGACAAAGGAACCAGCCACTGCCGTGTCTCACCTCTAGGACTCCTCAGGCTGAAAAAAGCTTCAGTTCCTGTCTCTGCCCAGCTATCATTTCCTTCTTAGTGCTGGGATTAAAGTCATGTGACTCCCCGAGCAAAGACATGAGATCTCAAGGGCTGGGATTAAAGGTGTGTGCCACCACTGCTTAGCTGTTTTTCTCCTAGACTGAGTCAATCTCAGGTAGTCCAGGATGGGTTTGAGCTCACAGAGATCCAGTTGGATCTCTAACTCCCAAGTGCTAGGATTAAAGGTGTGTGCTACCACTGCCTGGCCTCTATGTTTAATCTAGAGGCTTGTTCTGTTCTCTGATCTTCAGGCAAATTATATTAGGGTGATATATTAACCACAGTTAAATATGTCAGTATGTGTCAGCAATGAAAATAAATTTAATTCTAGTTAAGTTACACATTGAAGACAGTTTCAATTCTGTCTATGCTATTATGAGAAAGAAAGTACTTTCTCACATATATTGAATATTAAATGATGAAGAAAGTAAGAAGGGAGAGGATCAAATGCTTTATGACAGAAAGAGGCCAGTACAAACTGATGTGGTCTTATTGATATCAGACAAAATGACTTCACTGAAAAAAAATACCTTTTAGGACAAAGAAGACGTTAAATGAGAGCATCCACTGTGAAGATAATATAATTCTAATCAGACATCAAAAGACATCCTCAAATATGCCATAAGGCACAGGTGATCAAGTTTATGAGATATGATTAATATATTAAAACAAATGGCAATATGTATGTCTCAGAAATTGATATACTGAGCAAGAAAAATATAAGTGAGGAAATAGGAGATGTTGCTTTAAAATAACTACTTTAAATGAATACTTTACACCTTTACAATGGAATATGCTTCCAAATATCTGATTGAATTATCTCAAAGGAGAATCACAATACAAATTGTACAAATTTGTGATTGTGATAGAAAGATAGTAAAAATTAATTTAAAAATATAATAGCTTCTCTGAAACACCCAAGCACTGAAAAGTAAGTGGACTGAAAATGAACATGGGGAAAACATTCACAGAACAAAAGAAATGAAAATCGTGAGAGAAAAGTATCTATTATAAAGATAGAATATTAAAATAGATCACAGTATGGTACAGTCAAGAAACACAAAAGAATGTTTAGGAAAATCTAGGAGCATGGGATACGGGAGTGGGAGCACAGGGCTCTATGAATCATGATGGGGAAGGCATGGCAGTGAGGACATGGAAACATTTAATTGCTCTCCTAATGTCATCCCTTCCACAGATTGCAGCACTCACAATACAATACATGGCTTTAGGCCATGGCATAAAGTCTGTTTTCCCACTATCCTAAAATCCTCACTGAACTTGCCTGACCTATAGGTTTATCAGCACCCCATTGTAAGCAACAGGCTCTTGAGCCCATCCTGTTTTCTCTGAGGATTTAAGTGGATTAATTTATAATTCTATTGATCCCATTCTCTACTAATCAGTTGTTTGTTTGTGTCAATGCAACAAGTACAAGTACGCAGAGATTAAAGGAATGCATGCTGACCCAGACTTAGGAAGATGGAGCTTGTGACTGAAAGGCCTTGCAGAATAGAGAAAACTTATTTATCATATTGGAAATGTGAACTCTGATTTAACTCAGAGAGACAATGACATCTTCAGACCACTTCTCACACACTATTTTTCCAGTATTTCAGACAAATAGAATCATACAAAATGTCTTTAAATGGAGGCTTTATGATGCTTTCTTGTTAAGGATGTCGGACAGGGACTGCAGAATCTAAGGGAAAGTTGGTGAAGAGGAGTCACACACATGGACTCAGTCAGCATAACTTACAATGTCAGCGCCAACACATGGGCAGTAGGAGAACTGGGATCTCAGATACGTGAAAATCACACCTGGATATAAAAACACCAATCAAAGTTACACAGGTAACACGTCATTCTGCTCAGATAGCAGGCTCCTTGGAAAATTTAAAATGTAACTTTAACTTAGGATGTCCTAATTTTTTTATTTTCTCTCATGTTTCAAGTGACATCTAAGTTGCCATTAGTGATTCTTACTGTTAAAAGTAACTCTGGGTACTTTAAAGAACAAAGAACAAATATATGACCACATTTTCTGAAATGTGAAATTGAAGCAAACACCATTTCATTCATTTAAAAAAAATATTTGTTGTTCATCCCATCACATGCTGTACTTTCTCGAGAATTAGGCATACAGTTCTTAAGGAAAAGATGAAAATCTTCCATGATGTTTATTTTAGGAGAAACTAATAAGAAACAAGACATGTAAAATATAAAGTTTGGTGTTTAGGGAGATACACCAAGTGGAAGAGGAAAATAGGAAGTTTGTCTATGAGGTTGAGACACATAGCTGTCGTCTATGAAATGTCTTATAGGAGGAACAATTTTTTGACAAGTAATCAGTAAGTAAAATGAACTCTGTAGGGACCTAAAAAAGTCACTGTTTAGGCATGTCTTAGGGTTTCTATTGCTGTGGAGAGACACCATGACCACAGCAACTCTTATAAAGGAAAACATTTAATTGGGGTGCCTTACAGTTTCAGGGGTTTAGTCCATCATCATCATGGCAGAACATGGTGACATGCAGGCAGACAAGGTGTGGAGAAGATGCTGAGAGTTCTACATCATGATCCACAGGCAGCAGGAGTCTGTGGTTCACACTGGGCATAGTTTGAGTATAGAAGACGTCAAAGCCCACCCCCACAGTGACATACATCCTCTAACAAGGTCACACCTATTCCAACAAAGTCACACCTCCTAATAGTGCCACTGCCTATGGGGGCCATTTTCTTTCAAACCACCACAAGGCATAAGGAAATGAAAATGGAAAATTCCCTGAAAAGAAACTGTGCTTGAAATAGTGGAGAGGACAGCAAAGTTCAACAAGAAAATGAAGGGCAGAATTAAAAATGAGGTCATAAGAGATGTGTATATCATAGATACAGATATACACACTTAGAGTATACACAATGCAACTTCATATGTATGTGTGTGTTTCTACATATATATGTATATATATATATATATATGCCTTTAAACATTTGCAAAACTACATATACACATCCAGAGTATACACATACACTTATATATTCACATTCATACAAGGACTTATCAACTATATTAATCAGTTACTAGCAATTAGTTTTTACATTAATAATAAGTAACCATCTTCTTGCTAAGATCCTCACAGTTTGTATTAAGTGTACTTCCTTGGTTGTTCTTATTTTTTTTCCATGAATTTACACCTTTTATTCTTGATCAGATCAGAGAATTAAATCTTGCTTGTGATTTTGTGCCATACGGCATTGCACTGAAGAGTTCACTGTCCTTTTCATTGAAGCGGCTTTTTTTGATTTTTTTCATCACTAGAAAATAGCCATAGATTTTTCTCAGGTTCTGTGCTTTAGATTAGAATTCAGTAACATTTTATAAGTATTTAACTGCTGTCCCAATAATTACCCTGTGTAAATGTATTCTTTTAACATTTTTGTTTGAAAACATTGATGTTGAATAAGAGTTCCCTAGGAAATAGAAATGCAGTTCATTGGCTGGCATATATGTGCATTATGGGGACACCATGGTGGGTGATTCTTCATCCCAAGAAGCTCATAGTGGTGGCAATGGTCTAGTTATGGCTTGGAGCTGTAATTCTGTTATTAAAGTGTTGCTTGCTAAATCAACATTTAAGACTGACAAGGTTTTGTCCAAAATCTAACCTATTTTCAACTTTTCAGACTAAGTAAAGGATTGAATATGTTCTCACTCTCTGGAACACACTGTCATGTTCATTTTTTAAAGTCATATTCTTTGAGATTCCATGCATGTATACAACATATATTGAATATATTCACTTTCCACTCCTCCTCCTAGATCAAACCTCACTTTTCTACCCTCTTCCCAACCTTGTGTCTTCTTTACTTTTATAATCCACTGAGTTCAATGTATGCTGCTTATATACTCATGAGTATAGGGCCACTGGAGTGTGGATGGAGCCACCGAGTGCCACACTTTTAAAGAAAAATTGACTCTCCCTTCCCCAGAAGCTATCAACTATCAATGGTTCCTCAGTTGGGGCTGAGGTGGGGTCATACGTGACTGCTTTGATGTTGTGATGATTTCTATTAATGTTACTATAAAAGACAATGGGATTGATAAATACACGTACAGTGTTTATGTAACAAGTAATAACAGGTTAATGTTATAACAGCTAAAACCAAGCCTCCATGTAAGAGCTCTGATGTACAAATACAGGCCTCCCTGTGTTTAGGTGCTTATGTGGCACTTTTGATATTTTTTGCCTGAGATAGAAGTGATTCAAACTTGCAGACAAAAACTTTGGACTCACTATAGAATCACCAGAGTAAAATATGGCTGGGAATAGACATACTTGGCCCTTCTTAGTAAAGGAAGACAAATTTAAAATGTAGCTTACATTCTGGGTGAAAAGATTTTTCTCAACATGACCCCAGAGTAAAGTTGTGTAAGCATGCATCAACTACATAGATTGCTGAGTAAGTCTCATGTATTGGGAATTTTTTATTTCCACACTGTTCTTTCACAGACACTAGTGTCAGTGAAGCTGCTGTTGGTTATGCTATTGTGTTTTATACTCTTCATTGCACTTATAGTGTTTTGTACATAGGAATAGGTCCTGTTGTGTGGTATTTTGTACACTGTGTGAAGATATATTAATGTGGTTGGTTTAATGAAGAACAGAGTGACCAATAGCTAGGCAAGAGGTATAGGCAGAACTACTGGGCAGAGGGAAAGGAAATTGGAGATGAATCTAGGCATGTATCAGTAGCCAAGAAGACATGGAGGGAGTCAGGCATATAGAATGAAAGAAAGGTAAAAAGCCATGAGGCAAAATGTAGATTAACATAAATGGGTTTAAGTTATAAGAGCTAATGGGACAAGCCTAAGCTGAGGCTGAGCTTTCATTTTTTTTAAGACTTTTTTATTTATTATGTATACATTGTTCTGCCTGCACACCCAGAGAGAGCACTAGATCTCATTACAGATGGTTGTGAGCCACCATGTGGTTGCTGGGAATTGAACTCAGGACCTCTGAAAGACCAGTCAGTGATCATAACCTCTGAGCCATCTCTTAATCCCCAGGTTTTCATAATTAATACATCTCTGTGTCATTATTTTGGAGCTGACTGATGGCCCAAAGGAAATCCATTTATAAGGTCAAGCCTCATTTTATAGTTCAGAAAGAGAATTTGAAAACAGAAATTTAAAAATCCTAAGTTTTTAATCAGTTATAAAAATCAGCTAATGATAAAAATATGAATAAAAATCTTTATGTGAGTCATCAATTTATGATTGCAGAGATATTTGAATATATATAATGGTAATAAGAATAGAGAGTTCAATTTAAAATTACAGAGATTTTAATGCCATAACTCTGCTACATTAGTAACGTTTTGATTTATTTCTATGAAAGTGTTTCTTTATATTAAGCATTAACATAAGTATGAAAATCTTATGATGTGTACTTTAGATAAACAGGAATATAAAGAGTGATATTTAGAGACATATAATACTTAAAGGTTAAGAACTAACGGCAAAATCTTTCTGGTCTCTTTAGGCTTACAAGTAACATCATAAAATGCCCTATTATGCTGTAGGAAGTAATATTGGCATGGAGATTCAGTATCTATGATGAAAATATAATGACTGTGATTTTTTAAATAATACAAATGAGTTGCTTCTATAATGACTTTCATACTCTGAAACTCCTATTTTCTTTTACCTACTGTTTTTAAACTGTTTTGTAGTACAAAGGGAAATGATTCTGTTTTATTTGAAATCAAGTATCATTCTTAAACCAAATGACTGATGGTGAACTATATTTAGTTTTCTTTTCTTCCTTCAAGAATAAACACATTAAGTCTTCCAAGCCTAGAGATGTTGGTCTATGGTGCTCTCAACCAATGGAACTCAGAAAATGTCACTGAGTTAAAGAATAATAATACTATGTGCATCAGCATCTGATGAAAGAATAAGGTTGTTAGAAACTCTTTGGTTTAATCTGTATAATTCCAGGTGTTTGTCTGAACATTAAAACATTCTTTTACTTGGTGAACTGAAGTTTAGCTCTGCAATATGTAGGGCGAAGTACTAAATGATCTTATTAATAAAAAACCTGGAGTCAGATATTGGGGTGAAAAGCTGAGAGATCAGAAAAGCAGAAAGAAGCCAGCCACGTTCTTACCACTTGGAGATCCTCCACCCAAGACACCTATTTCCTGTCTACCTACCCCTATATGCTTTTCTATTCTGCATTTCACTTCCTCTCTCCACCCAGCTACATCACTTCCCTTTTCTGCCTAGCTCTATCACTTCCTGTCTGTATTTACAGACCTCCAGACCTTTATGGTTAACTAGTGTTGTAATTCAAGGTGTGTGCCACAACACCTGGCTCTGTTCCCAGTGTGGCCTTGAACTCACAGAGATCCAGACAGATCCCTGCCTCCTGAGTGATAGGATTAAAGGCATGAGCTACCATTGTCTGACTTCTATGTTTAATATAGTGGCTGTTTATTTCCTCTGATCTTCAGATAAACTTTACTGGGGGACACAAATAAAATATCACCACAGCAATGTTTATACCCTGGAAGCTATCAGAGATCCTCAAATCTGTGACCTTTCCTGGGGAGAAATGTAGAAGAGCTGGATACTGTGATGGTGGGTGTGTAATGAACTGAGAAAGCTGCCTGACTTTTGACATTACTACTATAGGCTCATGAAATTCACTAAAACTGACTTTTGGTATGCAGGATTTTGATATCTATATGAATATCTTACTTTCAGCTACTTTTGTAACAGATTAAAAAATATATTGAAGCAACAAATATCGTCCATTCTTTAACAAGGTAAATCCTATGCATTTTAAACTTCATTATTATAGATACAGATATTCAAGAAGTGGCATTTTTTATTAAATTGGGGAGATTTAAATGATCACTACCTAGGATCAATAGTGATATAGAAACAGAAATCCTGACAGATAAATGGTGAGAACATTAATTGGTTTAACATTTGAGGAAGTGAGCATACCAATATTTCTTATTTTATTGTGCATGTGTAAATGTATGTATGTGTGTGAGGTGTGTGTGTGTGTGTGTGTGTGTGTGTGTGTGTGTGTGTGTGTCCTTCGGGAAATCAAATCTACCACCTCAATTATACTAGGCCAAACTCTCTTCTGGTGAGCTGCATCCCCAGCCCTGTCAATAACACTTCTGAAATATATCCTATAAAAGTCTTAGACACAAAGACAAAAGCACAACAATGTTCACTGTTGCAAAATAGTTCAAATAAAGAAAAAATAAGGAAGTTAGTCTATGAATGATAGTACCTCTCCAAAGCTTGTGAGAATATACAGGGACTATGTTATCTCTGAAATAGGAGGATTTTAACAGTATGTTATTCAGCAAGAAGAAAGCTGCTACAGGTAGTATACTAATAATATATTTCTATTAAAAAAAGTTAGCAGTGTAGTTATATGTTACTATATGCTAAAATATATATTAGCAACTGGTTACTTCAGGGGAAATAGTTATATAGAAGTTTCACAAAATGTCTGTATCTCCTAGGATGTTAACAAAAGATCTACATTGTAAATAGATAGACAGATAGGTAGATAGATAGATAGATAGATAGATAGATAGATAGATAGATAGACAGATAGATAGAGAAAATAATACAAACATGTGGATTGAAAAACAATGTATTCTTTCAACAACACTCTAATGAAAATTGTTTCTTTATCCTTAATTCCCAGTTTATTGACAATTCTTTTATATCTCTATCAAAAGGTCCAATGATACTCAATTTGTTTGTTTTTCTGATTTTTACTTCTTAAATTTAAACTCAGAACTACAAAAAGAATATTGGGAATATCTTTCATGATTCCAATTTTTTGTGCATGCTGCTATAAAAATCTAAAGAGAAGCATTGGCACATGAAAGACTTTCTGAACAGAACACTGATAGACCATGCACCAAGGCCAACAGTTAATAAATGGGAGCACATGAAGCTAAAAAGCTTCGGTTCAGCAAAGGAGACCATCATTTGGACAAAGAAACAGCCCACCAAATGGAAAAAGGTCTTCATCAATTATACATCTAATATAGGGTTAGTATATAAAATATATAAAGAACTAATAGAAACTGAACATCAAGAAAAATAACCCATCTGAAAAATGGGGTATAGAACTAAACAGAGTTCTCAAAAAATAAAACACAAATGGATGAGAAACACTCAAAGTGTTCAGCATCCTTAGTCATCAGAGAAATGCAAATTAAAAGTACTTTGAGTTTCATCAATAAGAATGACCAGGATGAATAAAACAAATGAAAGTTCATGCTGGTGAGGATACGGGGAAAGGAGAGCACTCATCCATTGTTGATGGAAGTACAAACTAGTACAGTCAATGTATGAATCAGTGTGGCAGATCCTTAGGGATTGGAAATAGATCTACCTCAAGATCTGGCTATATCACACTTGGGCATACACCCAAAGGACTGTATGTACTACTACAGAGATACTTAACCCTAATTGTGAATTTAAAGTAGTTAGTTCAGTTTTCAGTCCAAAGAGGTTATAAGTAAAGATGAATGGCCACAAAAACAATACCTCAAACTAGGCCAGTGAATTGAATTGGTGTAACATATGAATCAGTAGTAAACTAACTCATCTATGGAAGAGGGGCTTGGAAAAATTAAGAAATTTAATCCCTACCTCATATCATACAGAGACTGAAATTCATACATATACTGTAAACTCTAAGATCTGAAAATATTTAAGTAAAAAAACAAAGCTTTTAAAATGGCACAGAAAAATTATTAATACACTTAAAACCTTAGAGTAGTAAAGTGTCCTTTAAACTTTTGATGCAATGCTATATTAATATAGTGGATAGCATTCAATCAAGGCTTCTTTTCATAAAGTGCACCACACTAAGAGTAAGCAAAAAAAAAATTCAAAGATGACATATAACTAACACAGGATTGTTGCTTGAGTTTTCCTGCCTGGCCCACAGTCAGTACAAATCTCTCTCACCCGCCAGTCCCAAGCCGCTCAAACCCGATCAAGTAAACACAGAGACTTATTTTGGTTACAAACTGTATGGCCGTGGCAGGCTTCTTGCTAACTGTTCTTACAGCTTAAATTAATCCATTTCTATTAATCTATACCTTGCCACGTGGCTTGTGGCTTACCGGTACTTTACATCTTCCTTGTCCTGATGGCGGCTGGCAGTGTCTCCTCCTCAGCCTTCCACTTCCCAGCTCTATTCTCCTCCTTGTTCCGCCTATACTTCCTGCCTGGCCACGGGCCAATCAGTGATTTATTTATTGACCAATCAGCAACACATTTGACATACAGACCATCCCACAGTACAGGATTGGAATCCAGGATAAACACACATTAACACACAAATTAAGATATAAAGACCTATATTGATTGAATGAAATATATAAAGAACTATGTTGATTGGATGAAAAAATTACTGAAATATGTTAACAAATCACAACGACAATGTGAATGATGGTCTTACTAAAAGTTGCTCTGCCTCATAAGCAAACAGAAAATGTGAATTTAATCCAATGATAAGATCTAAAATCTCATACATTTTCAGGCAGCAACAACTTGAAAATGGCTGAAACCAAGCATTGCAATGGGATGAAGGAGAAATTCTTCATCTAAATAAAAAGAAACAGAAATTTGTATACATCCATGGGATGCCATGTGGCATTTTGACACATACACACATTGTGTAATGTTCAAATATAAGTAAACACATTTATTTTATCATCTGCTAGTTTATTTATTCTGAAAATATTAAGAATCCATTCTATGTATTTTGTTATGTTAAGTATCTTCATTCCTTCATGTATTTTATCATAAACATATGTTATGTCAAAGGTATTTTCTGCATTTATTTATTTATCATGTGATCTCTTTGAGTCTAAGCAATATATTACATGTACTTATTTGCATATGTTGGATGTGATGGTTTTAATGAGAATGGCCCCCACAGGCTCATAGGTTTGAATGCTTGGTCGTCAAGGAGCAGCACTATTTGAAAGGATTAGGAGGTGTGACCTTGTTGAGTGAAGTGTGTCCCTGGGGGTGTGCTATGACCTTGTTGAGTGAAGTGTGTCCCTGGGGGTATGCTATGACCTTGTTGAGTGAAGTGTGTCACTAGGGGTGTGCTATGACCTTGTTGAATGAAGTGTGTCACTAGGGATATGCTTTGACCTTGTTGAGTGAAGTGTGTCACTAGGGGTGTGCTATGACCTTGTTGAGTGAAGTGTGTCACTAGGGGTGTGCTATGACCTTGTTGAGTGAAGTGTGTCACTAGGGGTGTGCTTTGGAGTTTTAAAAGCCCAAGACAGTCCCACTGCCTCTTCTGCTGCTGCCTGCCATTCCAGATGTAGAACTCTCAGTTCCTCTCCAGCACCACATCTGCCTACATGCCACCATACTGCCTGCCATGATAATGGACTAGACCTCTGGAACTATAAGCAAGCCCCAAATAAATGTTTTCTTTTATAAGAGTTGCCTTGGTCATGGTGTCTCTTCATAGCTATAGAATACTGACTAAGACACTGAATCATTCTTGCATTCCTTGAATAATGTCAACTTGGTCATACTGAATGACATTTATAATGTGCTGTGGAAAGTTTCCAAATATTTCACTGAGAATTCTGAGTTCATATTATTTAGGAAATATGGTCTATAATTTCTTACTGTTCTTGAACCTGTTTTGGCAGCAAGGTTCTCTTATTAAAAATAAAACTTGGGAGTAAGCATTAGGGAATAAACCTGAGAGATCCACAGAGCAATGGAGCCTTGAATACCTACCTCTTCCCAGTTCCTGAATCAAAGAGAGAACACAACCTCTTGACTCCTCCTTTTTTCTCCTCCGTGTGTGTGTGTGTGTGTGTGTGTGTGTGTGTGTGTGTCCATCTGTCTGTCTATCTCCCTCTGAGTCTGCCAGGACATCTGTGGTCAGTCAGCTGAATGTGGACTTCACCCTCCAAACCAAAGTCGGACTCTCGGACTCTATTGGTGGTCTTGGAGCAATCAACACAAACAAATCTCCCCCAAGAGGTAATACTGACTTTGTAAAATGAGTTTTCTAGCATTCCTCCTCTTCTAGTTCCTAGAATATTTTGAAGAACATTGGTGTTTATGCTTCTTTAAAAGTTTGCTAGAATCCAGACAGATGTGGTGGCACACACCTTTAATCCCAGCCCTTGGGAGGCAGAGGCAGGTAGACCTCAGAGTTCAAGGCCAACCTAGTCTACAAGACAGCCAGGGTTGCACAGAGAAAGCCTATCTCAAACAAACAAACAAAATTTCCTAGAATTCAGCCATGAGTCTGTGAAGTCCTGGGCTTTTGTAGTTGGGAGACTACTTCAGTATCATTGCTGGTTAAGGATCTGTTTACTTACACCTTTTGACTTAATTTAGATGTGTCATATTTGTGTAGAAATTTAAGTTTGTTATAAATTTTTTAGTTCATTGGAAATAGGTCTTCAAACTATTATACAATGATTTTCTGAACTTCATTGTTGTCACTTACAATGTCTCCCTCTTCATCTCTAATTTAAAAAAAAAAATTGGATCATTCTTTTGTTAAGTTTAACTTAAGAGTTCATCAGTCTTGATCATCTTTTTAAATAACCACTCTTATTTCATTGATACTTTGTTCTTTTTGTTTCTGTTTTGTTAGTTTCTGTCTTAAATTTGACTACTTCTTTGATCTACTCATTTACATTTGGATTTTTCTGGTCCTTCTAAGACCTTGGGAGCTCACCATTAAGTTATTTATTTAACATTTATTTGACTTTTTTATGCAGACACTCATAGCTATAATTTTCATTAGAATTGACTTTACTACTTCCCAAAGATTTCGGTTAGCTGTGTTTTCATTTTCCTTTCTGTCTTAGTTAGGGTTACTAATGCAATGATGAAACACCATGGCTAAAAAACCAGTAGTAGATAAAAGTGTTTATTTAGAGTATACATTCACATTATAGTATATCAGTGAAGGAAACCAGGACAAGAACTCAAACTGGGAAGAAACCTGGAGGCAGGAGCTAATATAGAGGCCATGAAGGGGTGCTGCTTACTGGCTTGCTCATTATAGTTTGCTCAGCCTGACTAATTATAGAACTCAGGACCACCAACCCAGGGATGCCACCACCCACAATAGGCTGAGCCCTTCCTTATCAATCACTAATTAATTAAAAATTTAGAAAAAAATTATAGCCAGATCTTATGGAGTCACTTTCTCAGTTGAGTTTCCTTCCTTTCAGATAACTCTAGCTTGTATCAACTTTACATAAAAATATCCAGCACAACTGACTCCTTTTCATCTTGACACACAAACGTATCACTATTAAGCCACATCTTTCCTTTCTTGTTCATCTCCAAGATCACACATTAATAGCAACATTACAATATAAAATATTTTATAAATGTAAAAAGTCTCACAGTCTTTACAAATAAAAACACTTTAAATTCAACCTCTAAAACTCCAAAGTCTCTTTAAAACCTAAAATCTCTTTAAAAATTTAGTCTCTCAACTGTGAGCTCTTGTAAAATTAAAATAAGTCCAATATTTCCTTACTTGAAAAGGGAAGTACCAGGTACAGTCACAACCAGGTCAAAGCAAAACTAAACTCCAACAGTATAAATCACTCAATGTCCAATGTCTGGGAATCACTTAGATCATGTGGGCTCCTCCAATAGGCTTGAGTCACTTCTTTGCCTCTGCTCACTGAAGCACACACAGATTGTCTTCTAGGCTTAGTCTGGCTCCACTCCTCCACTGCTTCTGTTTTTAGTGGTCATCCCATGGTATGAGCAACTCCAAAATGCTGGGGTCTCTTCTAGAAAATGGGCTGCACTTTCATCAATAGCCTCTCCTTGGCTCTCACAGTGACTGGCCTCAGTTGCTTTCCATGACTCCTTCATGCCTTCAAAACCAGTACTAGCTCAAAGACTCTTAGATGTTACCAAGTTTGGCAACCAGCACAAAGTACAACCTAGGCCAACTCTGGAAATCAGCTTCTGTATGTTAACTATCAGGAACCACTTCCTAGAAGACTTTCACCTCAATGATGCTGGTCTCTTCTTGCTAACCAACATCCCAGCAAATCAAAGGCTTTACTTTAGTGTTTCTGGTCCTTTGTTAATCACAGCCAGTTCTTCAGCTCCAGTTGACCAGACTCTACAGATTTTTCACACAAATGCCCCAGAAAAGTCTTTACTTCCTTCTGAAACTTCACAAGCTGTTGCCTGCACTTCTCTCAACATTCTTATTTTCTAAGCTCCTATAGAACATCCTACTGGGCTTTGAACACTCAAAGGCTTTCCAGCCCAAAGATTCAAAGTCTTTCCACAGAACTCTCAAAAATATATGGTCTGGTCTGTCCCAGCAATACCCCCACAATCCTGGTACCAGTTTGCCTTAGTTAGGGCTACTATTGCTATGATGAAACGCCATGATTAAAAAGCAAGTTGAGGAAAAAAGGGTGTAGTTAGCTTATACTGCCATATTATAGTCCACCATTGAAGGAAACCAGGATAGGAACTCAAATAGGGAAAGAACCTAAAGGCAGGAGCTGATATAGAGGCTATGGAGGGGTGCTACCTACTGGCTTGCTAATCATGTCTTGCACAGCCTGATTTCTTATAAAACCCAGGACCACCAGCCCAGGCTTGGCACCACCCACAATAGACTGGGCCCTTCCTCATCAATCACTAAACAAGAAAATACTACAGCTAGATCTTATGGAGGCATTTTTCAATTGCCTTTCCCTTCTTTCAGATAACTCTAGCTTTTGCTAAGTTGACATAAAGCTGTCTAGCAAACCTTGTTTCTAGGAAAACATTAATTTCTTCTCTGATTTTTATCAATTGTATCTCTGATAATTTAACCTGCTGTGGGATGGTCTGTATGTCAAATGTGTTGCTGATTGGTCAATAAATAAATCACTGATTGGCCAGTGGCCAGGCAGGAAGTATAGGCGGGACTAACAGAGAGGAGAATTGAGAGAACAGGAAGGCGGAAGAGAGACACTGCCAGCCGCCACCAGGACAAGCAGCATGTGAAGATGCAGGTAAGCCACGAGCCATGTGGCAAGGTATAGATTTATGAAAATGGATTAATTTAAGGTGTAAGAACAGTTAGCAAGAAGCCTGCCACGGCCATACAGTTTGTAACCAATATAAGTCTCTGTGTTTACTTGGTTGGGTCTGAGCGGCTGTGGGACTGGCAGGTGAGAAAGATTTGTCCTGACTGTGGGCCAGGCAGGAAAACTCTAGCTACATTAACCTGTACTGGTTCATTTTTGTTAATATGACACAAACTATAGTCATTTGGGAAGAGAGAACCTTAATTGACTAGATGCCTCTATCAGATCGAATTTGGGGCAGTTTTGTGGGCCATTTTCTTGATTAATGATTGATGTGGAAGAAGCCAGCCCACTATGGACAGAGTATCCTTTGGGTAGGTAGGTAGTCCTGGGCTGAATAATAATGCAAATTGAGTAAACCATGGGGAACAAGTCACTAAGCAGGTTTCCTCCCTGGTCTCTGTCTTAATCTCTGCCTTCAGGTTCCTTTCTTGAGTGTCTGCTCTAACTTGACTTCATGATAGATTGTTAACTATCAGATGAAGCAAATGCTTTTCCCACAAGTTGCTTTTGGTCGTGGTCATGATTAAAGCCATAGAAAGCAGAATAGGAAAAGTCAGTTGTTCAATCTTTATTTGTTGTTACAGTTTGTATAGTTTACTTTGCTATTTGCTATCTTTAGTGTTATTCCATTATGACCTGAAAAGGTAGGACAAATAATTTAAATTACTTTTATTCCTTAGGACTTATTTGTTTTGTGGCCTTGCATTCTATTTTGAAGAATGTTCTATGGACTTCTGAGTACTATGTATATTTCATCACTACTGGGTTCAATAACTTGAGATGATACAGTTTAAATCTATAGTCAGTCATTCATTTTTTATCAGGATAATATATTTATTGATGAGAATAAAGTGTTAAGGTCTGCTGCTGTGGGATGTTCTGTATGGCAAATGTGTTGCTCTGATTGGTCAATAAATAAAACACTGATTGGCCCTTGGCTAGGCAGGAAGTATAGGCGGGACAAGAAGGAGAATAAAGCTGGGAAGTGGAAGGCTGAGTCAGAGAGACACTGCCAGCCGCCACGATGACAAACAGCATGTGAAGATGCCGGTAAGCCATGAGCCATGTGGCAAGGTATAGATTTGTGGAAATGGATTAATTTAAGCTATAAGAACAGTTAGCAAGAAGCCTGCCACGGCCATACAGTTTGTAACCAATATAAGTCTCTGTGTTTACTTGGTCGGGTTTGAGCGGCTGTGGGACTGGCAGGTGAGAGAGATTTGTCCTGACTGTGGGCCAGGCAGGAAAACTCTAGCTACAGTCTGCCATTACTTTTACCTGGTACCATATTTCCTTTTCTTTTTTTGAAGTTTATTTTACAAAATTATGTACCTCCACATTTAGTACATGTATATTCATCCTTGTTCTAACTTCTTGATGAACTCTTTCCTTTATTAATATGTAATGGCCTTGTTTATATCCTTTTGAAGTGTGACCCTAATTAGTCTTAACAATAAAAACCTGGAGTTAGCCGGGCGGTGGTGGCGCACGCCTTTAATCCCAGCACTCGGGAGGCAGAGCCAGGCGGATCTCTGTGAGTTCGAGGCCAGCCTGGGCTACCAAGTGAGTTCCAGGAAAGGCGCAAAGCTACACAGAGAAACCCTGTCTCGAAAAACCAAAAAAAAAAAAAAAAAAAAAAAAACCTGGAGTCAGATATCAGGGTGAAAGTTGAAAGATCAGAGAAGCAGAGTAGCCATCAGTAACTTCTTACCTCTATAAATCCTCAGACTGAAAGGAACAGATCCTGTCTCTACCTGCCTTATATTCCTGTCTCCACCTTCCTAGTGCTGAGATTAAAGGCATGCACCACCATTACCTAACTCTCTTTGTTTTAGATTGATTAAATCTGGTGTAGTATTATGGTCATACATAGCTTCATTTTCTTCATTGCTGTCTGAATGCAATCTTGAACTCCTGATGTTCCTGCTTCCTCCTCCCAAGTGCTGGGATTAAAGGTGTGTTCCGTCACTGCCTGGCCTCTATGGTTAACAAATGGCTAGCTCTGCCCTCTGATCTCCAGGCAAGCTTTATTTGTCAGAACGCAAACAAAATATCATACAACATCCTCTAATTACTTTTTACTTGAAGTCTGTCTTTCCAAATATAAGAACAGTTATTCCTGCCCATTTCCTGCTTTCACTTGTGTGGTACATAGTTTTCCACCTTATGACCTTCAAGCTATCTTTGCTAATGAAGATAGCCTCTTGAACAGAACAAACTGTTGGAATTTGTGTTTTGATCCAATCATCTACTTTATATTTTATAATTGAAGAATCAAAGACATTAACATTTCGGTTATCATTGGGATATTTAGTGGTTCCTATAAAAATTTCTTTTTTTTTTCTGGGTAGTTAGAATACTATTTGTCCTCTTTTTCTCTCTTCTCTGCAGAAAACATTTTGGATCTGATAACCTTGGCTGACAGTTATCTATCTTCAGCATTGAAATGTGCGGCTTTTAGGGTTTCTTCAAGATACCTGGTGTTATTCTGATAGGTTTTCCTTTGAAAGTAAATTAGTGTTTTTCTCTTGCTACTTCTTCTGTGTTCTCAGCTTCTAACTGTATACAATGTGACACAGAGAGGCTCTTTTCAGGCCATTTCTCTTTGGAATGCTAAATGCACCCTGCACTTGCATGACCTCTCTAAGACTTGGGAAATTTTCTGCTATAATTTCAGTAAATAATTTATTTAACCCAGTAGTTTTTGTCTCAGTTCCTTCTACTACATGGATTCTTGGGTTTAGTCTCTCAATCATCTTTCAGTGTTTTTAAGTATTATGGTCATATATGGCTTCATTTTCTTCATTGCTGTTTGAATGTAATCTGTAGTCATCCTTCTCTTATATCCCTGATACCTTTTCTTCTGCTTGGTCTGGTCTATTGGTAATGTTTTCTACTGTGTTTTCATCAGACCCATTCATTACAACATTTCTTGTTTATCTTTCAAGAAACCAATTTCCTTGCTGAATTTTCATTATATAAAGTTGGGTAGTGGTGCTGTATATTTCTTTCACGTTGCTTTTTGATTCATTTATCTAGATCCTGAACTGATGTCTTTTCTTTATTCATCTGCTTATTTGAATCCTCTTTGAAGTCACTAGACATTTTTAAAGTGTAATTTTGAATTCTTTACCCAGCATTCCAGTTATTTCAAGAAATTTTGTTACAGTTATTATAGGTGTGAGCTCTGTGGAGGGAGCACACTCATTTTTTCATAGCTTTCATGTTTTGTCTTGTAATTTACACATCTGTTTTTCAGTTCTTCGTTTCTTCTGATATCCATTGTTTCTACGGTTTTCTTTTTTCCGGAGGTGGGGGGTGGGTGGGTGGGTGCTTCTTAATGGGCAGTCTTCTCTTGTGTTTACAATCTCCACTGACCATCTATTCTCTTAGCAAGTTATATCTGCTTTTCTACTAAGATCCAACAGTCTTTGTTCATTAAATATATTTTAGTATCTTTAGAATTCAAATTTAATACCTAAATTTAAAAAGTAAAAAAAAAAATGAATTTTTTAAAAAATTCTCTTTAGTGAGAACAGATTGCAATGTAAGAGAGCAGTTTCACAGTAAAGACCATCTAACAAATTTACTTGAAGAAGAGTCTTAATGACTTATGGCAATTTCTTACTCAAAACTCCCTGCCTTTCAACAGCTAACCATGGCAAAGCAACAGTCTCTGCTTATAGTGCTCACTGATGCTGGTCTGTCCTGACAAATCCTACCAGCTCTAATATTGTCAGACCTGTATTTCTATGAATCCAAAATCAACAAAGTTTTCTTTTATCCCAATTACCAATATCTAAGTAAGCCAACCTTTTCAAGATATTGACAACTCTTAAAATTGAAACATTGTCCTCTCTGTATGTAGTTTTACCTTAATTGGGAATTCCCCAAAGAGGATATCTTTGAAGACATTGCAGGCATCAAAAGAGAATTATTAGCAAGGATTTAGGAACCTGAAAATTTAACATTATCATGTCTTTTATTATCAAATAAGGTTAGGCCTGCCTATCCCAAGAGCAGATTATCATTTCAATGATTTTAATAATATGATTCAAAGAACTTTATTAACACCTCATAAAATTTTATAGCTTTATGTCTAACCATATGTAGATGCATACTGAATAGCTAGTCTTAAAACTATTTGTAATTTTGTAAGTTGTGATTGTTTTGATGTCAGACATCTGCATGAAGTTTTCAGCAAGTCATCTGCGTATGGTTAGAAGTAGGGCTGGTGACAGCCAAATTGGAGTTTAAAGACAGGAGAACATTTGCATTTCAACAGTTCTATGATTCTGTGAAACCACTGGAGTCATCAATGTACCCCATTGTATGAATACTGAAGGTGGCTTAATTTCCTTCAAGACTGCCAAATTTTAGGGGAAAAAATTTGGTGTATTGTGTCCAAAGCGTACACTTGAGAGAATGTGTCTTCACTCTCGTTCATATTTACATTCCACCATGAACATCTCTTGTCTCTTTGGATGCTTATGGCCCAAAATGAGATTATAAAATAAAGGAAAATGAGAAAGAAGGCATGTGGCTTAAAATACACTATTTCAGTGGCATTCAGTTTTAGTTTGGGGTATCCTAAACTCTTTCTCCCTTTGGAAAGGAAAACAAAAGTCTCCTACCTCGTGGGAGGATGTTCCTTCAGTCTATGAAGGCCAGAAGTTACTCATAGCCAGCTGTGATGCTGCATAGTGTGTCTTTGAAATATTTCCATACACGAGTGGATCATGAAGTTAAAGGAATTCTAAGTTCTAATGCAGTACAAAGGTGACCTTGCTCAGATGAGCTTTTTATGTCTTTTTCATAATGGAAGGCCCAACATACAGCTTTAGGAAAGAAGTGAGTGAAATACTTTGTGAGAAAGAATAGTGTAAGCAGTAATGGAAAGAATTGGAACTTTGCAAAGGATTTCTGTAACGGGACATAAGCTGTGATGAGCTATTTTTAATAGATTTTCAATTCCTGTCATAGCGCCTCCTCCAGCTGAGACACTGAAACTTATAGCAAGATGTTCACAGAACAAAACTGGGCACACACAAAAGAAATAGACTTCAACAAAGGTTAGTATTTAAAAAGTGTCCTTTCAACATTTTTCCTATTTCTTTGCCATTTTCAGAACAAGTTTCACGGTGTTCACAGTGCTTTTTAAAAAGGTGGTCTTGCTTTCCAAAATGCACTCCTTTCCCTTCTATATGTAAGCAACGGGAAGGCTCCTTAAGAATCGACCCACCTATCTACCACTATCTACCATGTGCCCAGATAAAGCAGTAACTTCCCTGCTCATCTGCAGATGAGATCCCAGTCCCCAGTCTCTTTCTAGACAATTCTTGGCAGCCAGGAAAAAGGTCTTGCAACCTTGAAGACGTTTAATATTCCACATCTAAGATACAGGCCAGCACTTATACTTTTCAGTAAACTGGGAGCTCACACATAACTCTGGGTGGCATATGAATGTCACACACAGTCTACTAGAATCAGAGAAAGAAGGAGAAAGCTTCTAGCCCTATGGCCTCTAAATCGCAGAAAAATCCGGGGATAGGAGGAATTCGGCTGTGTCTAGAGAACAGAAGTCTAAATATAGCACAAGTTTCATCAGTATGCTTTTTATATCTTTTTGTCCATACATATGTTCCTGTGTGTGCATTCCTGTGAATATGTGTGGGCGAATGTTCCTGAGTTCAGGACAGAAAGTAGGGTTTCAAATAGATAAAAGGAAGTTGGGAAACCCTTCTCATTTTTGAATATTCCCAGAACAGTAACCCCAGACCAAAATGAAGAGAAGGGGTCTTGAAAGCTGCCTTTTAAGTCTCAATGACACTACTAAATAAGCTGCTGGACCCATATGCAGAGATCTTTCTGTTGGGCATCCTACAACCTGCAGCGGGCAATGCAGGGAGAGAGGAAACCCCCGAGGAGACGCTCCAGGCTGCCTCTTTGCTGAGATAGCAGGAGCGGCAGCCTGCGGAGCCACGCGCAGCGTCACGGAACTGGAGCGGGAGCACCCGGCGCGCAGGCCTGGAGCTGCTGCTGCTGCTGCTGCTGCTGCTGCTGCTGCTGCTGGTGGTGGGTTCCTGGCGCTGCAGAACACGCTGTGCCACCGGCAGGAGCGCCTGGGGCTAGCGGGAGAATACCCCGAGGAGCCCGCGCTGCACCATGCAGAACCTGGTAACACCTGCTTTGTGCACTCCAGGCAACGGAGGAACCTGGAGAGGTTGGCCAGTTGTCTAAAAGCTCGAGTGGTAACGGAACCAAAGAAAGCTAGAACATCTCATCTCTCCAAGACTGGGATTTTGTTCCTCCAAATTGCAGGGAGTCCAAGTAGAGGTCATGAGGGGCAAGCGAGGATGTCCAAGAATGGCTGAGGTCTGGGAAGGTGGTCATCTTCTGTGAGCCCTGGAAAATCTCTTTGACATTTTTTACACTTTGAAGCAGCTGCAGCTGGTGTCGTCGGAAAAGGGGGTGGGAGGAAAGAGAGGGGGCGGGGAGATTGTGGAGTCACGGGCGCGAGCCAGGAGCAGCGCCTCGTCTGCCAATCCTGGCACCTGTGCGCCAAGCCACTGCACCGCGGAGGACCCCGTTCCGGGCCAACCGTGGGCTCCGAGCCACGGCCACCCAGCCTCTGGGCCAGTGCGACCTGCAGCCACCCACCCCGGGTCCCCGCCGCCACCCACAGCTGCAGGAGCGCACAACCCCAGCCAGTGCTTGCTGTGACCCGGGCCCCGGGGACCCTCACTCCTTCAGAGGCGTCGTGGCCGGCTCGGGCAGAAGCCGAGTTGAGTACAGCATTCGCCCGCGCTGCCGTTCTCTTCTCCGCCCAGGATTTATTGTCTGTGGAGCCTTCTGGGGGCGGGGAGGGAGCTGCGCCTCCGCCGCCGCCGCCACTGCTGCTGCTACGGTCGCTAGCGCGGCGCGCTGGGCGGGCGGAGGCCGGGGACTGGCCGCGCTGGTGCTCCCCGCGGGCTCCTGGCTCCCCCCTGGCACCTCTCCAGCCTTGCACCTGAAGGGCAGTGGCATCATGGTCTGACGCGGCAACTGCCCGGAGTCCCCTCTGCCTTTGCTTTGGAGGACTCCCTACTGGCTTCACTGCGGACCCCAGAGCACTTTAAGGAGTAACCCTCGGCAGCTGCAAGGCCTTCGCACCCTGGACCCTCATGGGTAGTTTCTGCCCCTGGCGATGTGAGTAGAGCACTGAAGGGACCTCTACCCGCGGTCCAGGACCTGGGATCTGGGAGGCTCAGGTGGCTGGCAAGTCGCGGCGTTGGGGCGGTTGCAGGGCTATGGGAACCCTGCGCTAGCTGGTTGAGTGCTTGGGATGCTATGAATGGGCGAGAGACCCTAAAGGGTTACATATTGCGAAAAGAAAAGGTGAGGGGCGAGTGTGAGGCATTGGTGCTGGGACTGCAGGGTCCGGCTAGATTTGGCTTTCTCGATTTTTATTGTCCCGGGGTCTCCAGTCTGCTTTCCCCGGAGGTGTGTGAGGGATGGAGCGAGTGTGATCTACACACACACACACACACACACACACACGCACACGCACACGCACACGCACACTTGTGGCAGCTCACACTGTGCTTTATCTTGGAAGGTGTTGTATTATTGTCTTGATATCTATAAAGGAATTATTGGGGGTGTATGTTATTGAGGATAGAAAGAAAAGGGTGGGGTTTGGGGACATGAAGGGGATGGGAGAGCAGGAAAGACTAAAGGACAGAAAGAAGTGGGGGGCAATGGGGCGAATGCTTTCATTGGAGTCAGGAAAGATGCCCCTGTATCCCTAAGCCAGGCAACTCCTTTGTGTTCTGCGGGAGAAGCTAGGGAACCTCACTGCTCCTGGTCCAGTGAGGGGTCCCTTGACATCCTCTGGAGTCTTTAGGGATTCAGGACGCGCTTCGGATTGTATTTGGGAAGGGAAGAAAGACCGCCAACATTGGATAACAGTGGCATCCTAGCTCGCCGACAATTAGCTGGGCTACCATAGATCTCCTGTATCACCAATTTTAGAGTCAAGATGGGGGCGGGATGGGGGTGCGGGCTGCACAGATTGTCTTTAGAAACAGTGACTTCATAAGCGAGATCGCTACAAAATTGCTTCATTACACTACTTGGCCATCAGGGTTGGGGGGCAGGAAAGACCCGCCTCCGCCCTCTTCTCTCTTGCTGGTTGCCCCTCCCCACCAAGGCACAAAGCAAGTGGCACCTCACCTGGCAGGGAAGGGGTTACTTTCACAACTCCTGGGAATCGGCCCCAGGAAGGAACCATCTGCGACTCCCACGTTCCTTTCCAAGTTCTCCATCAAAAGGAATCTCAGAAAGCAGGAGGGGGTGGGTGGGAATCGAGGCAGCAGCGGGCCTCCACCTGCTCTTTGCCATTACTTTCCCGGTACACTTCAGCACATCGGAATTACCTGCAGTGGTAATTGGGTCAGCAGGAGAGCATCTGCACCGGAGTCTCTAGATGGGGCTCTGCTGATAGATGAGAAGCAATTTGTGTTTGAGCATATTTTAACCTGGGCAAAATTTCTAAGCACAATAGAGGTTTCATCGCGTGGGCGAGCAGAGTGCGTACCAGCGAAAGTGAACACGTGATCCCTCCAACGCAAGAGAAACAGTATTAGGAAGTAGATTTTCTTTGTTCCAGGCTGAGCCTATTAGAAGCTCAGTATCCCAGTTGCTGAAGTTCCCCTTTATTTTTAATAAAGTTGACCAAAAGCTAAAGAAACGAACATAGCCTGAATGGCTTTTGGCTAACAACCTCTGACATTTCTTTGTTACAACCTACCCTCCACCCCTACACCTGGTCCCAGCTGGCTCCTACTTTGAAATGATGCATTCCCTCTGAGGGCGTAGGGGGAAAGTTCTTCAGGCCCTGCGCAGGCGCACGTGGGTGCTCTCTCGCCTCAAAAGCTGCTGCCTTTCTGAAACACGTGCAGCTCTGGTTCAAGCACTCCTAGTTCCTGGGGTCTGGGGAACCACCTGGAGATCTTGCTGGAAATGAAGTGGAGCCCTCTGCCAGGCTTCCTTGAAATTACTCATCACAACAGGGGAATAATGAGAAAGCAGGGTTCAGGGGTGATTTTATTTTTCCTTAACTATCTGAGACTAAAGTGTATTTAGCAATATCTGTATTTGAATTCCTCAGGTGCCTCGGGCTTGCAAAATACCCTGAACTCTGATAATTTATTACCTCAGTGTAAGTAGAGCTGGTTCCCTACCCGACAATTAAACAGCTACCTAACTTGGGGATCTCTTACTTCCAAGACACCTTTAAAAGCTGAAGGCTTTAAAATTTGAGCTGTCTATGTCCCACCGTACCAATACCCTTCCACCACACCAAGATGTCATGGGAGAAAAAACATTCTTAATTTCCAGAATATACCGTGAGCTGAGAGGACTTTATGCACATTTCTTTTTAATTTAACTTCTCCAAAAGATGTGTGCTCACCATGGCAACCCTTGCCTCCCACATCCAGGCTCTTGCACATATGCGGTTTCAGAATTAGAACAACTTCATAAGAAATGAACTTGGTCCAATTACAGGAGCCATGTTTTATTCAGAATTTTTAGCATTGCTTTAGGCAGGCATGAATATTTTCTTAATTGAAATCACATTTCATTTTATTTTGTAAGCTTTTAATTTTTCTAATTTCTCCATATAATGCAGAATATAAACATAAACTGTTTAATGTATTTTTTATTTGCTTTGAATTTTTAAAAACTGTGAAAGCATTGTTATTACAAATCTTTATTGCATATGAAGACGATTCTATATTATTGTCAGAGTGCTGATCTGTGGTATTCCCTTTACACAGTGCATGGTCATATTTGTTGTTTAAAAAAGATCTCTTTAACTATAACTTAAAACGCCACTTTTGAAAATAGATGAAAAGTTGTAGGTATTAGATTTTAATTGATGTTAATATTTTATTGATTCTGCAATTTCATTTCCTGAATGCCTATAACACCAGTGGTTCACACATTCCACAGTACTAATGCTTCACTTTATACCCAAACCAAGAGTACACACTAAATGACCAACTGCTCATAAACTTCCTACTGGGTTGTTTCTGGGTCCTTATATTTTTTCCACAGAAATTATTTTATGTTTTAGAAAATTCTAAACTTTAATAAAAATATATAGTTTTCTTTAAACTCAAGGATTATAGCAATCACACACATCAGCAATAAAAACATTATTTTGTTCTCTTCAGCGGTATTTTAGTTGGCAGTGCATTCTCTGCACTAATTCTTGGGAATGGAAGAGCTCTGTGGATTTGCAGCTTGACTTTGGGAATGAATAATTTTAATCTGTTTCATAGAGTAGCTATTCAGATTGTGTTAGTCTTTTCCAACCCTAAAGTGATTGCTGCCCCCATGGAATGATAAGCTGGAGGTGTTTCTAAGATCTTCTGAGAAACTTGAAGTTTTCTCTAGGAATCCCTAAGGACCATATCAGTCTTAAGTTGGAATATTTTACTGTTTTTATATCAGAACTTGGAATTTTAACATCATAATGATGATTCCAACAGTGTAATGATATTGTGTCTGAGGAAGTCACAAAGAAGGAAGGATACAGGTGCATGGGCTTCTTGTATGGTCATTAAGAATCTCTGGAGCAGGATTCACTAAATCTACATGCATACCATCAGGCAAAGTCCATACTTAATTTGTATCAGAATTTACTCTGTGTTGCATATTATGTGGACTTTGTCAAACAGTTTAATATTATGCAAAAATGTTTTAACACCCAAAAGCCCTTTATATTACACTTACTCATCTTCCCTCCACTAAACTTTGAGAATGCCAAACCTTTTATAGATGCCTTAGATTTGCCTTTACCCATAATGTCATATAGTCAGATTGGCATGTATTCGGGTCAGCTTCTTTACCATACCAATATTTACATCTTCCGCAAAACATGAAATTATAAAATTCCATAGTACTCAAAAGTAAGTGCACCATAAACCAACAGTGTGTGGAAGACAGTAAGTACACATCAACAGTCTTGCTCCTTATCTTAGGGTTTCTATTTCTGTGAAGAGACACCATGACCATGGCAACTTTTATAAATAAAAACATTTAATTGAGGCTTACTTACAGTTCAGAGGTTTAGTCCATTGTCATCGTGGTGGGAAGCGTGGTGGTACACAGGCAGACATGGTGCTGGAGAAGCAGCTGAGAGTTCTACATCCATATTGACAGGCAGCAAGAAAAGAGAGGGGCACTGGGCCTGTCTTGAACATTTAAAACCTCAGAGCCCACCACCAGTGATACACTTCTTCCAACAAAGCCACATCACCTAATCCCTGTCAAATAGTGACCCTCCCTAAAATGAACAAACATCTAAATATACGAGCCTATGGGGGTCATTCATATTCAAACTACCACACTCCTCTATGATGTTTTTAACCCAATTCTGTGAATCAGTTTTGAATCATTAGAAATGTTCATTTCAATAGAAGTGGGGTAAGAATAAGTGGAGCTTATGTGCCTCTAAAACAACTATATAATCACAAATGAAGAAGTGTCTTTTAAAATTATAACTGAGCTAGAAACCATTTCTAACTGGAGCAAACAGTAAAAGAGTCCCACAAGGAACGTAGGCTGTCAGGTCAGACAAACACTTGTCAAAGCTTTTGGTATAAATCATTTTTTTGTGGTAATGTCTGTGTGTATACATTTATATATAGTGGTAGGATAGCGAACATTAAAATAATCCTATTGAAATAGTCCACTCTATTCCTGTCCTGGAATTAGGTATGTATGCCAAGGAATCAGTGAGCAACACTTGGCATCCGCCTTTTCTTACAATAAATAGTGGCTGAACTGCACTTACAGTAGTAGACACCAGCCACTAACCCCCAGAATGAGTTAGGAGTGGAACTTCAAAATGTAGGAAGCATCATCCCAACCATTTCAAATACTAGAAATTTGAGGCTCAAACAGATTCACAGGGGTGAATTGAAGCTTGTGGAATAAAAATCCAGAGCATTTTAAAATAAACTATGTATGTATTTGTTTATTTATGTATTTATTTTAAAGTAAATTTTACTTTTTAGAACTTCATACATGATTATACCCTGTTTACGTATTTCCACCATGACCTCTCCTCATTCCAAATCTTCTCCAACCCCTCAGACTCATGATCCCTTATTCTATACTTATTATTTTACATTTATGCATATATTTTACATATACACAAACTACTTAGTCCCTTTAGTGTTGCTTGTATATGCATGTGTTTAGGTGCACTGATAAAATTTCAATATGGTTGCCTGACATATAAAAAGATAAATGTTTTCTGATACAGATTTTCAAAAATTAGCTACATATTTGGCAATAACATATATTACTTTTGTGATCACCTTAACATTAGTAAAAGAGATACTATTGCTTGTATTCTAGTAATAATTAACTCACAGCAGAAGTATTTCATCACCTGTTAGAATCCATTACACTGAAATGTATTAAAAAACTTTCAGTAAAGAATGCACTGAGTCAATAGCTTTCATCTATTCTGAAACTATGATGGTAGATTTGATCAATAACTTCTGGGGAAGTATCAGATAGGCTACTTACATTATTAATCAAAACAGAAAATTTATCATTTGTCACTCAAAGACACATGGAAAATTTAACAAATAAAAGCAACTCTCGGGATTTCCCATGTAAATTCAGTTTAATTGATTGTTCATTGTTTTAATAAACTTAAAATCTCCCATCAATTGTTATTTTAATACACATGAAGTTAATAGCAGTGATCAGGCATGAAATATTGAAACTTATATTAGCTTCAACATAATCTATTTAAACACTTTAACCATGGAATCAATGTCTATATTGACTGGCTTTCGAAAGATATCATTTCTCCAGTTACCCTGGTTATCTTTGCTTTACACCAAGTTCAGTAAGGTTAAAATGTTTTAAAATTATGAGAGAGTTGTAGTATGCTGAAGGTCAAAACCCTAACAAACTTACTAAGCTAGAGACACAAGCTGTGCTTGCATACGTGTACGTCTGCGCTTTCATGTAAGGACAGAATTATACTTTGTGGAATTTAAGAAGTAAAGTAGCAGCAGCAAAAGAAAAAAAAATGTGTTTCTGTGAGGAGAGACAGACAAAGGGGGTGGGCAAGCTGACCTGAAAAAGAAACTGTTCTGCTGGTTTTCTCCACTACCATTTCACCATCAGATTTTCCTAGGAAGAAAAGAATGTGGCATTACAAAGAACAGGAAATCAGAAATAGCATAAAAGAGTGGGGAAGTGGGCAACAGCTGGAAAAGAAGAGCTTGACTTGATCTGATAATCTGATGAGAAAATGAAGGATTTTATGTGATTTTCATATTTCAAAGAGATAAAAACTACCTTTGTGAGGTAGCAGAGTATCAGATAGAAAGCAGCATTACCAAGCTATGTGATGACAGAAGTGAAACTTACTGAAATACTACCTGCTATGAAGACATCACTGTGTTAAGATGGCAAGTAGTGGACAGAAAGCTGAGATATGCCAGCTAAATTTCAAGAAATGCTGTGACACAGATGGTGTGACTAAAATAATTAAAAGGTGTAGATAATTAGATTTCTTGAAGAGTAAATGCTCAATGGTCTGTATTCACCATAATAGGCACCTCTCAGAGTCACAGAAAACAGAAAGGTACATGGGACCACTCTTACCACGTGTGATGTACCGTTTGGTGTTACTCAGAGACAGTGTAGTTCACAACATGAAATCTTTTTCTTCTCCATTTCAAGTGTGATTAATTTTGTAAGACAATTATAAAGGCTATGGTAATTAAGTTATACTACTTAAAATTTGAGTGAATATTAAACATTGGAGATCTTCTGAGATAAAACTGAGTATCGCACAACATATACAGGACATATATGCACACACAGTGTGTGATTGGTCTGTTCCTCACCACATGTGATAGGAGAATCCCACTCTTTCATTGTTTCCCAAGACTTCAGAGCTGGATAAATGCCAGAGGTCTTATTATATAAGGAAGAAGGTTGAATGTAGCATGAATCTTAAAAGGTCTTATTAATAAAAAGAAACCCAGAGCCAGGTATTGGGGTGAACTCTAAAAGATCAGAGAGACAGAACAAGTCACAGCTTCCTCGCCTCACCAATTCCTCAGCTGATCCTGTTTCCTCAGACTGAAAGCCTCTGAGTCCTCATCCAAATAGATCTCAGCTGAACTGCTGCTAAAAACTAAAAGCTTAAAAAGGTTCTAGTTCCTGGTCTTCATGCCCTATATACCTTTCTGCTTCTTGCCATCACTTCCTGGGATTAAAGGCCTGTGTCACCATGCCTGGCTGTTTCCAGTGTGGCTTTGAACTCACAGAAATCCAGACAGATCTCTGCCTCTGGAATGATAGGATAAATGGCGTGTGCTACCACTGCCTAAACCTATGTTTAATATAGTGGGTGTTCTGTTCTCTGACCCCAGATAAGTTTATTAGGGTGCACGATATATTGGAGGACACAATATCACAACAGTTGAGGCTCAGAGAAATTTGCTTCTTTGTTGAAGATCAAAGAGCTGTAAGTGGGAACAGCTGCTGAGGACCAGATCTTAATGTCCAACATTTGCCCATAAAAGCACATCCATAGAAATGTTGAAGCATTTTATACCATAGACTTTAACCCAATAGACAAGGTCAACTGAGCCAGCCAATAAGATGGCACCATACATTTGCATTTCATTTAGTTCTTGGCCTGAATTTTTCACTAAGATATTATTTGGCTTAAGTTTTTTGAACAATTGCCTTATATTTTCTCTTTGATTTAGCTATGTAAAAAGACTAGAATGTTATAAATTTAATACCCATTAAGTATTTCATTTTAAAAGATGCCTTTATTTAAGAAATATGGAATTAATCTTTACTAATATTGAAGTATTCTAAGTGTGGATGCTATATCCTCTCTTAATGGGAACTAAAATTTTCTCTTAAATCATTGATCTTTTCATGATAATTCCAACAAAATTAATATTGGATGACAAGAAATGTTCAATTCATTGTACATAAGTGAATTATTTTCTAAATTTGTTGATTTCATTAAAGGCCAATTGGTGAGTTTTCTTATCAAAAACAAAACTATTTAAAATGTTAAAGCTTTATATAAAATATTACCTTAAATATTGATTAGGAAGTCATTTTAATTGGGACAATAAATGAGAGCCAATTGTCGTGTGTACACATTCCACTTCCTGTGCTTTATTAGACTTCTCAACTCCAACACCTAAAAGTTTGCTTCCAGCTGGTGAAACTCAAGTTTCAGTTTGCATTACCTTCGAAATGACAACTTTCCCCTTTTTAATGTGTTTGGTATCTGTTATAGCTTATTTGTTCTGTCATAAGACAAATTATAAACAAATGTTCCCAGTGCTGTTCTTTCTAGGGCTAAAGTGATCACTGCACCTTTTCTAGCTCTGCTAATCAGGAAACTAGGGGAAAGATCATATTATCCCACAGACAAAACATGCTGACAGTGTAAAGCAGTTCTGAAATTTTGAGGTAAGCCTCTTAAAATATGTATTTACCTTATAAACAGTGAAGGACAGAAACATTTGCAAACAAAATGTTAAGGAAATTAAAGCTATACATCCAATCTCATAACTTTTTTAAAAAGCAAATTAAGGAGCTGGGAGGCAGCCAAGTAGGTAAAATGCTTTTTGTGCAAGTGTGAGGGCCTGGGTTCAGATCCCCAGAATGTACGTAAAAAGGCCAAGTGTGGTGGAATACATCTGTAATCCCAGTGCTGGCAAGAACAGATGGAAATCCCTGAAGACTGATCTCCAGCCAATCTAAGCACATTGATGAAATTCAGGTTCATTGAGAGACCTGTCTCAAAAAACAAACAAACAAACAAAAAGTGGAAAGCTGTTAAGGAAGTCACCCAATGTTACCTCTTGCATCCACAAATAGGAACACAGGCAAGTACACAAAAAACGTAAGACACAAATACATACACATGGGGGAGGGGTGATTAACTCTTGTTTAAATTTATAGGAATACCATAGTAACTAAACTACAGCATTACATATCAACACAGATGTCCCCCCACTCCCTCTCTGAACAGTTCTTACTCATTCTGGCCTCCAGTGTGCAGGTATAAGGCTCACAGGTGTGACAGAATGGAACATATTTCTGCATCTGACAATTCCATCATGCATGCCATTCTATATAACACAATCTGAATGCCCTACATCTGTATTGACAGGAAGACAAGATGCCAACCTCCACTAGCCCAGGCCTCCACTTACTCTCATAGTAACAACTGTTGTATCTTTCAGGTCTAGTTTTATCTAGTGGTATGGGATATAAAGGTGCAATATTTTGCATGCTTTGTTTTGGCTTGTGAGATTTCTCACAAGAAGCATACTTAAAGTTTTCTTCCTGCAGTCAGAAATCTTTCCAGTTAAATTCACACATAGCAGATAACAAGGTGGGATGTGAACATCAGGGACCACTGCATAAGGAAGTACATTTTTTCTATCTCTGTACAGGAAGAAACTGCCAAAACTGACATCATGTTTAACTTCCAAATAAATATCATGAGGTAGAAAAGCTTTATTAAGTTAACTTATGGCCAAGTATAATGCCTCACCTTGAAACCCAAATATTCATAAGGGTGAGATAGGAGGATTGAGGCCCGGAGGCCAGGCTTGTTGACAAATGGACTACATAGTGAAACTAGGTCTCAAGAAATAAAAGAGGAAATAAAGAGTATATACCATATTGATACAGAGTCCCTACTCACTTATGAAACTCTGTCACATATGATAGAGATGCTGGTGAATGAAGTTTCAAGCAAGTGTATGTACACAGGGCTTTAGGGCTGTGTGTTATTATCATAAATGTGTGTGTAAATAATAAATATACCCCTTGACTCACACCAACATCACCATCGTTGGCAAGGCATATACCTCATTTAGCCACAAAGACATGCTGTAATAGAAACTGCTAACTATGTGCCTGTTGTTTCTAGTGCATTTTCTGCTGCTGTAACTGAATCTGAATTGAGATATTTTATAAAGTGAGCTTATTTAGCTCATGTTCTACAGGCTTGAGGCCCACAAGCCATGAGCTACATTTGGTGAGGCCCTTCTTGCTGTGGAAAATCCAGAGTCCAGATGTGATATGGTATATTACATGGGATGAGGCTGAGTCCCAGAGACAGAACCAACATGATTTTTATAACTGGCCTACCCTCAAACAACTCTTCAATCCATCCATCTATGAATAGGCTCCATCTTCATGTTATAATCAGTTGGGGCCTTGGACATCCTAGTCAAACTCTCTGACACTGAAATCCATCCCCAGTCTCTACTCACCTCTTAAAGGTTCTGCCTGGATCCATTTCTTAAAATCCCACAAGGGGTGACTTTCAACATGAGCATTAGGACATTTAAACCATAGTGACCAGTGTCTCTGAAGTCAGTCTTAGAGAAACAAGATACAGTCTTTATTCTACGTGAGATCCAGACAGCTCCTTTCTCAGAGGTCATCATCTTCTTTGCCTGTGTAAAGGTCCCATTACTCATTAGACTGTGTTCTAAATCTATTCTCCCTTTTCTAACAGAATTTGAATGATCATATATTAATAAATAGAAATGCATGAAGAAAAGAAATCCGTATTCTGATTCTAAGAATATATATAAATAATTTCTTGTTTAAATGGCACTTACTGGCTTTAATATTATTTTTTAAAAGTTTATAGAAAGGCATACTCTCAGTATAGAAGACATATAATTTTATCAGGAGCTAAGAGTTGTAGTCCCATGAGCCAACATTGTTATAATGCCTGCTGGTGTTTCAACTGAGAACAAAGGCAACAAAAAGCCTTAGAATGCTGCTTCAGGGTTTCACATACTCCCCTTCTGGAGGAAAGACCATTAAAAATTTATCTTTGAACTGAATAATTATCACCGTAAATTGGTTAATTGTTTTTAGAGTAATGAATTAAAAGAAAAACATATTGAATACACAGCAGTTAAATGAAGTACACCATTCCCTGAGTGCATTGTCTGCCTTTATCTCTTTAGAAATTATCATACATTTATATTATGTGATTTTTATGTGATCTTCACAGTGGCCTATTCATACCATTGTTGTTTAAATAATAGTCATTGTTTTAGCTATGCATCCCAAGCCAGCACATGCATAGGAACTCCCTCACTTTGTCTACTTCTAGAAAAGTAGCTCATGCCTTAATATAGAAAGATGTGTGCCATTGTGGGAATGACTAGCTGAATAGCCCACTTATATTTCTTGAGGCCTTGGTGACATTTACACCATGATTGAACAAACCTTTTCTTTCTGAGACCAGCATAAGACCATAGTTTCCAGCCTCTCCTTCCAGTTAGGTGTGGTCTTGAAAAATGCTTCAGCCAGAGTGACGGACGCATCTTTTCTGAGAGAGGCATTTGTGACTCAATGAGATATGGGCTCTTATGTAGCAATGGTAAGAAGCAATGATGTAATGGAACCTGCATCTATCTAGACCCTGAAGAGGTACACCAAGTCACATTCATTCCTAAGTATTCATTCAATATGTAGCTTGAGCAAAACAACTGACTATGCTGAGACTCAGGGGTTGTTATAGAGATTACTGCAAGGATTCCTTTTTCTAAGTTTAAGAGACACAGATTAATACTAGTGAAGACGATGGAATTATGGTGTTCATTGGTATATGGTGTTACGGTTATAGAGATATTATATAAACATTCCTGTAATGTAACAACAAATCATGTATCTTAAAACTGATTGCCATTATAATAATGAAGTGATTATTTAAAACACATGAACACATGTTCACTTGAGAACACCTTGCAGGCTTTAAATGTCTTTATTTTTCTCAGTTTATAATTTTATGTGTGTATTCAAACACAGCAGAAGTCTAGAACAAAGCTATTGCCCTTAAACTATCAAATCAAAGTCTGGGTCATTATATTTACTTATTCTTTATATTTTGGGGATAATTTTTATAATGAAAAAATCAAACTGAGATTTTTATAGTAGAAATAGAGAAATTAAAATAGAACTGTGTGCTTTAGGTCCATTGCTAAATTAACAGTGAAGACAGTCAGTGAAAAAAGTATGGAGTCAAGAATTATTCCAAGCTCTCTAGTTAGAGAAATTAGATATGTGGAGGTACAAGTTGCAGATCATAGAGTCTTGGAGAAGGAGCTAATTTATTTAAGTCCAGCAAGGACATGGACATTAATAAGAAGGAAACCGAGTAACAGGCTAACCTATAGAAGCAACATAAATCAGATAATCAATTAACACAAAGTAAATGCACCTATGTAAAATTACTAGAAATACATTGAGCACTTTTAGGGGGAAAATAAAGCCTCTTTTTAAGAAAAAAAATGTTTTCAAATAAATGAAAATTGGGTATGCAAAAGAATGACTCATTTTATTTTGCTATCTTGGTTTCCTTTTAATTATTTTTTGGCATGAAAAGAAAGCATGAAGACATACCCTCTTCTTCTGAATACTAATTCCTTCCCTCCGTTACTATTTTGCTTTATCATCTAGAAAGGATGCTTGAGTCCTGGTCCTTTGTATGCTGATTTCCTGAGATGAGAAGAGCTTTGCTTCACATGTAGTATGTTTTAGACCCATATTACATTAGTCACACAAATCACATGAGCAACCCAGGAAGTTAACCAAGTAGCTGGCTGAGATGCATGTAGGCATAAAGGCTCAGTGATAGTCTGAGGGTCACAGGTTTTTTTTTTCCAGATTTGTATCTGTCTCCTGTCAGGTTCGTATTTATTTTCAGAAAGCCAGTATGTGTGTTACCATAGCCTCCTCCAAGTGTACTATAGTATTGGTCCCCACAGTAGTAAAACCCACCTCTTGGGTACGGACTTATTTTTCATTTTCTTTGAATTTAAATGCATTTTCCAAATTTCCTGGGGTCTTTCTTCTGCTATGTCCTACTATATCCCTAGGTTGTAGAGCATTTGGAAAATATATCCAGCTTGAAAATATAGATTAACAATCATTGAGTTCTTGGTGGAAAAGAAAGTCATATCTTTTGAAGCATTGGAGCTTAGTTGTATAATAAAATTTTACCTTCCAATCAAAAGCTGGAGTTTGGGGTCTTTCAGATTTCAAGAACTGGTGTACTTAATGAGGCCTGAGGTACTTATCAGTTCATAAAGCTTGCAATTCCATTTGATATTTAAAATTGCATATATTATGCCTTAAGCTCTGGATTATATGGTTATTTTATGAATCCTATTTTCAAAAAAAAATTGTTTATGGATGGAATAAACAATTTTAAAAGATTGTTAAATGTTCTTATTAATTCTTTGAGAATTTCATATAATGTATAAGATCATATCCACTCTTCACTACTTTCCCTAATTCTTCCTAGATCCACACTTTACCTACCTATATTCCCCAACTTCATGTTCTTTAAAAAAGTAAAGTAAACCATGGAATCCAGTTTGTGCTACCCATATATATATACTCTGGGCTGAGGGCCATGCACTGGAGTACAGTCTACCTACCCAGAACCACACCATTAAGAAAAATGACTCTCCCACCCCTAAAGTCCTCAACCGTCAATAGTTCCTTAGCTAAGGGAGGGAGTTCATGTACCCTTCCCACTCCATGACAGAAAGCCGACAAGTCTGAGCTTAGGCAGGTCTTGTGCAGGCAAGCTCAGCTGCTGTGAGTTCATGTGTGAAGTGGTCCTGTCATGTCCAAAAGATACTATTTTGTTCTGTTTCTCCTTTATCCCTGGAATTTTCAGTCTTTCTGTCTCCTCTTCCTAGATGGTACCTGAGCATTGGGGAGAGTATGTGACAAACATGTCCCATTCCATGTCTAAGCACTCCACCCTGCATTTTGACCAAGTGTAGGTTTCTAGAATAACCACCTTCTGTTACACAAAGAAATTTCTATGATCAGGTCTGATAGCACACTAATTTGTGAGTATATGGATACAAATTTAGAGTGCAGTTTTTATATTATATCCATTTAGCAGAATAATAGTATTACTTTACCTCTGGGGCCTACAAGTTCTCCAGCGAGGGAATCGTGGCCAGACTTATAGTACCAGGCATGGGTTCCACCCTGTGGAACAGGCTTTATATCTAATGAGAAAGGAGCTAGTTACCCCCCAAAAAACATTCTTGTCACTATTCCACTAATATGTATATCCTACCATGCTGGTCATTATTGCAGTTTTATATCAGTGGCTCTATAAAACATTATACTGTAACCCAAACCCAGAAAGACAACCATCACATTATCTTTCATATGTGGATCTTAGCATTGAATTTGCAGATTTGTGTGTTTAATTTGGACTCCTTGTAGAATCCATGTAGACAAATTTCTAAACTGTCTTAATAAATAAAAAACACTGAGCCAGAAATTTGGGTTAAAGCCCGAGAGAAAGATCAGAGGACTAGGACAAATCATGTGCTAGCCTCACCTAACCAACTCTGCAGCTTCCAAAGAGAGCAACTTCCTGTATACTCACATTTTTTATGCCTTTTCTGTTCTATTCTCTCATTGGCTCTCTTAGCCAGCTATATCACTTCCTCTTCCTACACAGCTCTGTCACTTTATGTCTGTCTGTACAGACCTCCAGAACTCTATGGTTGGTACTGGGATTAAAGACATGTGTCACCACTAGGTTCTGTTCCCTAGTGTGTCCTTGAACACACAGAGATCCTGCCTACTAAGTGATAGGATTAAGGGCGTGTGCTGCCTGACTTCTTTGTTTACTTATAATGGTTGGCCTTTTTCCTCTGATTTCCAGGCAAGCTTTATTTATTAAAGCACAAATAAAATATCACCACATTTCAGCACAAATAAAATGTAATTCTTGACTGTATATATATATTGTATGTAGTTATTGTATATACTTTTTCTTATATTAGTTATATTTTTTATTTTAAACAAAAAAGGGGAAATGTGGTTGATATATTATGCACCCCAATAAACTTAACTGGGGGTCATAGAACAGAACAGCCACTATATTAAACATAGAGGTTAGGCACATGGTAGCACATGCCTTTAATCCTAGCATTCCAGAGGCAGAGATCTATCCAGATCTCTAAGTTCAAGGCCATATTGGAAACAGCCAGGCATGGTGACACACACTTTTAATCCCAGCACTTGAGATTTCATGTCTTGCTTGGGAAAGACACACACCTTTAATCCCAGGAAGTGATGACAGGAAGCAGAAAGGTATATAAGGTGTGAGTACCAGGAACTAGAGTCTTTTAGGCTTTTAGGCTTTTTAGAAGCAGTTCAGCTGAGATCCATTTGGATGAGGACACAGAGGTTTCCAGTTTGAGGAGATGGGATCAGTTGAGAAGTTGGCAAGGTGAGGTTAACTGTGGCTTGTTCTGTTTCTCTGATCTTTCAGAATTCACCCCAATACCTGGCCTGAGTTTGTTTTTATTAATAAGACCTTTTGAGATTCATGTTACAAATTCAGGAAAATAGAAAGGGACTGTTGGTTGAGAGAGAGAAGACAGATTTCAAAGAAGAGGGGATCATAGAAGAGGCAACATGATAAGGGAAGAGAATTTCTAATGAGTTAAATTCTTTAGAAGTACAAAGATTAGACCACGTTTTGTATCTCTTTTCATTGTGGTTGGTTTTTGTTGTTGTTGTTTGTTTGTTTTTGTGATTGTTTAAATCACTCTGATTCTGAATTTTAGGAATACCAAAATAATCTCTGGAACAGTGTTTTCCATTTTTTTCATGATTTGGACTCCTTTTACTAGATGAAATATTATAGAGACTTCCAAAGATTGGTAAGAAGGCTGTGGTTAAAATGGTTGTTTTATGTTCAAGAGTTGTTATGTCAAAGCATGATTATTTTCTAATTTCCTTTTTTGTATTTTAACAAAAAAATCTTAACTCTCCCAGTTAGAGAAATTTTTTTTCATGACAGATTACCAATACAGTCAAGGCTGAGCAAAGTGACTTGAATTGAATTCTCTTGTAAATACAAATGGTTACATTGTGCTGGCTCTCATTTTTTGCTTGATTTATATGCTCTGTACAAACAGACTTTAAGAGAGGTTCACTTTATCACACCACTTATGAATGTGCACCCAAAACAAGTGTTTGGGCTTCTCATTTTCCACGGCTTAATATCCTGTTCTGCTAAATAACAAAAAGGCAGAATGTACAAAATTTCAGGACTTTTCCTATATGTATGACACATATTTACTCAGCCCAGAATGAAACCTGTGAAAGACCAAAGTAATGAATGCAACAAAGTCCAACTTGGTAAAAACAATTTGCCTTTATTGGGGCTACTAGCAGAAGTATATGTGTGGGGGCAGGGAGCTACACACAAGAGCAGGGATGAGTCAAAAGTATGTGCAGCACTAAAATGCCCACCTCACTATGGATGATGGTTTACAAAAGCTCCAGACATGGATCCTTCTATATAGCTCATAGGCATCTGGACAGGACCACGAATCTCCTCTTGACAGCTCTTCTAGTCAATCTATTCCCTTTGCTTTCGTTTACTCTTTCTAAAAATCTGTTCTGGGTCCTCTGAGAATCTTGCAAGTTTCCACTTTTGCAGACCTGTGGCATCTTTTTTTTTCACCTTCTTGGCCTCATGAACCCACCTCTTCTCTTCTAGAGGGAATGTTTCAATTCGGAGGAAACTACTATGTAAGGTGGAAGCTTGGCTCACAGGGTAAGGACATCTCTTTAGCACACCTTCGGTTTTTGCCTGCCAGCCCCCTAGGATCTCCTACTTCCTTCATTTCCTTGTTGAGATCAACTACAGATTTTATGAATTTTGGCTTTAATCTGGTTAGAAAAATAAATTGTTCCAGAGGCAAGGGTGTAGAGATAGATGTGTTCCTTCAGAGTCCACATCTCTTATTCCTTGAGACAAAAATATATGAAGGTGTTCTGCAGGAGCCTTTTGCATTAGAATACACAAGACTCTGGCATTCTGTATTATCTTGTCTATATTTCTGTCTTGATATCTGCTACCCTGGCCTTTGAAACATTCAAATCCCTATCAGAATTGTATTTTTCTGGTATCTGTGTATCAGTGGCATGTGTATTTGAATGTAGTTAGCGCAAAGATTGGTTTTAGAGGTTTTCTATCATTATTTTTAGTTAGGTGACTTTAGGAAAGTTAGTTGTTTTAACAAAGCACACAATAATGTATTATTTGAAATAAGTACAATAATAATAATCTTGTGCAAATGATATAATGATCCAAAAATTCAGCTAAAATATAACCTAGTACAGTATTACCTTTATGATACTTTAGGCATGAATTTGTGATCATCTTGCCCCTCCCTCACTGAAATAATTTATTCATTTAATATTCCTTTGGGGATTGAGATCAAGATTTGTGTTGTTTCTGTCAAAATCCAGTAGTATAGCTGTTCTCAGAATGATTTCCCAGATTTACCTCTTGCCTGACCAAACACTGGTGTTCATGGAAAGGCCTATTTGCTATAGTCAGAGGCCTCTCCATATGGTGTTCAGGACACTTGGCAAATTCTTTATTCCTCTTCCTTGAACAGAGTGATCACATCTTTAGAAAGTTCTCCCATCCTATTCTCAGTAATGTTGTATGTTTAGCAGGATATCACACACAATGTCTCATACATGTTCACAGAGCTACTCTACTAACTCACAGCCAACCATTCTGATCCTTATTAATGTTTTATATTAAATATTTGTAAAGTTACTTCTTTGAATTTACATACAAATTGAATAAGAAAATATAAAAGGACAGGAACTCAATGAACCGTAGTATATATTTTTCCTGATCCTCACCATCTCTGTGAGAGACAATGATGATCAGGAAAAGAAAAAAATATGGGTATCATAACATGTAATACCATTACAGTATGATATATCATTATATAGTCATTCTCATCATTGAAATTCTTTGTGCCAATTCATGGAAAAATAGGCATCATATACAATTTATAGACTTAAAAATAAAAATTTTGTAGAAAGGCTAGAAATTTATATAAAAGTTTTAAATGCCAGGAAAATTCCATGTGATAGAATATTCTAATTCTTTTTATTTTTCAGATGATATATTTGTTCTTTCTATAGATCAGGCTAGATATCAGTAGTCTAATCCAGCCATGAACCCTGTAGGCTACAATAATGACCAGCTGGGCAAGATGTGCTCACCGGTACAATAATGGCAAGACTGTTTATGGGGTACCAACCATTCTCTATTGGATTTTAGGCCTTCTCCACAGGAGGGAATTCATGCATGATAATGTAATCAAGGTCAAAACCCATGGCTAGTGAAGTCATAGACCCTAGGGAAGAACATATTTATGATGTTTTTCTAAATGACCAAGTTGTGAAACTGCCTTTTAACTTTGTTTTGTTTGTTTGTATTGTTTTGTTTGCTGCTCCAAACCTTGATCAGAGAGGCATCTTGTTTCAGAAGGTAGTGAATGTAGAGTCACAATACTGTTTAAAGTGCTAAGAATAAACAGCTGTGAGTGCTCAATCATAAATGGGAACACCTGTATCAACACCTTCTCCCTTGAAAGTCTTGGCAAACAAGGAAGAAGTGGGATGGAGAGAATGTATGAGCTGAACAATGGAGAGAAGAGCTGCGAAATGCTGTCCTCTGGACATGACATGGTTGTTGCATACATGAATTCATATCAGCAGTGGTTACCTACATAAGACCTATGCAAGACTTTTGTAAAATTAAACTTGTTAAAATTCCCTGCATGGAGCTAAAAGGATCTCCTGAAGCCCCCAATCCTAGCTGAGGAGGTGTTGGCAGTTGATGGTTGCTGTAGAGTCACTTTTCTTTAGGAGTATGGCTACTGGAAGGTTTCTCATGCTCCATTGGATAACGTGTAGATAGTAACTAGACTCAGTTTGTTAAAAAGAAAATTATTAATTAATAGGAAGACATAAAGTTGGAAGAGAATTGAGATGAGGATCCTGGGGGAAGTTAAAGGGTGCAAGTGAGAGGTAGACATGATCAAGATGCATTGGTACATGTATGAAATTTTCAAAGAATAAATTTATAAAATGGGGCTAGGGATATGACTCAGTGGTAGAGCACTTGCCCAGCTCTCATAAGGTCCAGAACTCTATCACTATTACTGACAAGAAGAAACACACAAATACCATGTGCATATGATCTAGTAGTGCATGTCTAAGTTGAATCAATGTAACAAAAATTAGTCTGCATATGGAAATAACTTATGATATCCATTTGTACCACAAGCACAAAAGAAGAAGCTTCCAAACAGCCTGTAGATGTCAAGAATAAGTTGTGGACCAGCACAGTAAACATTTCTTGGAACTACAAGATGTGATAAAACATTTGCAGCCAGTTAAATGAGGGCCACTGACCTTGTCAGAATGACACAGCTGCCACCAGAGAGCACAGAAAGAACTGCATGAACTATTACCAGGAAACACTGGCTTCTGAGAGTTTCAATTAGCAAACTCTCCCATTGTTCATCTTAAACATCTTTCAAGATAATGTCTTTGGTTCCTTTATGCCACATATGAATATCAACTCCTAAAAGCTTTGCTTACAAAGTGATTCTAGAAATAAAAGATCATAGAGTCTCATATAAATCTGTGATACAAGAGGATCATGCTGGAGTAGATTTGCCATTTATACAATGGAGGGCCTCTGTTTGTCTGACACTTGGCCTTATTTTTTCCGGTTATGTTAAAGGATAATTCAAACTTCTGAGATAAAATTAAATTCATGTAGTTTAAAATATTTACCTATTTAAGAGGTTTTTCTTTCCCTCTCTTACTGTACCCACACATAAATCTTGAATATCACTTGCATTCCCCTTACTTATCTGGCCAATTAATATTTTCAAGTGTGTGTGTATGTGTTTGTGTGTACTTGCATGTATGTGTTCATATAGGTGCATGTTGATGTAGAGACCAGGTGTCAACCTAGATTCTCAGTCATTCCTTGGGTACTACCCTAATCCTTCTCCCTCCCTCCTCCTCCTTCCCTCCCATACACACATAAAAGTCTCAGTTTCTTAAGTTGTTGCTTACCACCTTTGAATTCTACTTGTGACTTTTTCAAATTATTCTTGCCGGGCGGTGGTGGCACACGCCTTTAATCCCAGTACTTGGGAGGCAGAGGCATTGGATTTCTGTGAGTTTGAGGCCAGCCTGGTCTACAAAGCAAGTTCCAGGAAAGGCACAAAGCTACACAGAGAAACCCTGTCTCAAAACAAAAACAAAAACAAAAAACAAAAAAACAAATTATTCTCTGCTAGAAACAGAGAATAATATCTCTGCTATAAATAATAATATCTGCTATAAACAATTCCCCTCTACGTTTAAACTGAGTTGAGTTTCCTTGAGAGTTGTTTATTCCTCTAGAGAGATGTGATGACATAAAAGATAATGCAATCCACCCATCTCTGTTCTACTGATGCTTGTGGGCTATAAGTGTTCAAATCAGAGTCCTTTCTTCTCTGCAGAAGAGAAGTCACAACGATCACACTCTTTAGCATCCTGAGAATGGCTTTGAGTTTTGGAGATGACACAGAGTGAAACATACAGAGCCCCAAGTAAGGAATCTGACACTGCCAGTGGAGACAAAATAAATTCTAGTTTTTATTCTTCTTGTTTTATTGAGTTGCTACTTCTTCTAAAAGTACCAGAAAATTGCCTGAGGCCACAGTGAAATATGTCCTATTGATTGTGAAGAAGTGTGCAGAAAGGCAAAGGAGAATATGTGGTGAGGAGCAGGTACTCTGGCTCCGACTGGTTCTCACAGGCCCTCACTGCTTTGTGCCATCTGGGATGCTATAGAAAAGGTGGGTTCTGTGAGCTCTGGTTTTCATATTTATAAAATAAACAACAAATTCTGTTCTAAAAGAATATTCAAGTGGAGGATCCATGAGACACCACTGACCAAAATTCCTTCTGGTAACTCTTGCTAATGGTTATCTCCTGTTCTTGTAATGGAGAAATGAAATACATCTTTCGGTAAAGTTGATTTCTTTGTGGATTAATTGAATTTGTTATGGAAAAGAAAAAGGCATTTTATGTATGTTTTTTACATTTTTTAGTATTAAGAATGTAATATTTGTTCTTTATCTCTAAAACACTGTCATCCAAAAAATAATCCAAGATCATAAGAAGTCTAATTTTTTATTGAACCTCAACTTTTCAGTTTTGTAAAATCTGTACAAGAAAATGGAGCCTGAGTAACTGTAGTGACTCAGTAACTGTGGAAGCACGTGGTTTTTGAGTATTACAGTCTATAGGAAGGCACTATTGTGTTATCTTTTGTATCTGAAGCACATGCATGACATATTTGTATATCTAGATGTCTTTTCTCCCCTGGAAAATCTTTAAGTATGTAAGTGGGAAATATAGTACGATGTCACAGTGTTTTGCCTATAGAGAAAATGTCTCCCTCTTAAAACTCTCCTCTGCTTATTATTCATTTCACTTGTTCACATACTTCGTATCTGCCTTTTACATATATTTTCTTGCATTTCATGATTGATTCATAAATAGTTTTCAAATTCCCACTCCTTACTTTTTCATCAATGGCGCCCCTAACTCATGAATTCTTAATGTTACCTCTAACAATCTCTATTAGTGGTCCTATCCTAGTTCTTCTTCTGAGTAGTTCACTCAATTTCACCTCTAGACAGTTCTCCAACCTCAAAGCTCAAGGAAGGGCAGGACTACAGAGACAGACAGCACTCAGCTATCAGTAAACATATTCCCAAGCTCTTGAACATGGATCATCTGGTCACTTGGCACATTCTATTTTGACCCTTGCATGCATTGTGCCCACAGTGCCTGCTGTTCTGTCTCTTACATGTGTATTATGTGTTGGCTTGTTGTATTCTTAGAAGCTCTAGTGAGACATCCTGCCTTACCCAAGCCCTATCATCTTCCAGTAATGCTGGCAAATTCTAAGTCTTTAAACTGCTCAGAGGCCACTATGCCATGCTACCTCTCTCTACTATCTTCCTTCAAACATCCTAAGAAAAGTCAAGTGGTTGTTCTCTGTTTTGAAAGTAGTTGTCATATTGCAATACAGTAGGAATGATCCTGTTTTATTTGTGTGTGCATGTGTGCGCGTGCACACATATGTGTATATACACATCTAACTTTTTCACTGAGACGAGCATTGCATTATAGAAATAGAACTGTATTCCTGTTGTATACCAGGTTTTGGTACATGGCACATGTTAATAAATATTTAAAAACAAATTAATAGCAAAAGAATGTTCAAGGCTGGCATGATGTTTCATGGAAGGTGTGACCAGACCTGCTTTCAAACCATCTCTTCCTTTCTGTTGTTAGGTGCCAATGACAGGGTTGAATTCCCTAAATTGAACCATAAAGTCTAAATACGATAAATCCAATACACAATAACAAAGAAAGCACAAGCTTTGGAGTGATCAAAACAAAAATAACCCTGGATTTGAACTTTAGCTGCGCCAATAGTGAAGAAATGTCAAACAGCCTGCATAGTTTTGGGTAACTCGGTTTTTTATTCCATCTGAATAAAGAAAATGATAGTGTCTACCCCATCATACATTGGCGAAAATCAAGTGACATAAATTGAAATGCTTTATAAACTAAGGACCAGAATTTTTTTTATAATTTAAATACATTTAAACCAATGGCCATGGTAATAATCTGATGAACCAATGTACAGGTTTAATAATCAATAACTTATAGATATTTTTGTACCTATTAAATTCCTCATAAAATTCCTCAAGTTGCATTCAATCTAAAATAGTGTCTTCCTCTTTCTTTTTTTCATACTTTGTTGTTGCTAATGCTGCGCACGTGTGTGTGTGTGTGTGTGTGTGTGTGTGTTCATGTATTTGTATGTGTAGATGTGTATGACTCATTGTGAAAGAGCTCCTAATGCCCAGTGTCACACCCTCTCCTTCCTCTGCTGTCTGTGCACATACTGTCACTAAAATTTCTATATTACGCCCCACTCCAGGACTACTAGGTACTCAGTAACGGTACTTTATATTATCCTATTCCCAACTCACCATGCTTTCAGAATCTTGCTGTAGCTCTTGCTCACCCTAGGAACCTTGATCTTAGAGATGTCCCTCCTCAGAAGGAGTATTTGGGGCCTAGATCTCTGGGCCAATGTCTACAGAGGCCTCCTTTAGTCTTCAGTTTGCTAAAGCAGACACCACTGAGGACCTGGGTGTTCTTAGAGGCTTTCAGATTTCTAGGGCATTATGGGGAGGAGAACATAAGACTCAAATGAGGGATTCTGTTTGATCTATATGGAGATCCGCACATCTCCTCCATGTCTTTCATCTTAACACTAGGCCCCTTACTGGAATCCCTGGTGTACAAACTTCTGTTGTCTTCACTATGATTCATTCTATATTCCTATACAGTCAAACACTCACTTCCTTTGAAGGCAATGTCAGATATGTCAAATCAAATACATGTTTCTTTATTCTGTAGTAACAGAATCTGTATCCATTTCTCCTAGTTTGATACTTAATGTGAAACTTTTAAAATTCCAAGAAGAAACTCCCTCACAGGAAGAGTTTGGTTTTCCAAATGTGTCAAATAAAATCTGCAAATTCCCTGTTCTAGTACTTAAGACTGAGTAATAACTTTTTTCTTCTTAGCTATATTCATCATTTTCCTCTGTAATGAAATCTACCAGCCTCAAAGTTATACATAGAGTATAAGAAGAAATATATGGAAGACTATTATACATGAACTACCCACCCCATGTTATCTGGTTATAATAAATTAAACACCACAACCTGTAGCTAGAGTTTTCCTGCCTGGCCCACAGTCAGGACAAATCTCTCTCACCTGCCAGTCCCACAGCTGCTCAGACCCAACCAAGTAAACACAGAGACTTATATTGCTTACAAACTGTATGGCCGTGCCAGGCTTCTTGCTAACTGTTCTTATATCTTAAATTAATACATTTCTATTAATCTATACCTTGCCATCTGGATCGTGGCTTACTAGCATCTTCACATGCTGTTTGTCATGGTGGTGGCTGGCAGTGTCTCTGACTCAGCCTTCCACTTCCCAGAATTCTTCTCCTCCTTGCCCCGCCTATACTTCCTCCTGCCTGACTACTGGCCATTCAGTGTTTTATTTACTAAACAATCAGAGCAACACATTTGCCATACAGAACATCCCACAGCAACAACCTGTTATAAAAATTCTAGTTTCTTAGGGGTTGGGGAGTTAGCTCAGTGGTAGCTAGCAAGTACAAGGCCTTGGGTTTAGTCCTCAGCTCCAAAAAAAAAAATTCTAGTTTCTTTAAATAAATAATTAATTGTGTTCTAAAGTTCATTAAAAAGTCCCATAACAAATTTGATTATTTTGTGTCTCAAACTAGACTTTAAATAGAAGGCAGATCAAATTTCCTCATCTCCAAACTTCAATAATGGTGTCTTTCTGATGAAGTTATCAATATTAGATATGATAATGAAATAGAATAATCAACAAATCATTAATATATAGTAGAAGTCTTTTGTGGAGTTAGAAGCCCACTCTTTCATGCTGTTACATTATATTCTTCCATAGAACTTGAATGTATTAATCGGCAACTTATATGAGCAAATACTAATAATATTAACAATGGCTAGCAATCATTGTGCACAGCCATCCTCTCTGCACATTTTTCCTGAGAATATAGATTGTGTATACTCAGTAGTGGGGGGGGGCTCTGCATCTGCCTCAAAGTGCCTTTGCCAGAAACCACTTCCCCCAATGAGACACAGTGTTTAAAATATGCTCTTGTGTCATGATGGCAATGGGCCTTTAGGAGCAAGTAATTATACAGATTACTTCTTTGACCAGAATATCTGGCAAAAACAAGTTAAAGGAGGAAGAGTTCATGTTAGCTCATGGTTTCATATGTTTTCATTCATCATGACAAGGAAGAAATGGCAAAAGGAGACCCTGTCTGTGGAGGCAGGACTACTAACACAAGAGAAAACAGAGAGATCTGGACTTGAGACCAGAGTATGACCTACACCCAGTGATTTTTATATTACAACTGGGCTCCACCTCCTAAAGGCTCTATATCCCTTAAAGGAACAATACCTATTGTAGATCAAGCTTTCATACATGAGCCCATAGAGACCTTCTAGATTTAGGCCATAAGAACACTATTCTTAGTGTTTCTAAGGAATCAGGACATTTCCATTCACTAAGGAATCTCATCAGCTTATGTTGCTCAGTAAGGCTGTAAGATCCCAGCTAGAACAGCCAGGTTACTCTCCAGACTTAATGTCAAACATGAATGATAGGCACCAAAAGTAAATACAGGATAGGCTTTTTGTAGAAATGCAGTCTCTGAGTTCTGTTCAGTCTCATCCAAATGTAAGGATGGAAAAAATAACATAAAAACATTATTTTAAGAATCCGTAGTGTGTCATAGAAAATTACCATTAAGTATTATTAATTATGTTAAGAAATGGTGGTTAGAAACTGTATTTTGCTCACACATTAAGAACTTGGATTTCACATACAAAATCAAGTTTAATCTTTAGTATATCATGTTATAACTAATTGAAATATGAAAGGAAATTCTAAATAATTATATGAAAATAGTAAAATATACTTACTAGTGTTTCTGAGAACTCTTAAGAAGATGATTAACTTGTTTTCTGCCTCAAAACATTATAAAGATGTCCTCAAATAAGCATGCAAAAATCCCAGTGAGACTGAAGAGCAGTAATGTGGTCTATCACTGAAGTACCCCAACTTCACACACATTGTAGTTTCATTAGCTTACATTGGTATCCAGGGTTAACAAAAAAATCTTAGGTTGGCACCTCGTCAAAAAGGGGCAGTGGACAAGAAGCTACTTCTCAGAATGCTGTGTAGCAGGCTTTCATTTGAGCCACCAAGAAGCTCCCAAATCATGACATAGAGACTTGTTATTAATTATTAATGCTCGGCCTTATCTTATGCTTGTCCCACTAGCTCTTATAACTTAATTTAATCTGTTTCTCTTCATCTACATTTTGCCTCGGGGCTTTTTACCTTTCTGTCATTCTGGATGTCCTACTTTTTGTCTTCCTCCATATTTGACTGGCTGGCAGCTGCCCAGCTGGTTGGCCCTGGGCATTTCCCTCTTTTTCTCCCTTGTTCTCTCTCCTCCCTAGCCTCAATTTCTCCTCCTACTTATTATTTCTGCCCACCAACCCCACCTATCCCTCTACTGCCTAGGTATTGGCCATTCAGCTTTTTATTAGACCAATCAGGTACCTTAGGCAGGCAAATCAACACATTGTTGCATCATTAAATAAATGAAGCATAAACAAATTAACACATCTTTACATCATTAAACAAATGCAGCATAAACAAATGTAACATACCTTTGCATACTTAAAGTAATATTCTGCAACATAAATAAATGTTACACATCTTTACATAGTTAAAATAATATTCCATTACAGCGGTGTTTGCCTTATAGATGTAAAGAGGAAAAATCTCTCTGGCTAGCATAATAAATCACACAGGCTCTGAAGCAAGGCCACCTGAGCCTTAAGTAATTTCCCTATGGAAGGCAAAATAAAACAGAAGCATTCATGATGGATTATTTTCAGGGAACTTTTAATGGGATCTTTAGTGTCCAGACAGCTTACAGTGCCATATTTTTTTCATAAACCATATTACCTAGGTGTGTGTGTGTGTGTGTGTGTGTGTGTGTGTGTGTGTGTGTGTATAATCACGTAGCAAGAGGCTTTTCTGTATCCCACCCTGCACCTCAGCAGGCTTCAAAATAATCACTCAGAGGCTTACAATAATTATAAATGCTCAGCCATTAGCTTAGGCTTATTACTAACTAGCTCTTACACTTAAATTAACCCATAATTCTTATCTATGTTTAGCCATGTGGCTTGGTACCTTTTCTCAGTCTGACATTCTCATCTTGCCTCCTCTGTGTCTGGCTGGAGACTCCTAACTCCACCCTTCCTCTTCCAGAATTCTCCTAGTCTGGTTGCCCCACCTATACTTCCTGCCTTGCTACTGGCCAATCAACCTTTTATTAAACCAGTTTAAGTGACAAATCTTTACAGTGTACAAGAGCATTATCCCACTGTGTGTGTGTATGTGTGTGTGTGCGTGTATGTATATGTGTGTATGTATATGTGTGTGTGTGTGTGTGTGTATGTATGTATGTGTGTGTGTGTGTGTGTGTGTGGGGAGAGAGAGAGAGAGAGAGAGAGAGAGAGAGAGAGAGAGAGAGAGAGAGAGACTGGAAATTAAACAGAAATCAGTCTATGATTCAGGATTTATGATCAATTGAGACCTTAGATCTTCATTTTTGTTGTTGTTTTGAAGCAGGGTCTCCTGTAGTTCAGACTGGCTTTGAACTTACTATGTGATCAAGGATGACCTTGAACTCTTGATTCTTTTGTCCACACCCCAAGTTCCAGGTTTACAGATATACACCCCCCATGTCTGGTTATATGGTGCAAGGGTTCAAACCCAGGGCTTTGTGTGTGTTAGGCAAGTATTCTACACTGAGCTGTATCCTGTGCCCACCTCTGCATTTTTCATCCAATTAGAATCCAAAGGAATCTGATGGAGCAAAGAATGGACATTGGTGTGTCTATCAATCTGTCTGTGCATTGTCTTCCAAGGCTCCCACCATTCTCATTTAGAATTTTATTTCCTCTTTCATTCCCTTTTACCTTTTATGCTATATATATATACTTATGCAAGAATTATTGAGCCATGTTCCCTGTCTGAGATATAATGCAAGTGCAGTGATAGGATTCAATTCCAATTCCTTTATCAAGGGTTTACAGGGAGCAAAGGCTATTGCACTGTCTCCTGATTCGTGGATCAGGGAATCTCTGCAGTCTGGAATTTAACAGATGCTTCAATTTAGTGAAAGTGTTACAGGAAATTAAATCGTTACATGAAATCTACTTCAAAGGACCTAAGAATGCCACCTGGAATGGATCAAAACAGAAATTCCAAGAAGTTGTCTTGTAACCCAAAGACCCTGGTCAATGTTAAAAGAATAAAAAAGGTTTCCTTTTTTATTTTCTCCAAGACCAGACTTTTTGGAAACACTTGAACATTTCCATGACCTTTGAGTTCTAATCCATTATTTTCTAAGACCTATGCCAGCCACACACCACTGTAAATTTCCCCGTTAGATCCTGGACAAAGATTGTTTTGAGCACAGGACTGAAAACTCACCACAGTTTTCTGCCTACTAAGGCTTTGGCTACAGCATAGTTTGGTGGGTAAGGAGTATTATGAAAATTTAAGATTTCATCTTAGGAATGGAATTGCCAACAACTAAGGTGTAGATGTAATGATCATAGCTAATATCTCCACTTACTCTATGTGCTTTTATCATGCCTGGTATGTATTTAGCTTCCCAACATCACTGGAAAGAAGAAAAAATTATTTTCTAAACTACAAAGAAACTCTGCACTAATTGAGAAAGATGAGGTTTCCCCAGCATCTTAAGAAGCAGAGCTTAAGTCCAAACCCAGGAATGCCGACCTTTTAATACCATAAAAAGGTTTTAGCTTCTTATTTCTCACAAATTTCATATGTAACATTTTAAAAATCAGTTTTGTTTAGTTTATTTTTTGAGAATTTCATGAGTACTATATTGACATCAATCTCTCCCTCCCTTTTCAACCTCCCCTCAATTCCTCTCATATCCCTCCAAACTTTAAAATTCATGTCTTTTATGCTATAATTATTATTCTTGAATGTATTTGTATATAAGTTTATCAATACAACCTACTGAGATCATTTAATGTTGCTGATATAAGTTTAGAGCTGACATCTTGGGATTGTCTAACCTATCATGGGGCTCATCTCTGGAGAAGATTGATTCTCCCTCTCCTAGCAAACATTGACTGCCTGTACAGTTCTTCTAGAAATGAAGCCATGTAAGAACTTGCCCATTCATGTTGGTGAATCAATTGATGTTCTCAGTTGGTCTTATTTAGGCAGCCATTTTGCTCACATTTAAAATCAAATCCATTGACTTTGATGCATATAGCTTAGAGATGGTCTGAAAGGGGAAGTATAAGAATAGGCATTTGGTGATACAAGCTGCTTAACAATTGGAGTATTCTTAGTATTTATTTGGTAAATAATCTTATTTATACAATAAGTTCATGAAAAAAGTCACAGTAAAACCTAAGTAATTTTAATAATAAAATTGTAAAGATATATTTAAATATCTACTTCATTATTTATTTTATTTTATAATTTGTTAAAAATGTGTAATTCTTATTGTCTTCATGAAGTTGACATTCATTATAACTGTCCATCCTATACAAGCAGCTCTAGTGATCCAGATATTTTCTCTAATATCAGTAATATCACAGTACATGTTTATGTGCATACTTCTTTATCCCTTTTGTAGTTGGAATGAAATGGCCCAGGGAGTGACATTATTAGAATTGTGGCCTTGTTGGAGTAGGTGTGGCCTTGTTGAAGGAAGTATGTCATAGGGGATTGATTTTGAGGTTTCAGAAGCTCAAACCAGGCCCAGTGGGTCACTTTCTCTTATTATTTCATGCTGATCCAAATGTAGAATTCTCAGCTACCTCTCCAGCATCGTATCTACCTGAGTGCCACCATGCTTCCCACTAGCATGATAATGGACTGAACTTCTGAACTGCAAGGCATCCCCAATTAAATGCTTTCCTCTATAAGAGCTGCTGTGGTCATGGTGTCTCTTTACATCAATAGAAACCTGAACTAGCCGGGCGGTGGTGGCGCACGCCTTTAATCCCAGCACTCGGGAGGCAGAGCCAGGCGGATCTCTGTGAGTTCGACGCCAGCCTGGACTACCAAGTGAGTTCCAGGAAAGGCGCAAAGCTACACAGAGAAACCCTGTCTCGAAAAACCAAAAAAAAAAAAAAAAAAAAGAAACCTGAACTAAGGCAATCCCTTTATTGACCAACTTCACTTGTATCATTTATATTTATATAACATATAATTTATTATAAGTGAAATTGTGGTATAACAGATTGTGAACTTCTTATGGCTTTCTCTATATATTATCATTTTATTTTCATAAGGGTTTTGCTAACTATTAGCATTTAAAGTTTTAGTTTTATGTGGTATATATCTTGGAATGCAAACAATCACATGAGTGGTTTCTGTGCATTCTTCATAGTCAGGATGGGAAATTCTTCTCTGTTAAAATTTTTAACTGTCCTGGAAATCTTTGGAATGATTTTATAATCTTCTTTTTGGGACTTCACATTGAATCCACCCTCTCCTCCTTCCCTCCATCCTTCAGATCTATCCATACTCTGTCCACACAGAGCCTCATACTCACTCTGAGTTCTCATCACATCAGTCCTGAAATAGTCCAGCATCATCTTAGCAGATTTTTCTGTCACCCGTGTTATACCCTCCAACATCATTGTGTGTGCTGCCAAAAAGTATTTTTCTAAAAAAACTACTAATCCATTCAATATGTCATATCTGTTCATTGTCATATCATTTCAACCTTCCTTTTGCTTGAGTGAGCCCCACTCAAAATGAAAATATCATTACCTGAACCCTCCCAAAGAATGGGAAGGTGTCCATCCTGAGGATAGTCTCTCTTGTTACCATCAGATAGATGAGAGTTTATCTATATATTTGGCATTGCACTAGCCATTTTCTATAGCTTGATTCATTTAAACATGCAGCTATCTATATGGGGGGCACTATCATGGTCACACAGAATATAGCTCACCTGGGGTGGCTCCTTGGTGGATAGATGTGGTGAAGGATTCATTACTCCTCTAACCACAGTAAAAGTACAGATGCCACATCAGTGGCATGCTGCAATATGGGATTTGTATGGACACCCCACCATTTGCCTCTTTGAAAATGTTTAATATTTAACATCAATTGCATTACTTAAAGATTAGAATGTTTCTTTAACTTAATCTTTCACAATAAAGTACATTTTAAAAATAATCCATACTTAATAAAATATGTCTAGGTAATTGCCTACTCCTAAACTGTTGAAGTGCCTCATATAGAGGATATTGTGTAACTTAAAGTAAGGTCTAATTACCTCTGATGTGAATCTTCTATATCATCTTTAACCACACTGAAATGGAAGCATATGACAAGTCCTAATAATAAGAGCTCTTCATTTGTGGCAGGCTTTATTCCGGCTACTTGATTAAGAAGAGTTAATTTGTTCTTTACATGACACCAACATTCATTCATTCCATTTGAAAACTGAAAAAACAGGGTGGTTAGGTGATTTCTTTTTAAGGTGACACAGCACAGTAAGTGATGAGACTAGAATAAAAGCTGTGGGGATTTGGCTGTAGGACTATTGCTGTGCACCACTGTGTGAAAGCAGCTTCGTGCAACATCCCTAAAACTAGATTTGTCCTGGAAATGTGAAACTTTTGGCCTCTCCCCATGTTCAGCTGAGGCTCAAGCAGATTGGTATGTAAGATGTTTTAAATCTGTGTTGAAATTATGCAAACTGATGTGAGAAGTCTTAGCCTTAATGCATCTCCCAAAGAGCAGTGTTCCATGACTGGGTGGTGACTTTAAATGCAGACAGTTACAGCTTGAAGTTAAACAGACATCTCAAGTGAACAAGAATCAATCACTTGATTTACTGAAAACTGGACCACTATGTCCTTATTTAGAAATAGCCTTTTTAATATATCTTGCATCTAATCAGAGAACAGGAATGATAATAGACAATATCAAATAAATTTGCACAGTTTATCCACAAATGTGCCTTGAATTCCTTCCAGAGTGAATGGAGAGGAGCGATATGTATACAGCATCTTCTCTCCCTTTCTTCCTCTGATGCCAGAGTTCTGCAGTGCACCAAGAGCTGATAACATCATAGCACTGGTGGAACCTGCAGCCACTCCATGGTATGCTCGTGGCACTGCTCAGAGCAATCAGCTTCAGAAAATTTCATTGGCTATATTATAAAACTGAATAATGTAAACCAATAAATATTTGCTATCTAAATTTCCACTTTCTAATATCTTTCCCTATGGATAGTATTTTAGGTGAAGGATAAAATAAAAAATAAAGGACTGGTTTTAAGAATTCCTACTGTATTTCTTCTTCAATCTTTAAATAGCTTCTATGTCCCCATCAAATGAGAAGATTTACAAAAGAGAATGAGGGCCTGTGGCTGTATTGGCTAGTTGTATGTCGATTTGATACGGGCTAGAGTCATCTGAAAAGAGGGAACCTTATCTGATAAAATGTCTTCTTAATACTGGGGTGTAGGCAAGCATGCAGGGCATTTCTTAATTAGTGACTAATGAGGGAAGTCTCAACCCGTTGTGCATGGTTTGCCTGCTCTAAACAGGTGGTCCTTGGTGTGTAGCACGAATCTTAAAAGTTCTTATTAATAAAAACAAACCTGATGCCAGGTACTGGGGTTAATGCTGGAAGACCAGAGAAGCAGAACAAGCCACAGCCACCTCACCTTGCCAGTTCCTCAGCTGATCCTGTTTCCTCAGACTGGAAGCTTCTGAGTCCTCATCCAGAATGAATCTCAGCTGAACTGTTGCTCAAAAGCCTAAAAGTTTAACCAGCTCTAGTTCCTGGTCCTCACGCCTTGTATACCTTTCTGCTTCCTGCCATCACTTCCCGGGATTAAAGGCACGAGTCACCATGCCTGGCTGTTTCCAGTGTGGCTTTGAACTCACAGAGATCCGAATGGATCTCTGCCTCCTAAGTGATAGGATTAAAGGCGTGTGTGCCACCATTTTCTGGCCTCTATATCTAGTGGCTGTCCTGTCTCTGACCCCAGACAAGTTTATTAGGGTGCACAATATTTTGAGGAACATAATATCACTACACTTGGTGCTATAAGAAGTCATTCTGAAAAGGCCATGAGACAAAACCAGTAAGCAACACTTCTCTGGCTCCTGCATTGGCTCCTGCCTCTAGATCCCTACACAGTTTCCATTCCCACCTTAGCTTCCCGCAGTGCAGTGTGACTCAGGATACATAAGTCGAATAAATCCCCTTCTCTTCAAGCTGCTTTTGGCCACAGTGTCTCATCACACCAATAGAAACCTTAACTAAGACAGTGGCCTTCCTAGTAGTCCGATCCCATCACAGGCTAGCTAGCCTTGGATGGGCTACTTGACTTTGCTGAGTCCCAGGTTCTTTATCAATAGGAAAGATTACACGCCAGTAGATGTGATTGCTGGGAGTCACAAGAGTCACAGACAACATATGTAAATAATATGACTTATTGTCTAATATAAAATGGAAAAATCTGTGAAGTGTCCACTGTGGTTTTCTGTCTTCACCCTTCCAGCCCTTGTCTACTTCTTCCAGAAACTATAGTTTTTCTTTTTCAGTTTAACAGGAGTAGCCTCATGAGCTCCAATTTGAGTAATGTATCTTCCAGATTTAATTTGAATCCCAGCATTAAACAGTGTGCCAAACACCCAGGGAAATGACTGGTGTGTAATAAATTGTCAATAAGTTGCTGTCCAGTGAAATATCTATGGTCCTGGGTTTCAAAATGCATGGAGAGAAAGTGCAGAGTGAAGCTTTCTGGAGAAGGCTAATCGGATTGGCTTTTTCTACATTATGTCCATTTACCTTTCCTTCAAAACAGTTTCTTGGATATTAATTCAAAGAGTTGATCACATACAATGGAATAGTTGGTGTTGATGTTTTTATTATAGTTTTCATCTTTTCAAATACTGTGTTCCTCAGTGAAGTCATTTCAATCATAACTGTGGAACACAGGTAGAAATGAAGCCAGGCAATATGACCCATTGCCTCCAAATGAATAACTACCAGAGAACTTCCAGAAGACCTAATTCCTTCCTCTTTTGCAAGTCTCTGTTAATGGGCAAGGTGAATGAAGCTAACTTTAATGTGTTTTACCATTAACTAAAACATACATGAAAAGATGTGTTTAGCCACAGTAACATAAATTACAGCTTTCTAATAAAGCCAGGCCTTCTCTCTGTTGCTAAGGACTGGCAGATTTCTAAGCTTCATTTCTCTGTAACCCTGAGACTAAATTTCCAGGAATATGTAAAACAATAAAATGATAAGCAGTATGCCTTGATCTGGTTAAAAAAGAAAAACTAAAACATGCAATGACAGTGATGTCTTGTGCTAACAGCACAACTCAGGACAGGTAAACTTTACAAAGCCCTTGAATGTTAAGTTGGCATGTAGTAGGCACCAGGGAGAACTCACTATTATATTCAGCAGATATGTAAAATTCTCTCATTGTACAGGAGATTTTTTTCATAGGAATATTGCAAAAGTTTAGGTTTTGAGGTATATGCTGTGTTTCTCCAGGGAAGTCTTGTCTCATCAACTGAATTTCTTCCAGCAGATACTGTGAATATGTTATTGAATGCTGTGGCTATGAAATATGATTGATGCAGAATACAATAAAAAAATTTCAATTACCAGTATTATACCTTATAATCAGAAAATATCTTCTACTCACTTTGCTGTACATAGCTATCCTGTGAGGGAGATGAGACTCCTCCTGTATGCTGAATGTAAAAAATAGTAGCCATGGAGTTGGTGTGGAGATCGGAGGCAACCAAGGAACATTACCATGAACCAGTGAGGGGCAGAACTGTCAGAGTGCAGCCTTTGGGTTTTGTTGCATGAACCTTTCCACTATGTCATGAAATGGGAGACAGAGACAGAGACAGAGACAGACAGAGAGACAGAGAAATTGAGATTCAGGATTTAGTTAATGACTAGGGTATGGTCAGTCAATATCTCCTGGGGCTGGAAGGCAAGAGATAAGCTACAGGTCAAGTCTGAGAAGTCTGATGGCCAAATTCTTCCTTACAAAGGAAGCATTAAAGTTTTCTCTTTTTAAAGTTTTTTATGCATGTGAACCACATTGTCTGGTGCATACAGAGTCCAGGAATGGGAACTGGATTCCCTGAAACTGGAGTTGCTGACCGTTTGAGCAACCACGTGGGAGCTAGGAACAAAATCTATGTGCTCTGCTAGAGTAGCAAGTGCTCTCTCCTAACCTCTGAACCATCTCAAGCCCCAATACTGAATTTTCCCAATAAGACTTTACACAGACTGGATAAAGCTACCATATTGCAGAAAATAACATTCTTTATTCAAAGTACATTGACTTAAGTGTGAATCTCATCCTATAAGCACCTTAATGAAAACAAATGTTTAGTCAGCTAGCTACAGGAGCTTGGTGGTCTAGATAATATACATATAAATTTAACCATTGCACATCCCAAAGTGTCTCTTGCGACCATGTGCACAGGGACACTGAATGCAGTTACTTAGTTTGTGGATACCAATCATGACCTGCTGCATTCTCAGGCCAGGCTTCTGGTGCTTCTGTTCAACATTGGGATTCACCCATCTGAGCTTCTTAATCTCTTTTATGTCTACCAATATTCAGACTATTTTAGGTCACAGTGCAATTAATATTATTTTTTCACTCATTTCTTACCTGACTTAGCATGGTAAATGAAGCATGAGTATTAGCTTATATGTGCCTGATGCTCTAGGAAGAGTCTCATTTAAAAGAAAAGAAAAGGAATTAATATAAAAATAGCTTATGGCACCCAACCCAAGAACTACCGCTGCCTGTAGTGGCTGTTTAAACAGTGGTGCGCACAGCAAAGGGGCTTCGTCGCCTTTGGGAGGCTGTGCGGTGCCCCACAGAGTGAATCAGGAGGTTCTACAGTCCTGGAAAAAAAAAGAAAGAAAACTAGCCTAGAGATGTTTTCTTTATCTAAGTGTTATGGTCCACACAGGGAAGAAGTAGAACATATCTCAGCTTGACAAATGGAGAAACAAAGCCTCTGAGAAGGTCAATAACCAGCCTAGTGGCTGCCGCTCACCCACATTTCTGGGGCTCAGTATTCTTTCAATTTTCCTACATGTGCCTACAATTCCATGCTCTGAAGAGTCAGACAGCTCTCCTGGCTGCTTGTTACAGTGTTGTTCTTTAGTCTATAAGACTACACAGGGTAGGTTTTCTCTGGAAACTACACAGAATTGCTGGGGATGTGTTACTCCAGTGTTTACTTTATAAACCTGGCCATGACAATATAGAATAAATTCTTTATTTCCTAAACTATGTTGTAAGCTGTTTATCAGGTTTTTTTTAAATTTGGCGCAAAACTGGCAATGAAATACTTATTTTCAAAAGCTTTAGAAAATGATATTTCATTCATCAGGAAGTTCCTCCAACAGATGAAAAGGAATCTGGTGTAAGTGACATCTGGTGGCCTTGGAACCTGGGTCTAGCCATTGCTCTTTGTGCACTAGATAGTGAGATGACATTAAATGCAATGGATGGTGCTCATGACACCCCGTCTCCTCCTTCCCTAATGGCCATGCCCCAGGTATTTGCATTGCCTACAAGTGTTAAAGAAGGGTGTATTTATTTCCAGCTGCAGAGCTGAGCAAGTTTGCTCCCACCTATAATGACCTTTCAACCTCTTTGTAAATGTTGGCTTAGACCCAGTTCGGAGACATGATAGGAAGTCTGCAAAACAGTTCATTACAAGGAAGAAACAGAGCAAGTGCCTCTGAGCAGAACAGGAAGATGGGAGCCAGAAGGTTCCTTTTAATGTTCTAAAGCCACTCTGCCTCTTGATATGATCATCTATGTCAGGTAATATAGCAGTCCTTATTTCTTGTTAAACAACTATTTATTTTATAATTAATTTAGATTTGTATAAAACTTCAAAGATAAGTGGGGTACATTTGCCCATATCAACTTCTTTTACAGTCTTGTATTAATTTACCATAGTTAATTGACCTATATTGATATGTTACTATTAAGTACAGTCTATATTTAGACTTCCTGGGGTTTTAATTTAACATTGATTTTTAAGTTATTGATTTCCATTATTAATTTCAAACCTTTATTTTGTGTTATTGTGCTAGTTTTCTGAGGCTGTAAGTTCCCCCACACCAGGTGACTTGAACAGGAATTTGGTACTGTGAAGTGGTGAGGCAGGAAGCTGCAAATTAAGGTGTGAGACAGTGAGTTCCTCTACATGGTTCTAACAGATTATTAGTCTACTCCAGGCTTCCTTCATAGTGGTTAGGGCTCTGGAAACCCATGGCAGTCCTTGGCTGATGCCCACATAATCCCAATTCTAAGTTTTTCTTCACAGGGCTAGCCCTTCAGTGTCTATCCCTTTCTCTACCTGTGTCTTCACAGAGCTTGCTCCTTGAGTCCTTTTCCCTTTTTCTGCCCTCTTATATTATAACTCCTGATTACATTAGGACCCACCATAAGTCCACTATGTTATCTCAAGATCCAAAGACCACATTTCCAAATAAGGTCTTATTCAGTAATAAGGTTTTGATGTATGTTTTGAAGCCAGTGTTCATCTCAGTGCAGATAGCCTAGAAAGTAAAATTCAGATAAGTCAGAAATAAATCCATAAATTCTCTTGTAAATAATTTGGCATGCTAAAATAATTGTACATTAAAGTATTTTCACTACATAAAAGAATAATTCCTATACCTACTATAGCTTATGTTTATAATGTCTCATTACTGGAATAATTTTACTAGATATTTACACACATAATTTCTGCTTAACTAGTATCTTAATCCTCAAAACAAATGGGAACATTAGCTTTTAAGAAAAATAAGTAGGAATTCCCATTTCATTTATTGGATTGTAGATTCTAGGATCTAGATGTTTGTTAGTAACTCTTTAGTAACCTTCAAGTTTCTTGTTTTAATTTAATTTGTGATGTGTTCTTTGGAAAATACAGGATATAGTGGCAAACAAGGCAGCACCATGACTTCCTGTTCTAAGTTGAACATGAACCCTTCTTTCATCCTTAGGAGCCCTGTGTCCTTGTGATACTAAACAATAATTCCAGTTTTCGTCCCCCCAAAGTTAGTTAGAAAATAAATGAATTCTTTCTTCAAGTATAAAAATACTTATTAAAACTCAAATACCAGGCTTATAATTGCTTTTTTTTGCCTTTTCAAGTTTTTGATATTGTATAATATGTGTTGATTTTTTTCCATTTCTTTGGACCCTGGTAAATAAATTATATTCTTGGGAATTTTAAAGAGGGGAAAAGTTGATGCAATTCTATTTCCATTAAAGACACATTTTTAAAAATCCAAATCATGGCCTTTACATTGTTAGAATTTTCATAGATACATATTTTTTCAAATTAAAAAATCTATAACCTCACATCTCTCAAAAATTATCCAGTATACTAATTTTATTTTATATAGCCTAGCCATTGTTGATTTAATTCTAGTCCACTAAGACAAATGCCATTATTTTACCTTGGAACTAAAAAATAAAATCATTTTCACCACAAATAAGTGGACTTTAAAAAAATCACATCTTTTAAAGTCAACCAATAGTCCCTCTCATGGGTAAAAGGCAGCTGAGTTGTAGAAGTGATCTGCTGAAGCAAGACAGAGCACTTAACACCTTAGCTTGATTTAGTAGCCTGAATTATTGGATTATCTGTAACAGAAAGCAAAACCCTGGGATAACAGCATTAAGGACAGCTTTTGTTTTGATGAAGGATTGTAGTATTTTGGCAACTGTCTCTGTGATTCGATCAGTTTTGCTGTAATTATTTGTCAGTAGTTCTAAATATGCCAGTTTCCCTGTTTTGCTTCCATTATGTTATCTCACTGGCAGCAGGTTTTAGGGTAACTTGGCTACTGTAAGATTTGTGGGATAAAAATAACACAGATTAAAAAGTGCCTGTAGAAGTCAAGCTATTGACTGTGAGGGATGCTAGAAAATAAAAATGACAGATCATTCATTCACATAGGTTCTAAACTTTCTAAAATTTGTGTTGTTACTACAAGGTACCCAATTTACCAAATTGTTAAAACCTCCCTTGAGGGCTGGAGAGTTGATTCACCTGTTAAAAGCATTTGTTGCTATTGCATTGGACCTGGGTTCAATTACCAGCACCCACATGGAAACTTAGACCCTTCTGTACCTTTAGTTCCAAGGATCCAACACCCCCTTATTAAGACCTCATCAGGCACCAACCACATACTCGCTACACATACATGCAGGTAAAACACTCATACACACAAAATAAAATAAAATTGTTTTTAGCTGGGCAGTAGTGGTAGCACACACCTTTAAGCACTTGGGAGGCAGAGGCAGGAGGATCTGTGTGAGTTTGAGGCTAGCCTGGAACAAAGCTAGTTCCTGGACAGCCAGGACGGTTACACAGAGAAACCCTGTCACAAACAAACAAACAAATAAGTAAATAAATAAATATAAAAAATGTTTTTAGTCTAAAGAAATTTTTCCTTAAAATAAATGAGACAAAGCTCTGTCATTGGAATTGTCTATAGATTGAGTTTGCCTGAACACTGGTGTCCAAAGTGAATTTCTGATCTGTCTTGAGAAAAACTGGTAGTAGCTCTTGGAATGGTCCCCTTTTTCTAGAAGCAGCTTCTTGAAGAGGACCTGGTTAGTCATTCATGAGAAAGCCCAGATGCTGGCCACTGCTGAGGCCTTTCCCAAAGTTGTATATTCCCAGTGGACTCTTCTTGTTCTGAAATTGCTCTTTCCTTAAACACAAATAACCCGCACCTAATAAGTGTGTGGCACTGTTCCTCCTGAGGGAATAGCTGTAGGATGAATCCCAGAAACATCCAGTAGAAGTACGACTGTATTTGGAAATGTTGTTTTAAATGTTTAAAAACAAACTTTAAGAACTGTGAAAGCCCCCCACCCTGCAATTTCATCGAGTAGTTAGCTTCCCTGTGGCTTCTGTTAGCCTCTTGCCTACAGTCAGGTTGCTAAACCTGGGCTTTTTTGTAGGCTGATCTTTTGGGTTTGTCTCTCTCATTTAAATTATACCTTTGGCAAATCTAAAATGAGAATTTTGTTGTCTGGATAAATTCTCAACAGCATTCAAGTGTTAGATATTACTTGCCAATTTACAGTTTAAAAAGACGGTGTCTTTAACAATTCCCTTTCATTCATTTTTTTATGTCTTCATTACTATTCTGAAAGGAATGTCTCTAAGGCACCTTTCCTTAATCATCTCATGCCTCAGTCCTCCTTCCCATGTTCTAAAGACTATGGCAGCATAGCTATAGCTTTAGGACTTCTGAAAATTCATTTGAACTTCCCTAAGGTGCTTGTTATTTGGCTGATGGGAGGTAATACTATAATGCAACCCTGAAGCCAGCTGGTAGAAGCAGAGTCCATTTAACCAACCATGCTACTATGGCCCCTTAATACTATTATTAAAAAGTATTTCAGAGTAGAAACTTGCCATATCTAGTTTCAGTAAGATGAATTGCTAAACAGTCTCATTAATAAAAAAAAAAAAAACCCAGAGCCAGATATTGGGGTGAAAACCGAGAGATCAGAGTAATAGATCAAGCCACAGCCAACCTCACCTTACCTACTCCTCAGTCTCCAAAGAGACCTACTTTCTGTATACCCACACCTATATGCCTTCTATCCCTGCCATCTCATTTAGTTTCTCCGCCCAGCTACATCACTTCCTCTTTCTGCCCAACTCTGTCACTTCCTGTCTGTCTGTACAGACCTCTAGATCTTTATGGTTTTGTTGTTTTTTTTGGGGGGGGTGTTTGTTTGTTTTTGTTTTTCGAGACAGGGTAGCTTTGCGCTTTTCCTGGATCTCGCTCTGTAGACTAGGCTGGCCTCGAACTCATAAAGATCTGTCTGTCTCTGCCTCCCGAGTGCTGGGATTAAAGGCGTGCGCCACCACCGCCTGGCTAGATTTTTATGGTTAACTAGTGTTGGAATTAAAGGCATGTGTCACCATGCCTGGCTCTGTTCCTAGTGTGGCCTTGAACTCACAGAGATACAGACATTTCCCTGCCTCCTGAGTGACAGGATCAAAGGTGTGAGCTACCATTGCCTGACTTCTATGTTTAATATAGTGGCTGGCTTTTTCCTCTGATCCTCAGTGAAGCTTCATTGGGGTACACAGATAAAATATCACCACAAATATCTGCCAACAAATCAAGTAAATATTTACATTATTTTTAAAAATAATATTTTATTAATTCTTTGAGAATTTTATTCATTCATATAATATATTTTCATTATCTTAACATTTGCATTCTTACAATAGACTAGAAGTTTCATTTAATGATGGAAATACAGGAAGGGTGTAATTATCTATTAATACTACCCAACATTCTCTCCATGAGCTTTAATGTAAGGAAGACACCCTTCTGATTTAGAACAGATATTTAGCTTTATGTATGAGGATTATCTAAAATAACATAGCTGATAGAATTTTAATTATCTAAAATAACATAGCTGACATTTATTAGAGTGGCTTACAAGCTGTGGTCCAGCTAATGCAACAATGGCTGTCTACCAATAGTAGACCAGCAATCCAATAGTCGTTCAGTTCATGAGGCTGGATGTCTCAACTGGTCTTCAGTCTGTGTTGGAATCACAAAAAAGTAGATTCTAATACCAATGAAGGAATGCCTCAGCAATAGGGTAGATAAACTTGCTAGTGAAAGTAAGGGAAAGTGGGCAAAACACAATATCTTCCTTCTTCCATGTCCTTTTTTGTAGGCTGCCACCAGGTGGGAAGATATGGATCTTCCTTCCCACCTCAGAGGATCCAATCAAGAAAATCCCTCACAGGTATGCCTACCTTCTTGGATTTTAGTTGATTCCAGATATAGTGAAACTGACAACAAAGACTGGCCATCACATTTTGCATAGCAAGAAAAAATAATTTTAACTACAAATTTCATATAGCTTAAATAAAATGTGATTTTACAAGATTTTTATTTTCCCATAAGAAACATGCCCAGGTCTTGGGATCGTTGAAGATGAAGCAGAGGCACCATGAAAACCTCTGGCTTTGCAGGTTGAAGAAAAATGAACCTATGAAAGCAAAGAGGAAGATGAGAGGAAGGGGATGAACTCTACATTTGACCTTGGGCTGTTTATTACAGCTCTTAGAATCTTGCTTCCAGTCTATGCATTCAGCTAGATGGTACTTTATCCTCTGATGATTCAAATCTGATTCACTTCTACATGTTCATAAAGGGGATTAATTAAGCACAATAGCAGAAACATTAGTCTTTGCATGTTTTCAATCTCTTCTGACAAAAAATTTTACTATAAAGAAAAACCAACTGATAGTAGTCCCCAGAAATACAAACAGGCAGTACAGGAGTTTAAAAGCACCTCCTTAGTATGAGTATTACAATTGCTGCTTTATAGGTGAAGAAGTTGGTGTCTGAATAGACTGAATAACATAGGCAATGGAGCCTATCTATAAGATGACCTGGCTTTATTATAACCCATGTAGCTTCAAAACCTTGTTTTTACTAAAGTGAATAATACTTTTTTAAAGTTAAAACGTCTAAAAAGCAGTATATGTGTTGTGGGGTGTGTGTGTGTGTGTGTGTGTGTGTGTGTGTGTGTGTGTGTGTGTGTGTATACGTGTGTACGTGTGTACATACTCTATTCATTCTTTTCTTTATGGTGAAGTTTTGTGTTTTAATTAAGTACTACTCCAGAAAGCACTGAGTTACTGTTTATACAGAACTTCATTTTGTACACTGCCCTCCAGAATAATTTTCCATATTTTTTCACACATACAAAGCAAGGATAAAGAATGTTAAAATGGAGCCTGAGTAGACTATAGCCCAATTCAGCTACAGTCATGGTTCTGCTCGTCTTGTTCCATGAAGACTGACATTAACTTGCTCAAGGTAGTCTAAAGAAGAATCAGTGTTCTGTTATTTCACCTGCAGCATTGTGGGGTACAACGTATAAGGAGAGGCATGGAGCTTCTATTATGAGTTCTTGCTTTTTTCTTGTAGAAGACACAGGGCCATTTTCCCTCAACAATTTTTTGTGATCAAGATTTAACTAATCCTTTGTAATGATGTTTAAGCAATTGAGTTATCCTTTTTGTTCTGAAATACTGATGGTTAGACTGAAGGTATAAAGGGGTTCATATTTGCTTTAGAAGGGTCTGAATATTCCTTGGATCTACCACAGGGATTTTCTCAGTTCAGTTTGCCCATTTTGCCCATTTTCATTGTTGCTGATCATGAGATCCAGACTCTTGCCCTTCAGTCTATATATAACCCCCCTCCTTATTCTCTAGCTTCATTAGGAACTTGTTTTACATTTATATGAATTCTAGATTTTTTTAAAGTTATACTTATTAACCCTTTGACTTATTTATATTATTTGGCTTTGTAGTAATTTTAAATTTAATTTAATATTATAAAAATACATTGCTATAGTCAATTCTTGTTATTCATACTTATGCCATGTAATATAGTAGAGTTGCAACTTCAGAGTCTGAGTCAGTGAGTTCCAAAGCAAGGATTATAAGGGAAAGGCAAATGTAGGCTCATATAAACCTTTGGTTATACCTTCATTGACTGATCAGTACATAACCTTGTTTTATAAATGTTTCTGTTTAAAGACAAATTGCTCAACATTTAAATTTTCAATTATTTAGCTTCTATTTTATGTGTACGAATTATTTACTCACATATATGTCTGTGTACCACATTTGTGTCCAGTGCAGACAGTTTTGTGTTTCCTAGAACTAGAGTTTTAGACATTTGTGAACTACTATGTGTGTCTTCTGCTAGAGCAACAAGTTCTTTTAATCACTGAACAATCACTCCAGGCCCTCTCAACATATTTTTGTTGGTTCATTAACATTGGGCTTTTGTCCAACAACACTGTAACTGCTGCCTCAGTGATCCTTCCTATCACACACCATTTTTACATGGATATATATATATCAGTCTTCTTTTGTATAGGGGCTGGACAGTGCTTTGACATTATACTGGGGCCATGTAAATCACAACCACAAGAAGTGAAAACGCTAAAGACCACAAAACGTTGTTGTTTGATTTCTGAAGGTCTTATAATAAAAAACCCAGAGCCTGATATTGGGGTATATGTTGAAAGGTCAGAGAGACAAAGGAACAAGCCACAGCCACCACCTCTTACTTCACCAACTTTTTAGCCTGAAAAGGCTTTCTAGCCAAAAGGCCTCTAGCCGAAAGGAGTTCCTCAGCCAACAAGGCTTTGGTTCCTTTCTCCTCACACCTTATATACCTTTCTCTACCCACCATATCATTTCCTTTCTCAACCTCTCTAGTGCTGGGATTAAAGGCATGTGTGCTTCCCAAGCAAAGGCATGAGATCTCAAGTGCTGGGATTAAAGGCATGTGATTCCCAAGTGCTGGGATTAAAGGTGTGTGCCACCACTGCCTAACTCTGTTTCTCTCCTAGACTGAGTCAATCTCATGTAGTCCAGGATGACTTTGATCTCACAGAGATACAGATGGATCTCTGCCTCTAGAGTGCTAGGACTAAAGGTGTGTGCCACCACTGTCTGGCTTCTATGTTTAATCTAGTGGCTTGTTCTGTTCTCTGATCTTCAGGCAAAGTTTGTTAGGGTACACAATATATCACCACAAAAGGAACCTGTGTTTATTATGGATGAGTCACTGAAACACGAAAGCAAAGACAGCTCAGTTGGACATGTGTACACTGAGTCGTCAAAGTCAGCAGCTTCTCTGTTCACAGATGCCTATAAAAGCACAGCAGGTGTGGGTGTTTGTCTGGCAACTGAACTTCTGTAAGTAGGCAACTTCGGAAACTAAAGATAATATGCCATCTTTCATTCCATGCTTTTCTCTTTGCTTTTCTCTATTACCCACATTTAATGGTGTCTTAAAGAAATTTCTATGCTGCTTTTATAGCATTAACCAATATTTCATTAAAAAGAACTTTATTTAAACAAAATAAAATTAAAATAAAACATAAGGCTGGTGTTTTCTGCAATAAAAGGACATACTATAGGTTTTTAAGACTTTGAGGATTAAAACTACTGCATCAAAACTTGGTCTTATTTGACATTAAAAAATCACCACAGCCAGGCATGATGGAGTACGCACTTAACCCCTGTATTCCAGAGCATTGGCAGGTGGGACTCGGTGAGTTCTAGACCAGCCTGGTATTCAGTTTCCTGGCTGCCAGAGCTACACCATGAGATCCTGTCTCAACCTTCCCTCTTCCTTTCTTCTAATCCAGAAAAACAATTGTATTTTATATGTGATTTTCTGAGGGTTTTGTTGGGTTTTTCGTTTGTTTGTTTTCGCTGGAAAAAACTAATAAAAGCTAATAAACAACTTCCTGGAAAAATATCTGAATACTTAGAAGTTAAGTTTTAAAATTTTAAAATTTGGGTTATTAGACATTTGATTACATGGTTTAATTAGTAGGAAGTGGTCATGAGGAGAGTTAGACATAATCCATTATGAAATGTTTATAATGAGAAGAGGTTTTCTCTGACAGTTTTGTTACTGACTGTCCTGATTAGTTATCTATTGACTTGACAGAAGCTAGAGTTACCTGAGAAGAGAAACCACGATTGAAAAAATTCCTTCATCAGGTCGGTCTATGGACAAGTTTATGGGATATTGTCTTGATTAAGGATTGATGTGGGAGGACCCAGATCACTGGGGATTTCCCACCTCTGCAAAGGTCATCTTGAGGAGTATAAGAAAGCAGGCTGAACAAGCTGTGTCGAAAAAGTCAGAAAACAGCATTACTCCATGGTCTGTGTTCTAGTTCCAGACTTCAAGTTCCTGCCCTGACTTTCTTCAATGATGGAATGTGACCTAAAAGTTGTAAAATAAAATAAACCCCTTCTTCTCCCAAATTGCTTTGAAGTAGTACTCATATAGTGAAGGAATAGGAAAGGACGGTTTAGTTTTGGGAATTTATTCTATATAATATAATTAAATTTCATGAAATATTTCTAATGCTTTTAACTTAGTTTTATAAGCTAAATTTTATAAACTAAAGTTTAAGGACTTAAATAACTTCCCTAAATCAAAGACCTTGCCCAAGGTCAGAGAGCAAGTAAATGGTAAAGCCAAAATTTGTCTTTCTGCTCCTCACAAAATAATATCATTACATGAAACAGCTCTTTGCTGTAGCTATTTCAGTCTCACATTTTGACCTGTCTACCTGGAAGTTCATCTTCTCAAAATAATCATACTTACCTCTCCCATATTCATTCAGAGAACTGTCACTCATTCTCCTGACTTGTTTTCACTTATACACACACACCATATGCTGGATCATTTAAGGCACTAAGCTATCTCATAGATCATGGGGATGGAAAGTCTGATATACAGAAGCTTCCCATGCTGCTGACAGCATGCTTCCTGATTGACAGATGGCCACCTGCTTGTTGAATCCTCATTCCATAGACAATAAATAAATTCCCAAGATTATCCAGGTATCATTCCATGAGGATGGTAATTTTAAACAAGAAGTATACACCTTTATGATCTCATTACCTCTCAAAGACTTTACTGTTAACATACATGTCCACAGTTCATTTCATGATAGTTAAGATTTACATAGGAGTCCATCACTTCTTATATACACAAAGTCTTCACTCAAAATTTTAGCATGAGAATTTGTTATTTATATTTGTTCTTGAAGTGACTTGTGGGACACTAATGCAAAATTAAGAGTAAAGAGGCAGGTCTAATTCTTAATACTTTTATGTGAAGACAAATATGAGGAATAATAATAATAATAATAATAATGTTTTCATTACTATAGTTTTCAAACCCAATGTCATTATCAAGTTTATATCAAGCAGTATTAAATACAGTCAAATGCAATCCTGAGTTGCAGGGTAACTGTTGGTGGCTGTTTCTACATCGCTAAAATGGAATGCAGATCAGTTGGGAAATGTGCTCCCTGTTAGCTGTTAGCACTGGAGGAGATAAAGCTTTGATTTGTCTTGGCTACTGTTGCCTTCATTGACTGAATGCCAATTTGGACTGTGTTCTTTTGCGCAGGAAGGATCAGGAGCAGTTTGAAATTGCCTGTGGGCAGCTTTCATTGTCTTCCTTCATGTTTCCTTTCTTGCACTGATTACTTATCTCAGCTCTCCTATTAACTTCCATGTGACTTCAGGGATACAGAAATTTAAGAACTTGTGTGATCTGTCTTATTTGTAAAATGCAACTAATCTACTTACTAAAGCAAAGTGTAGAATTGCTAATTACACCAGGCGACTCTAATTACTTGACTGACTAGAAACAACTCACAAATTTGGGCAGTACATAGGGGTTATGTAAGCCGCTCAGATTGTCAGACTTCTCCATAACCTCTCCCTTTGGACACAATAGAACCAGTTGAGTTTATTGCATTTTGAATTTTAATTATTTGTAAGAGTCTGAGATTTTAAATTTCTTCTGATTATCCTAACTTTTGACGAAAAAGTAACATAGAACAATCAAACTAAATATAGCTACAGACTAAATATAACTAAAATTAAAATCCACACAATTGCCATTCCTGTTTTAAAGTCACAATTAGACTTTATCACCAATTTCCTGTTTTATAAAGAACAAATAAGCACATTTGTAGAAATCATCTTCATCCTCTGTTCATTTACCACTTGTATCTGCAAGTGATGAAAACAAGCTTCTAGTTTTGTTCAGCCTCCCTTACAGATACAATTGGCCTTGTGCAATCATTCTGATAAATAAAGACCCTGAAGAAAAAAAAATCAACATAACAGAGAACTTGGGACAGGTACCAGTGACTTCATAACTTCGGAGTACTTAGAGAAAAATGAATCTTTCTTAAAACTGAAACCACTGTTAAGTGCATTTATTTTAAGACACATTCTGTAAACAAGATGAAAGATACAAATATACATGCACATAAGAACATGAGTGGACTCTCATATGAAGCATGGAAGATGTTGACCTATGAAAGTGATGAAACCTGCCCTGGTATTGGTAATAGAAGGGTGCTATTCTTTATATAGACTCTAATTCTACAGTCTAGTAGAGAGGAATTTTTCCTTTCCAGAATCCTGACTCCATGCTCTGGGCAGATCTTGCTTTTCTTCTTTCCTTCACTGCCAGAGCTGACAAAGACAGCCTGAGAGTGTGCCTGCCTGGATCTTGCCTCTCTTACATCCTGATTCTGCTGCATACAGAATCAGACCAGAGACATATTCTAAACACGAAAGACATTTGGGCTCCCAGTTTCTTTAGCCATCCACTTTCCTTGAAAACTTTGTGAGCTTTGGACCAGTTAGTTTTAGTCAATTCTGTGTCAGTGATTCTACCTAATGTTTTTTCATCTGAATTCCAATTTCTCTCTAGTTATTGATTGCTCATTTGAGGGCATCAGACACAGCCAGGGAGGCTCACTCTTAATCTGCTCATGTATTAAGGCAAATCTTCCCAGACCTTGTCTCTTAGATAATTTTTTTCTAGGAAAAAATTTCCTGGAGGTAATTGTCCAATACTCTTCAAAGAATCATATTTATAGGCTTTCTTTTTCCTACTATTTCCACAAAAATACTTGACAATTGTTGCTTGAGCTTATCCCTTTTTTACATTTTTGAAAAAAGGAACAGAACTCACATATATGGTAATGTTCAATCTTTCTCATGACTCCCCTAGCATCATGCTCTCTGAGAGCAGGGGCCTATATCTCAGTTGTCACTGGTAATAGTTCTAGGAAATATTTTAAAAGACAAAATGGAAACATATAGCCTTAGAGCGTATCACCTCAGTCCTTACCATTTTGACTTAAGCACATAGTATAAGCTTCACATTCCATATTTTAATTTTGAAAGTATTGGTTGCTGTATTAGAGAGTCTTACTGCCACAGTGAGCAATATTCATAAGTGTCTTAAACAATGAAAGTTATTCCTTCTCATGTCACAATATAAAGCTGCCTTGGTGGAGGAGTTGGCTTACCCTGCACAATCTCCAGGATAATCTTTCAAAGATCTTAAGGAATCACAGTCAACACACAATAGAGATGCCTGTATTCCCATGATTATGGTCTCACTGAACACAGTTGCCAAGTTATGGGATTAGTGTAGATGTCACTCAGTAGAGGACTAGATAAATATTCATATGTACAATGGAATATTATTCAACCATAATGGAGAAATGGTTATTTGTGTTGAAAAATGTCTGGAATATAGTCAAAATAAGTCACCCTCAAAATGACAGACATGTCACATATTTTCTCTCAGATGAAGAATCTAGACTTTTAATTGAATACATGAAAATAAAAGGTAGGCTGAAGAGATGGCTCAGCAGCTATAAGCACTCAGTATTCCTTGAATGGGACACAACTCCAGTTCCCAATATCACATCAGGAGCCTCACAAACACCTGTAATTCTAGTTCCAGGGATCCATTTCCCTCTTCTTGTCTCTTCATGCACCTACATGCACATTTACAAATAAATTTTAAATAATGGTAACTCTTAAGAATAGTTGGTGGGAGTGTAAGGAAAAAGAGAGGGAATGAGTAGGAGGAGGAAAAAGGACCAGCCAGAGTAATGAAAGAGTATATATGATCCTACTATGTTACGTATGTAAATGGAAATATAATAAAAATCACTTTATACAGTTGATGCTGATAAACAACATCCAGACTCCATTCACCTGTGACTCCACTTCTTCCGCCTCTTCAGTTCTCCAGCTGTTGGTCCGTGGACCTTCTGGATGGGGTTGACTTTCTTCGTTCTATTTAAATATTTGTATCTATTTTCAGTGAGTTGTTGACATTTGCACCAGGAGCACAAAAGAGGGAGTAAAACTGCAGTTGTCTTCACATAGATCAGGACAGTGATGTTCCACCACAGAAGCTGCCAGTGCTCTATTTGCTGACACTGGCTTATATGAAATGCTATTTCTCTTATGTATGGCAGCCATGAAGGAGAAAAACATTAATTTTAAGTAGAATATTTTGATTGATTATCAACAGATCATATCCTTTGAGTAGAAATGTTTTTCAGTTTTTTTGAATGAAGAAGTGGGATTTAAGGATAAAAGAGTGAGTATTATTGTATACAGAGGGATAGTATTTGATCCCAAGGAACATCAAATACTTGTGTGATGGTTTGGGTTCAAGTGGATCTTGTGTCCTTCCTACCCCAGTCCCATTTGACTTCCATAGAATACAGTTTTTGCAATTCATATTTAACTATGTGGTATAAAAGAGCCCTCCCTCAGAAAAACTTAAATGAGATAATTGTATTAAGGACAATAGCTGACTATATTTATGGCAAATTGTAAAATTTTAGGTTTCTAGTAAAAATTAGAACATTGGGAACTTACTTGCCACTAAGAGCTTGAAAGCTTTCCAGTAAAGAGATTACATTGTTGTTTTAAATAGCAGTATTGATGAAATACTCCAATATCTGAAAGATTCATAAAACTGAGCAAGTAATTCTGGGCAAATGACCACCATATCATATTTCAAAATTAAGTACCAATAAACAGTTCACTCAAAATGTAAGATAATGGTGTAGATTTTCATAATAGGAATACAAAAATCTATTAGTATGATTTCAGATTCTATACTGCAAAGGTACTTGGAGAAACAATGATTTTTCGTAGACTATTAAAGGATATCCTGAATCATGGTAAGATATTTTCTGAATCAGATATGGTGGCATGCAGCTACAGTCCCAACACTCAGGAAGCTGAGTGTCACAAAATCAAGTTCTGTCTGGGCTGTATAGTGAGACCCTCTCTCAAAAATATATTCTTTGATTTCCCAGATATTTATTTGTATTTTCATATGTTGAAGCAGATATGAAAAGGTAGCTATCTTATATTAAGCCACACAAAAAGAAATTTGCAAAATGTACACTGATACCCTTACTTCTTTTGAATTTATAATTGTTTGGGTTAAAAAATGTCATTTAAGTTAACATGTAATGACTTGTTATTTTAAAATAAATTAATGATATTTACCAATTCTATCTCTTTTTCATAATTGTGAATATTACAAATATTAACAGCATGTAATGACTTGTTATTTTAAAATAAATTAATGGATATTTACCAATTCTCTCTCTTTTTCATAATAGTGAATATTACAAATATTAACAGATATATTCCACATTAAAAAAATATACTCTTCAAGTGCAGGGGAAATGACTCAGTAGAGTACCTACCACATGAGCATTAGGACCTGAGTTTGATCTTCATTGCCCACAAAAATGTGTCAGACATGGAGCACATGCCTATGTTGGGAAGATAGAGACAAGGAGATTCCTGGGGCTGGCTGGACATGCCAAATTGCTTATCTTCGCACTTAATGAACTTCTGTCTCAAAAAAATAAAGTAGAAAGCAATAGAGAGGTGAGACACCAGGCATTGACCTCTGGCCTACATACAAACATGCATGTACAGAGAGAGAAGCTACTTGACCCTCTTGAATGACCAATAACTTTTAAGGGTATAAAAAAATTCTGATCAAAATTTTACCTGTTTCTCTAGAACAACGAGTAATTCTCAACCTGTTGGGGGGGTCAAATGACTCTTTCACAGGGGTTGCCTTAGACCATCAGACAACACAGATATTTATTACAATTCATAACAGTACAAAATTACAGTTATGAAGTAGCAATGAAAATAATTTCATGGTTGGGGTTCACTACCAAATGAGGAACTCTATCAAAGGTCCACAGCATTAGGAAAGTTGAGAACCAAGAATGTCGTGTTTAAGGAGTGATGAGGAAGGCAAACTACAAGTATAGACTGTAATAGTTTGGTTCCAAGGTGGCACCCATAAGTTCCACTTTACACAACTCTCTTTACTAGCAGACACAATTAGCTGCAAGGGAGCCAGACAAGCAATGAAGAGAGGTATAATAATGATTGGTAGCTACTGACCACACTGAAATTGGAAATTATACTTAAGAGCTAGCGATGAGATGATCTGAGTCTGATGTTTTACCTGTATTTATTATTATTATTATTATTATTGGTTTTTTGAGACAGGGTTTCTCTGTGTAGCTGTGTGCCTTGCCTGGAACTTGCTTTGTAGACCAGGCCGGCCTCGAACTCACAGAGATCCGCCTGCCTCTGCCTCTCAAGTGTTGGGATTAAAGGCGTGTGCCACAACCGCCCGGCTATTAATTTTTGTAATGTAAATATTCTATGGTTTCACATTCTAATATCCACATCTCAGAAGTGGAGTTTTATGTAAATGACAATGGTATAAGTTACCCAATGATCTCTGTAGTCAGAATTCAAATCAAAAATTGATCTAGTCCATTTTCTCTTTTTCTTCCATATTTTCACACTGCTTTATAGAACCATAGTTAGTCAAGATCAAAGCCTTCCCTTTGATCTTCTACAACCATTGACCAGTGCTCATAGATTCTCTAACTCAGACTGTTTGGAGCCTTGGAGTTCAGCAAATTCCTAGGACTGAATTTATATTTTTTGGCTCAAGTGTGCAGATCTTTCCCTCACTAGAAAATTTCCTGGTTGAAATATAGCTGTCTCATAATTGCACTCAATATTTTTCCTAGAATTAGGGTCTTATTTTTCTACTTTAGAGTGTTAGCTTGTAAATTGCCTTGTCAGGTTCTATCATTTTATTTATACACATATGTCTTCACTGCAGTTTCTAACTAACTAGTCTAGTAGCAGTGGCTGTAATAGCTTCAGTCTTTGAAAGAGGGAAATAGGCAATGCCCTTTCATTAACTGCTGCTGTTCTGTGTGTTGAGATTTCATCTTCCTCCTGGGTAACTGTGACAATAAATGCCCTTCACTATTCCTCTGGTTTTCTTCTTATCTTCCATTTCCCATAATCCAGTTTTTTCTACACATTACTTGTGGGTGCAAACTCTTCCACAGTTCTAGTATCTGGTGCCCACCTGCTTTACCACCTTCCTACTTTCCTTTCCATTGCTGTCATAAAACACCACTTACAAAAGCAATCTAGGGCAGAAAGGGTTTATTTTACCTCATAGCTCGAAGTTGTGGTCAATCGCTGTAGGGAAGTCAAGGCATTAGAAATGTGAAGTCACACTGGATGTGACTAGTTGAGAGATGGTGAATGTGTTCACTTGCTAATGCTTAGCTTCCTCTCTCCTTCCTCTTCATTCAGTTCAGGGCCCAGCATATGAAATGGAGCTGCCCACATACAGAATATGTCTTTCCAGTTCAATTAACCCAACTGAGAAAAATCCCTAATGGTCACAACCATGTGCCAACTTAATATAGATAATTCCTAATTGAGACTCTCTTCCTAGATGATTCTAGATGCTTCAAGTTGACAATCAACACTAAGTTGGGATTGTATTCAGAGCCTCTTTCTAGACCCTGTCATTTTTCATACTATAATGTACTTTCCTTGAACCCATGCTGCACTCAAACAGTTTTGTTCTAACTTGCAATGCACCTACCTTTACTCTCCAGTGCCTCGGCCTTTTCTGCTATCAGTTACAGCCTCTCCATCTAATCACATCTGGCTGGATGCCATTGATTCTTCAGCATGTCCCAGAGTCAGAACCTTTGTCCAAGCTTCATTTGGGTTATTGTACCTTCTCGTCATTTGTTCATGTGTTTTTGGTTTTGTGGTGGTACTGAGGACAGAACTCTGAACTTTCAGCATGTAAGGCAAGATTCTCTCAGGGCTACATCTTCAGCCCTGCTTTTCCTTAACTAAACTCCAAGGTTTTTTTTTTTTTTACAATTTGCATCTTTCACAACGGTTATAATGTTCTGTTACAGTGCCATCTACTTATTTGTCTTAACCTGAACATGGATTATTACCCTCAGAAAAAGAAACACTGACTTGCTTATAGTCAACCTATGTAATGTCACCCTGTCACTTATATTATGTGTGATTGTTGCTGTTCTCTCATTTTCAAATTATGAATTAGTAGATGCTGGCTGGAAAATACTGCAAGACTAAGCTTCATGTGAGGTGATTTTCTAACCCATTGCTCTCTTATTCCTAGTTTTAGGACAGAACTTTGTTTGTCTGTGATTCATGCACTCATTATAATCAGTTTTCAAATGGTCTTGTGTTCAGATAGCCTTTCTATCAATTCAAGACTACTTCCCACAGGCCAGTCTATTCAGAATGGCCAAAAAAAATGTTAAAAATTCCCCAGTGTCATGGATGAAGGATGGGCAATGGAGGGTAGGGGATCAAGGATGAGAACATAAGGGAATAGGATGGTCGAGTTGGAAAAGGGATGGAGTGGGAAAGCAATGAAAGAGATACCATGATAGAGGGAGATATCATGGGGATAGGCAGAAACCAGGTGATAGGGAAGTTCCCAGGAATCCCCAAGGATGACCCCAGCTTAGATTACTAGCAATAGTAGAGAGGCTGCCTGAACTGACTTACTCCAGTAATCAGATCAGTGAATACCTTAACTGTCATCATAGAGCCTTTCTCCAGTAGCTGATGGAAGCAGATGTGGAGATCCACAGCCAGGCACTGGCCGAGCTCTGGGAGTCCAGTCGAGAAGAGAGAAGAGGGATTCTATGATCTGTGAGCAGGGGCATTGGGATCGTGATGGGGAAACCTACAGGGACAGCTGGACCAAACTAGTGATAACTCGTGAAGTTTGGATGAACAGCTGTGGGGCCTGCATGGGACTGGACTAGGCCTTCTGTATGGTGAGATAGTTGTGTAGCTTGATCTATTTGGGGGACCCCAGGCAGTGGGATCAGAGTCCATACCTGGTGCACGAGCAGGGGTTTTTGGAACCCACTGCTTATGGTGGGACACCTTGCACAGCCATGAGGCAAAGGGAATGGCCTTGGACCTGCCTCTACTGAATGCACCACATAGGAGGTCTTGCCTTCTTGTAGGGGGGAATGGAGCTTGGATTGGGAGGGGCGGGAGGAGGGAAGAGGGCATCTTTGATTGGTATGTAAAATGAATAAAAAAAATTCTTAGAAAAAAGTTCAAAGTGGGGAAACAAAAAATTCCCCAGTGTCTAAGAACCCAAAGATTATCTATGAGTTTAGCCCTGGTGTTCGTGGTATGCACTCCAGAACAGCTTGAAGATATTCTATAAATGGTAAATGATGATAAACTTTATACATGAATATCTAAACGTGTGGAACTCCTCAGAACTGATGGCCGTTGTTGAAAGCCATGACCTGAGGTTAAGTTGAGGTTAAGGAAACTATATAAACTCATCTTGACATTAAATTAGTAAATAATAATAATAATAGTAGTAATATAGGACTTGAAAGAAGGGCAAGATCTCAGAAAGACCTTTACCAAGTTTAAAAAGCTTGTCCTAATAATTTTCTACAGTATATAATATACCACACTATTACTGAATTTTACAAGTAAAAACCAAAGGTCCTTACTAAACATATTCATGGATATAGAGGTTGCAATTTTATTCTAAATGGCTGACCAGAGAGATAGCAGGCTCAGGTCTGACCCCTGCTTCTCCTCACCACTATAACTGAGAAGTCTTTGGCTCCTTGTTCCACCTCTTCTGACCAGGACCAACCAATTTATTTGCATCTGTGAGTGCTCATAGCACCCCTGCTTATCAGTCCCAGATTGCTGCCACATAGGCCTTGGAGGAAGAAATAAGAGCTTTTCTTTCTTCTCTGGCTTTTGATCCCAGCCGAAGGTCAATTGCTCCTTGTAAACAGGACTAGAAATGGACATTCCTTCAGGGAAAAATCCATCCTCATCTACACAGATGTGATCTTAGAAAATCTTCTCTGAAGGACAATTAAATTAAGCAACATTTAGTCAAGTCAGTTCTTTGGGGCTTTTCGTGTTTAAGTGTACACAAGACAAAAGATGCCTTTTTCGCATCTTCAGAAATCTGGAGATATTGTGATGATATATCGTCAAATTTAATCTACCCAATTCAAGAAAATGGACATAGTGATCCAAACACCAAAGGCAAAAAATTTTACAAGGGATACAGGAAGTTTATGTGACAAGGTGCCTAATTTCCTCAGCATAAATTAACTGCTTGGCCAAACTGAGCCATGTTATGTCCCAAGAACTGGTGCTTTACATTTGGTCTCAGCATTTTTTGTCAAAACAGTGAGATAATCTGGTGTAAATTTAAGTTTCTCATTAACAAATCAAAAGACTTCAAAAAATAACAAATTTCTGCTGGAATTTTTGTATTCTTATTAATTTGAGAACACTATATGCTAAAAAGAGAAGCTTCATCCATAAGTATAAATTCACTTTTCTTTTTGCCAATAAATATCTTGTTTTATTCACTGCCATTCAAATAGCACACAAAAATATGGAACTGGGGCTAAATAATACAAACATATCTATGTGCCTAGCATGCTGCCAGTGCTAGGCACAGTACTCCCTCTGCTCTCCTTGCCCTACTCTTCCCCTTTAAGTCTGCTGTTTTTCCCTCCCTAAAGATATTACCAGTTTGCGTTTTCAAAGCTTAACTGATTTGCCTGTTTGAACTACACGGTGGAAAACACAATTCTCTTATCCTTCTTTTCCTCAGTCTTGAATTTATGTTAATTTTTTATGTATTCCATTGTTTAAGTGCCCCCACCTGTTTTTTGTCTGTTTATTCAGAAGAATTTCAGTTTGGCAATGGCTTTTAAGACACAATACTAAAGATGATCCATAAAAGATAATAACTGATATACTAGCCTTTGTTAAAGACATTTCTACTCTGCGAAAATTAAGAATTTAGAGAATGAGGACTTATCACAGATTGTGGGGAAAAATACTTTCAAGTATCTGGTAAAAGATTAGATAAAATACCTAAAAATGTTAAAGCCCAACAGTAAGAAATGAATGCTCTGATTCAAAAATAGGCAAAAATATGATCAAAGACCTCACCAAATAAGATATATTACACATATGGTAAGTAAGCTTATGAGAAGATGTTCAACATTATGTGTTATTAGGAAACTTCTAGCTGAAACAATGAGATGAGAATATATACCTATTATAATGGTAAAAATCTAAAACAACATCAGTACTGCCAAGGATGCAGAGATCAAGGCTCTTCATGCTGGGATCTGTAAAATGATACAAGATTTGTGCAAGGCAGTGTGACGGGTTTGGCAAAGCTAAGCATGTGCTTGTCATATAAAATCCGACCCACAGGTGTTCATAGCCATTTTATTCATAAATGGTGAGAGTTGGACGCAACCGAGATGTCTTTCAGTAGGTGAGTAGATAAACTCTCTAATTCAATCAAAAGAATAGAGCAGCAATGAAAATAAATGAGCTGTCAGCTGAGTAAACACATGGAAGAGATTTAAATGCATATTTATAACTGCAAAGAGTCAGAATGAAGAGATATACTGCATTATTCTAACTCTGTGAGTTTCTAGAAAAGGCAAATTTTAGACAGTAAACTGATCAGTGATCACCAGAGAGATTAAGCCTGATGATGATTGAATAGTAGGAACCAAGAATGCTTAGGGCGATGAAACTGCTCCCTAGGATTTTTTAATGCAAATGCGGTTGATTATAAACTTGTCAAGACCCACAGATTTTATTTTTGTTTGTTTGAAGAAAGGTCTCACTATTATGGCCTTGAACCTATGATGGTCCTGTCTCAGCTGCCTGAGTAGTAGGATTATAAGTGTATGCCACTAACCCTGCCTGGTAAAATGCATAGGTTTTAAAAAATGATGGCTGAAACTGTTTGTCAATGTAGATCCATCAGCTATAGGAAACATATCCTCCTGATATGGGACAGTGAATAGTGTGGGAGATTAAGGGTCTGTGAGAGATGAGACTTTGCATTCCACTTTGTTCTAAACACTCTCCTGAAAAAATAAAGCCTACTTTTTAGAGAAAATCTATTAATCCCCCAAAAAATTCATGATTGAATGAGGACTTATTTGGGGATATGTATGAAAAGTCAGAATCTTTGACATATTTACAGAATTTAGTGCAGTATTATCATCAGAAATTTATCACCCACAGACTGATCTTATCAAATTGAAACAAGAACTTTTTGTAACTTATGCTTAAGTATCCAATTTTCCATCTCTCTATGATCACCCACTTGCCTGTTTCCTGTTGCTAAAACACAGTGGGATCTTGTCTTATGATGATTATTCATTTTCTTCCTACAGAGTCTTTTTTTCTTCCCACTTTGAACCAATTTTGACTCTTTGGTATTTCATCCTAGCTACCATCTCCCCACTATACCTTCAATTCCTTTTTTGTTCTTCACAATCATTGACCTGTGGTCTCTATACTCAACCCGTATAATTTGAGTTGATTCTTTTAGAGTTTACTATTGATCCCTTGTTCCCGTTTTATTTGGTCACTATTTCTTACTTATCTCCTTATATAACTGGATTTCAAATTCTACAGTTCTCAGTAGCTAAGAGTATTCCTCTAAAACTGTAGGCACCATAGACAAGATCCATGTGAAATGTATCCATTTACCACCAAGTCTACAGCCATCTGTCATGTGTACCTGTCCCCTCCCTTCCTGTTTCTAGGTACAAAAGTAACGGCTTTGCTGTTGCTTGACTGTGCTGTTCTGCCTCCACCCACCCATTCTCTGCGTGTGCTGTATCTCAGCATCTCTCTCTTCTTGTCCCTCCCCTTTCTTACTGTTTGACTCTGCAGGGTCCCCCACTGACTTCCAGGTTGTAGAGCTGTTTGAAGACTGAAAAACCCAAAGAAGGTAGGACTTGACTGACAGAACTGGGGCTTAGTAAGTGAGGCTGTCAAGATTCAGGCTTGTGGTCTGTGTGTCCAGTGAGCAAACCACCACCTCACACTCACCTTTAGGGATGGACCACTCTACCCTGCCTTCCCTTTTGTGATGGACTATTCTGAAACTAAGAACCAAAATAAACCCTCCATCCCTGAAATTCCTTCTGTCGGGTATTTGGTGAGTAATGAAAAAGTACCTTTAACTTTAATAATGTCTCCCATTACAAGCAAGCTTATGTGACTGTGGCCATTCCTATATTTGCTGCATCTTTCTACTTTCCTGATGTTTTCACATTTTTGTAAAAGAATTGTCTACTTTCATATTGGTGCACTATTTCAGTAGTACACTATCCCAGAACATATTTCAGGGAGGGAGATTTGTTGTTTGTTATTGGTTTAGAGATTTGATGTTTATGAAGTTTTCACAATGATGGATTCCTCAAGTTCATATTTCTCATTAAGTGACACATGGCTCTACTGACCACCTTTATTTTGTAATTAGTAAGTTATTGTGTTTAATTAAAGAGCTAGAAATTGACTTCTTGATTTCACCATTTTAGCAACTAAAACAACTACTTGAGCCCTCATTGACGATTTCTTTTCCTAATAGTCATTTTTGTCCTTAATCCTTTTATGTTTATATTTACGGGAAATTTTTAATAAATATTTATTTTTAAGTACTGTATTTATTTTCCAATTTCCTGATAGACATATAGTTCAATTTGGTATGATTTCTTCCTGGGTTCTGGGTTATATGCTTTAAAATCATATACTTTTTTGAGAGAATGGTTCATACAGACTTGTCTACATGTACTGAAAATCCCAGTATCCTTTAATCCACTGTAGTATTGACTTCTCTCATCACTTCTGGTACTGCCACTGTGAAGGGCACCAATGGAAAGTGACTGTATCTTTCACAAGACACTCTTTTCCTGCAGATTTACTTGACACTGTTCACTGATCATTCTGCCCTGGTTCTTTATAGACTTCTTAACTCAAATCTCCTAGTTGTTGATTCTCCTTAGATTTTGGCCAAGGAAACTCAACCTTTCTCATTTTACACAAGCTCTGACTTATAGCTACAGGGTTAATGCTGTTTTGATGATTCACACACCAGGGTGAGGATGGGATGTGCTTCCCACCCAGGCCATCAATGCCTCAGCATCCTACCTTAATAACTCCTCATTTCCCCTTCCATTATACTCTGAGATCCGAAGACAAGAAAGTGTTCCAAAAGGTTTTCTTTTAAAGCTGGGTTGATGTCTGAAGGCCATCATATCAAAGTTCTCCTGACTCAGATAATGGAACATCATTCAGCTTGCTCCTATCATCTTCCCCTGAAGCCCTGACCTCTGTCATGGGATCTTACCACACTCCATCTTTCTGCTCAAGCTCCCAATCAGCTTGTCCAGTGGCTCACACTCTCTCTATTCAGCATCCATCTTAATTTTACATCTGATCATGCCTGTATCCTCCTCAGATATCCCTAAAGCCCAACATTAACTCCATGTCAGAATCCAGAAACTTTAACATGTCTTATCAGACTTTTTTGACTGACTCTACCCCTAAAAGAGCCTCCTTTTCTTTTGTGACATTTTAAACTTTAGGTTATCTAATTTGTTCTCTGTGGATTATGTGACAGAAAAATGGGTTCTTCATCAGTGTAAGAATTTTACAAAGCCATACTTCTTTAGACACTTTTTGTAGCTCTCATACAACAGTAACAATTTGTGGCTGGATACTGCTCTCACAGCAGCAGACTGCATAGAAATGCTACACAGTATATCAATAGTTGTTGAATTTAGAATCAACTCAATGCCAAGTCTCCTCATACAGCAATTTAATTTTTTACACTACTCACTCTTATTTCATAAACTTTTGATTAATGTTTTATATAATTTGACACATAAATCCCACTTTATTGATTTTAGTCTCCAGAAAACTGTTTTATATCAATTTTCTCTTTTTATGTGTCCAAGTATTTAAGTCACTGTTTTGTGTGGCTTGTCTTGGGGTGTTCCTTCCTTTGAGTATTTGATGCTTGTCTTCTTGATGAGCAGGTGTACCTGGAGTCCTAAAAATCCCGGGTGGAGCTCTGGGAGTCCAATTAGAGAGAAAGAGGAGGGTTTATATGAGCGAGAATTGTTGAGACCAAGGTTGGATAAAGCACAGGGACAAATAGCCAAACGAATGGAAACACATGAACTATGAACCAATGACTGAGGGGTCCCCAACTGGATCAGGCCCTCTGAATGGGTGAGACAGTTGATTGGCTAGATCTGTTTGGGAGGCATCCAGGCAGTGGGACAGGGTCCTGTGCTCATTGCATGAGTTGGCTGTTTGAAACCTGGGGCCTATGCAGGGTCGCTTGGCTCGGCCTGGGAGGAGGGGACTGGACCTGCCTGGACTGAGTCTACCAGGTTGATCTCAGTCCTCGGGGGAGGCTTTACCCTGGAGGAGGTGGGAATGGGGGGTGGGCTGGGGGAAAAGTGAGGGGAGCGGGAGGGGGGAGAATAAGGGAATCCGTGGTTGATATGTAGATCTGAATTGTATTGAAAAAAAAAGTTCTTATTCATAAAATCAAACCTGAGCCAGGTATTGAGGTGAACACTGGATGATCAGATGAATATCAGATGAACAAGCCACAGCTAACCTCACCTGGCCAACTTCTCAGCTGATCTTGTTTCCCCAGACTGGAAGCCTTTGTGTCCTCATATCCAAATGGCTCTCAGCTGAACTGTGCTGCTAGAAGCCTGAAAGCTTAATCAGCCAAATGCTTCTAGTTTCTGGTCTCCACGCCTTATATATCTTTCTGTTTTTGCCATCACTCCCTGGGATTAAAGGCTCGCTTTCTGGGATTAAAGGCGTGAGTCACCATGCTTGGCTGTATCCTATGTGGCTTTGAACTCACAAGAGATCCAGAGGGATTTCTACCTCTGGATGCTAGGATTAAAGGTGTGAGTGCCACCATTTTCTAGCCTTTGTATCTAGTGGCTGTTTTGTCTCTGAGCCCAGATAAGTTTATTAGGGTACACAATATTTTGGGGAACACAATATCACCACAAGCAGGTAAATAAGTGAATTAATAAGCTCCCTCTTCTCTCCCAAGCTATCGGCTCCACCCAGCAATGGATAGGTTTTCTTGTTCATCAACAGAATCCAAGCATACACAGATAAGGCTAATGAATTAAACACCATTTTATGAGAGTAATTGTCAAAATAAAATTTCTTCTTTCTAATGTTTTTTAATTTGTATTACTTTTTCAGTTTTAAAGCAATGAAATGATAAGTTAGAGCATTTACTACTTGTGCTTTTGAAAACTGAGTTTTATTCATTGATAATATCTTTTCAGCATATTTTAATTTTTGTAGTTATTAATAGTTTCCAAAATGCAGCATGTAACTTAAAATTGACATATTATGACAACCACATTCCTTCCTTCCTTGTAGAAAAATAAGTTAGTTTCATGTTCTAGAAAATGTTTATAAATAAGTGAACTCTCCCATTTTCTTAAAGTTTCATGCATTTCTAGAACTATTGCATATTATATGTTAACACCTGTTTTTTGTTATATGAGAAATCACATTTATGTATTAACTACAACTTTCAAAGTTAGATGACTCATATCTATCTAACCTTAGTTAATTTACATTATATTCTGCTATTTATGTAGTATCTTAAGGTTTGACTTCATTTTCCTTCCTGTTTGCTGGCTCATTTCTGCCTAATCCTTACAATCCCTTTCATTTTATATTGACTTTGATCCTTATAAACAGCTTATAGTTGGAATTTGTGGCTCAGAGAAGATTTAACTCTTCTTAAGGTCATTTGAACAGGATATGGTGCAGTCACTCTACCTCAAACTCTGAGAATGTGTCTCATAATGTCTTTAAGTTTGAGGATTATCATAGGGGCCAAGGCATCCAACAGTTCAGGCAAAACAACTGCAGAATGAAGCAAATACAAAGTAAGCAAACAAGAAATATTGATCCAAGTATATATGCTTTAATTTGGAGAATGAGATTAATCTTTGATTACTAAAAGGCAAAGATAAGAATGTTTTTAAAACTATACTAATAATTCCAATTATGTCTAATTGTTTTGTTGCACTGAATTTAACAGGGCAAAGCAATCACTTTGGGAACCTGAGGCAGAGTACATTCAAAAGGCATAAATTAAAGGTGACAGCATGAATGGTATCAGAAACAACAAGGCAGACTTGCATTTTTGACAAAATACATCTGGAGTATTTTCTCATTATTTGTTCATTCAACATGTTTATTTAATCAAAATATTAGATTTTTGGTTAAAAAATATTTTATAGGTTAAATTTTCATGTGAATATTTCCTGTGTCTGGCATTTTAAAGTTCTGGCAATCTGGAACACACAAACACTGGTTCTTCACTGAAAACAAAAACTGACAGTGACTATGCCAGGTCAGCAATGTTTGTCCAGTACATTAAAGCCAACATACAGATAGAGTGGAGGACACCCAGTCATTTACGTTCGTCTTAAAAATTTGTCAATATTTCTACATGAGTCAAATTACATAATGCAATGGACATTGCTAAATAAGTGAAGAAGAGCATGGAGGGGTATCACATTTTACCCCCAAACCATGCAGATATTCCAAATAGATGAAAACACATTCTGTTGAAAAGTAGGAGTGTCCCAGCTTTTAAAATTGTAGGTAATGTAATAGAATAGGTGACATGTTTAATTTGAATGTCTGAGTAAATGAGTGAATGTTGCACCTCCTTTAGTGAAGCAACTCTCGATGCCAGGACACTGTGGGTATAAAGGAAGTATCCTCAGGTCAGTCAGACACATGATTGTTCACTTCTGTACAGTTTTAAAACATTTGAACATATTTTCTCTTCCCTATATGTGGCACAGTTTCTTCTGTTAGGTATTCTCTAGAGATAAAGATAGACTATAAAGCCGAGCTAAATTTTATAGTATATTTTCTTCAAAAATAAGAAAATAAAATAGAATTGCTACATATGCAAAGGTTTTGTACACACACACATATGCTCACACACACACACACACACACACACACACACACACACACACACACACATACACACTGCAGATGAATTAGTTAGGAAGTGGTTAGAAAGTAAAAGAAAAATGGAGGTGGTTCTCTAAGATGTCTGCAGTCTTAATTTGGTTTTTTATAGTCACTCTGCTTCAATAGAATTTTAAGGATAGAAATTGTTAGTAGATTGATTTGGTTTTGGTATGACAATAAAAGTAGTTCTTTTAATGTTCACCAAAAATAATGATTTTGTTAAAGGATTCAGGTAGACATTTCCATTGTGTTAAGAGATGTGCGTGACATTGGTGAGGCATAATTTTAGGTGAGCCTGGAAGGATGTTTTCAGAGAGGTTTAACTAAGAGTGAAGATCCACTCTCAATATTTCAGGCACTATCCCACAGGCAAGTCTCCTGGACTGAATGAAAAAGGGAAAAGGAAAAGCCAGCTGGTCACAATATTTATTCTCTCTCTGCCTTCTGCATGGCATGCTAGGACAAGCTGCTCCATTCTCCTTGCCTTTCTTGCCATGATAGACTGTTTTCCTGTGACCTTTATGAAAAAATAAATCCTTTTTATCTTCAGTTGCTCTGTCAGGAAATTTTTTGCTCAACAACAAGAAAAGTAGCTAATGCATAGGATTAAAGAAACCCAGGTATTTCTAGCCTGTTGAAAATAAAAATGTCAAAGTTATATTTATTGAAAATATTTCTGAATATATTGAAATGCAATACTATTTTCTCTTTTAATATATTCATTGGATGAATTATAATAATAGACAGTCTAAAGTTAAACTAACCATGCATTCCTGGAATAGACTTATATTGATTATGAAAGACATAAATATTTATACCTGACTGGATTTAGTTTGCTAATATTTTATTCATGATATTCCAACTATGCTTATGAGTAAAATTAGACTCTCATTTTTTCTCATATATCACTTGTCCTATTCTTTGATATGAAGGTTAACAGTGACTTCATTTAACTGGGAGAACATTCTCTTTTCCCTCTTTTTTTAAATCTATGTCTTCATTTCTTACTTCCTTTCAAACTCTTTCACTATGATTATTTATGTACAATGGACCATCTGAAGCCATATAGGCTTAGACATCATGGTTGGGTAGAACTGTTGGTTGCTTCTTCTTTGGAAGCTTGCATGGTGCCTTCAGGTACCATGAAAGCTAGTCTGAGGAAGATTTTTTTAGAATTTTAGAGTACTATCTGAAGGTTTGCTTTTGTTTGGTTTGGTTTGATTTGAGGAAGGTTCCAAGCTGACCTGGAACTTTTGATCCTCCTGCCTCAGGCTTCTGAATACTGTGATTTCAGATTTCAGATATTTGCCATTGTACTTGACTTTATAGTCTTTGGTTATAGGTAGATTTCACAAAGAAAGAAATATATTTGGGTCCAAGATCACAATGAAGAGGGACTGTTTTGCTTTTTTTTTTTTTTGACATTAATCTCAAGCTCTTGTACATGCTTCAGCAAGCACTCTTTCTGAGATACATCAGTAGCCATCTCTGCTTTCAAGACAGGATCTTGCTAAGTTGCTTGAGCATTCTTTTTCAAACTATGAAGTAAGTTTCAATAAATGATATATTTCAAAACTAATATTTTAGTTATTTAACAGAATTATGTTTCACAGGCACATCTTTCTGAGAACAAAATCAAAATTTATTTTGTTGACATCATAGTTAGCTTGAGGACAGGAAAGAATACAACCTCTATACTACCCTGTGTTGATACAGGAAGGCTGCATGGAATCAAATTTAACCATCTGTCTAAATATCTCATTCACTTTTCTTCTTAAGAGCAATCATCGGGTCATTTTGCCCACTAGTGCACAGGAAAACAGTTACCCCAAGTATGCCTCTGTTTCATGAGCATCTTGAGAACCATTTCCTTTGGTGATCATTCCACTTCTCCCCTGACATGGGTCATTGTACTTTATTGCTCATTTTTAAATTGTGATTTGTTGTGTTGTTTAATGAAATACAACAATAGAAGGATATCAGTATTTGATACTCTAGGCAGCAAAAGTCTCTACTACCTAGTAAGCTATAAACTGAGTTTGTAATTGACTTCTGCATGAGGAGAGAGTATAGGAGTCATTCTAATCTGAAGAGCTACAGAACCAGATACGGACCAACAAGAAAATCACCTAACTTGTTGTTCTTTTCTTTTGTGAAACTATTTTTGTCTTCCTTAACTACAGATGACTATGTGGTTGAAATTACAGCATTCTCTTTAAGGGGGAATATTTCTACTTAGATTATAGCTATCACATGTAAAGCAGCTTTCTGCTGAGCAGTTACTGCCTGGCCATGCTGTGGTCCTGTTGAGTCAGAAGTTCTATGATCTGTGTGCTCTTACTTTATACATACTGTATCAGGTATACAGCTATCCAATTTTCAGGTCTCTTTTATGTTAAAAATAAATTTTGACTAAGGAAGTCATATCAGTTCAGAATTACACATGAGCGGGTAAAGTTTAAACTCAAACTGAGGCCACTGTCTTCTTTGTGCATTAAAACTGCTTATTGTTCCTTCAAAGGAAGAGACTTGATTGACCAAACTAGATTCTAGATAATATCAAAGCCATCGCAATGGCTGGTCTCAGTTTTCTGAAGTAGTATAGCCTGTTTAAACTGTGATTGTAATCAGTAAAAGCAACCCAAAGTTGCAGCCATAATGATCACATAGTGTTGTTGAATGACATTTTATATTCAGTAACAGCTTGATGATAATTATCACTATGTAATGAAGCTTTACGTCCAGAGGCCATCTAGTGTGCATAAGAAGGGATCTTGCAGTTAAGGACAAACCATTGAATCTAATCACTTCTGCAAAGTGGACCTGCCTTTGAATATGCACCATTTCATTTTAAGCTTTGTCTTCCTCAACAAAAAACATCAAAATGCCATTACATTAACAGCAATTGAAATCCTCCATTTAAGTAAGTAAAACACAATTTATTTTTATGGAGAAAATCCATGAGTTCTAGGGTAAGAAGAACATGACATAAACAATATGAACTGTTTAATTCACAGAACAGTGAACACTGTGATTGCCCCTGATTGGTGAGAACAACGGAGCTAAAAACCCAAAACAAGGCAATGCACACTGTCATTGTGTGTTGTTCTCAACAGAGAATACAACTGCATCCTAAGGAATGCATGGACACTGAATATTGACACTTTACTTATACCTAAGTAATACAAAAAGACTAAAATTGTATTCTGAGTTTGTAAATGAAGCAACTATAATTTTGAGTTAATTAAAATTGGGGGAATGAATCACAAAGTTAATTCCACTGTGCTTTCATTTCTGATATGGAGGAGCAGAGATAATTTAGGGTAAAATGATATATTAGCACTAATTATTTTGTATTGTTAGTCAAATCTGGAAAAGAAGAAAATTAAAGATTATTAGTGGAATGAATACTAATGTAAGTCACCATATCTACTGTAGCTTTAGCAGGATTCTGTTACTATGCAACAATACACACAGTGATTACCAGAAACTAACTGTTCTTTAAAAATGGGGGGCCAAAATAATTCAAAAGCCAAAAATGATGAGAAGGTCAAAGGATGTTTTATTTTATGTGAATAGAGAAATTGCAGAGTTCAGGAAAAGAAAAGTCCAAATTGCAAAGTTATTTCTTCCATGTAAACAGTGTGTAAGCTCTTCTCATTCTAGTAGCAAATTCACTAAAACTGTTTCAAAACTGCCAAAATATTTTGGAGAAATATATTTCTTCCAATTCATTATCCATAAATACTAAAAACTTAGACAAAGAGATCGCTTATCTTATACCCTTTATATGTATATTTTCAAATATATCTTCTACATTTTTTCTGTTGGTTTCAGTTATATGTATGTGTGTTTTTTTTAATAATTGATTTATTTTTATTTTATGTGCATTGGTGTTTTGCCCGTGTGTATGTCTGTGTGAGGTACCATGTGGGTGCTGGGGATTGAACCCCAGTCCTCTGGAAGAGCAGTCAGTGCTCTTAACTGCTAAGCCATCTCTCTAGCCCCACAGGTACAGATTTTGAATGTGTACTCCTAAGATTCATCTCTTACAAGGATAATGTCCAAGTCCCTGTGCTACTGAAGGTGAGGGCTTTGGGAAAAATTAAGATCAGATAAAGTCATGAATGAAACCAAGTGAAAACATAAATGGCTTTGTGAAAAGGGGTCGTTTATACTTGGCATGATTCCTCTGACTGCCAGGGGTGGCTTCCTCTATGCTGTGTAGCCAGGAAGCTCTTGCTAGATGCTAGGCAGATGGCAGTGCCATACTCCCAAGTGATACTATCAGCAGAATAACAGCATTAAAAGACTGGACTGATTAAGAGACCAAATGTAAAGCTGTTTTTTCATCTTAAATAATTCTGCACAAAAATATAAAGAATCTTGTTTTGGAATTGTTATATCAGTAATTCACTGTATTATAATACTTACAAGTTATTATCAATCTCTGAAAGGTCCCATAGAAAGAGAAAAACAGAGAAAGAGAAAAAGAAACACAAAATTAGGTTACCTTCAAACTAAAGACAGGAATAAATAAGAAGATCTCTTCACAAAGACTCTCTCCAAATTTTATGGTTTTCATGTTTTTTTCATGCTAAAGATGTGTCTCAAAAATAAACTCCAGACTTCTACAGCTCCAAATTTTTCTTGATGAATTTATAATAGTTCAAAATATGTACTCTATAGATTATTACATTAAGAAAATACCACCCAATTAAATGGAAAGCAAAGGCTGAAAACCATGAGAGCTGTAGAGGTCACTGTACTCATCAGTCATCTTCATAAAGGGAGAATCCATTGGAGACTATACATTTGAATGTGTGTGTGTGTGTGTGTGTGTGTGTGTGTGTGTGTGTGTGTGTGTGTGTGTATGGATAGAAACTAGAAATGATGGATGATAGATGATAGTGAGATAAATATATTATAGACAGGTATAGATGATAGATGTCTGACAGACAATAGATTAGTGAACAATACCTTGTTTAGGGAATAGACAAACATACAAACATACACACAAAAAAAACATAAAACATCAGTAAACTGAATCTAGCAATAAATAAAGGGAAAATGTACCATGTACAAGTGATGTTTATCTGAGTATCAACATTTAAGTGAACCAAATAGCAGATTATTCATTAATTTATCATATATTACCAAATAAAAGAGAAAAATCATAGCCATTGTGCTCCAGCTTGCTTTCTATCACTATGATAAAGACTATGACTAGAGGGAACCTGGGGAGGAATGGATTATTTGTTTCATCTTACAGCTTGTAGTCCATCATCCAGAGAAGTCAGGGTGGGAAGCTGGAGGGAGGAACTGAAGCAGAAGAATGGAGGAGTGCTGCTTGCTGCATTTTTTTCTATGGCTTGCTCAACCTGCTTCCTAATACACCCAGGAATCACAGATACAAGTCTTCAGTTCTTAAAAAACAGCTTTTCAATTTTGTGTGTTCATTTTAAAATTCGATTTGTATACACACTTAACTTCCAATAAAATACCCAGCTTTCTTTTCTCTATTCAACCTTCTGGAAAGTTTCTTTGTATCTTAAATCATTCTTTGCATTTTATGGCTTGGGAAAATGAGGTGAAGAGGGCATGAGGTGCTTAGCAGGCTTAGGAGGCTAATCTGAATTTAACAGCTCTCTGTGAACAGTAATCTAATGCCACAGCCCATGCTCTCAGACACTTCAGGAGACTTTCTCCTTTAGAAAGTTTTTATATAACAAATAACTTGATATTTAATGAATAAATATGCTTTGTAAAGAAGAGAAAATGCAAAAAAAGTGACCATGGCTTTGTGATATTATACTAAAAAAAAGGGGGGGCCAAGTTTTATGGGGGTTATACTATAAAAGGTTCCAACTGGTTTGGGCATCAACCCAGATAAATATCAGTATCAAATTGGTTTTTCCTTTGAAAATTAAAAAAAATTGAATGTGATATTATTTTCTTGTTCTGAATTTGAAAATCCTAAGGGTTGAGAGGCCATTATATTAAATTTTAAATTTCAGAGTAAACAAATTATAATAATGCCTTTTGGCATGATCAGATCTTGGAAATCATGACAGCTGCCGGAGCAATCAAAGAGGACAACACTGAGTGCTAGACAACATACTTCAGAACAGTCTGACAGTTACACTTTCATGTGATACAGAAAAGTGTGGGTAACTCACATCATATGATCTAAATTTGATTTTGTAAATACCAAAAAGAATTGTTATTAGTGTTGTATAATCTCATACATTTATCTCCCCCCTTCTTTTTTCATCTGCTAAGAGATGTTTGAGAAAAGATCCTAAGGTCTAGTGAGAATTCTGGCACAGATTCCCACTTAAGCAATTATTTCACTTCTTTTTCTTCCTTCTGGAGTAAAGCAACAGCATGATTTTTATTTCTTTTGCAGTCATCTAGCCTCTCTCTCAGGACAAATGCAATCGGCATATTCATACATAGAATCCAGTGGTCCTCCAGATGGGTTTCCCTAAACACAAATGAGAATTCTTTAAGTTAACGTGACAATTTTAGAATATTTCCCTTATAATATTTGTTTCAAATTTATTTCAAGGAACTTCAGTAATTCCATGTTGTTGTTGTTGTTTTAAGTTATGTGTTTCCAGTACATGTTAGGAGCGACAGCAAACACTACTTTAATACAGAAAAAAACATGGTAGACAAAAAAACAGCTAATGGAACCTGGTCTCTGAAAGAAAGTGGAGGCCTGCTTCAGCAATTACAGGCAAAGTCCCATGGTACACTGTGTGTACCGCTTAGTGATGGTCTCCTTAACTGATTATAATGATTACTAGTTTTATTAGAAAACAATGCTTGCAGAGCTACAAAAATTTAATTGTGTGGTTTGGGGGCAGAATGTAAGAAAAGCCAGGGACATTACATAGGTAGTCATGATGGAAGGCAAGGAAGGTTACTGGCTTCCAGTTGGATCCACGCAAAGGAAGACCTGAAGGGAAAAGAGCAAAGCAAGTCCCTCCCACTCCCTGCCATCAGGTGCAACAGCAGAGGCAGGAATTTCTCCATGGTGATTTGTGGTTTCTGCCTCTACCCAAGGAATTAATATCCTGGGTTTCAGAAATCCCTTTCTTCTCCTCTCCATTTACTAGCAGCAATGAACTGCTCTCTGTTGGTTCTCAGCAACACCCTCTCCTCTATCAACATTTTCCCTGTACAGTGTTTCTGTGTGAGAGTAAATAAAAAATACTTGACTTTTTGTTGCTATTGTTTTGGATTTTGTTTTTGTTGTTTACTAACATTCTGACACACCTGGTTAAATACATGATGAGATGTGTTCTAAACACTTCGGAAAGTATACTTGCAGGTCTCTGTAGGCGGGCAGGTCACGGGGTGGCATTTTTGTGGATTCTAGTAAATCAATGGAAAATGCTGAAAAAAAAGTTACTTTGAAAAGGACAGGTATATTCATAAAGAGGTAAAGATTTACTGTTAATGTTGCTAGTTGTTCTTGGATTCCCAACCTGCTTTCTAGAAACTTCAGCACCTTGACTAATGAATCAAGTCACGTGATGCTATGTGGGCTGCTTTGTCACTCTGTGCCTCACTTTAATCACCTGTAAAATGGTACCACAGTAATTATTTCATCCTATAAAATGGCTAAAATAGTACCTGGGAGACAAGTCCTACAAAACTATTGGTTATTATTTCCTCAATTGGGGTGGGGGAGGGTTAACTCTGGGAAATAAAGAAAGTAATGAATGTATTTTGCCTAACCAGAGGTATGAATGAAACTCAGCAGTGAAGGGAAAGTTGAGACCTTCAGGTTTCAAAGGTCTGTGTCTGCAAAAAAAGGTAGTTAAACATAGACTGCAGGGAACTGTTGAAACTGCTAAACTATGATGCACCTTTTTCTACATTAAAAAAACTTTCTAGGACATCATTAACGATACAATCAGAAGGAAGTAATGGTAGGGATTACAAAGAAATTTAAAAGTCCCGGTGCCATCCAGGACAAGGCAACAAGACCTCTACAACATATTGTGCTAATAAAAACAAAACAACAACAAAGACAAAGCAAAACCAACAACAATAACACAAAAAAAACCTCCCATTTACACCCCACACAGGCATAGCTCTAAACAAAGTACCCTCTTGCAGTTATAAACTGCGTCAAGACGATACTTGCAAGCAATGTAGACTTTGCCCGAGACTTGCGAGGCTGGTATGGAGAGCTTAACATAAAGGATGGGACTGAAAAGGACTCCCTCAGAATGATACCTGTCCTTAGTTAGAGCTGCATGAGCCTCAAGCTCCCAGGTGGGGATTGCACACATCTGAAAACTTCATGAATGATGACAGGCAAGTACAAATAAAAGTCTCAAGATGCAGTTAGAGAATCCATCAGCATACAGTAAATATTCAAAATTAGTATTAATTTACTGTTCCCCTGCTCTTTGCCAAGGAAAGGACATATTATAACTGCCATACTATTACTTCATTATTTATTTTTCTTATTCAAGAAAAATTCATTTTTGTGCATCTTACTATTAATCTCATTTATTCCTCATGAATATACTTTTAAAGATATTTGGGCATTCTTAAAAAGCTTCTCATATACAAAAAGCTAAAGTATCTCTCATTTGTTATAGAGGAATGCATTGTGATAAGATGAAAAAGGAGATTATTGAATCTACTTTTAGAAGGCAACTACTGGTTTTAAATATTTTACATTGGATTAGATTTTTGTATATTGTATAGGAATGTGAGATTGATTTTGGTAGAAAATACTGTACATATATTTCTAATCTTGTTCAAGGTATTGTACCTGTACAGTTAATATAACAATGTAATGCAATTTTCTAGTCCTTGAAAAATATTACCAACTATTTAGGATAACAAAGAAATGAAGGTTAGTAGTTAGTCATTACAATTGAACTTATAGTCATATTAGGCATGTTTTCAAGGTCAAGCAGAGATATATTTTAGATAGACAGGTCATCTTCAAACACTTCAGAAATCTACAAAATATGGCATTTAAGATGTTTTAATAACATAGATTTTTTTTTCTTTTTTTTATGACTATGAGACATGTCTGCTCCTGGCAGCACTAATTACTTCAAAGAAGATGATAGGCATTGAAGAAACTCCTTAGGGAGTTTACTTTCATTGTGGCAAAAGTTAGCCACTGGGCAAGAAAATGCCCTTGCTGCAACTGCTGACAGTATGCTGTCTAAAATGGACAAGCAGGGTACAAAAGAAAGGACTGCTAAACCTTGCCAAGACAAGGTAGGAAAGCTCTTTAGAAAATCCTGCTTCACAGATGAGTCTGTCAGATATGCTAAGCCTGTAGGTCAAAGATGGATGCCCCAATGTTGCAGAGAAACCTCAGGTGACTGTCCAGGCAGCTAGCTGTTTCTGTCATTCCTCACATTTTTTGGAAGTCACTTGTTTGCACTTCCTCTTTAACTAGGTAATATTTCCTTCTCAGGTCTCTGAGGAAGTTGAATATTAGATAGTTATAGTTATCCTTGTTAACAATTTCAGAAAAGAAACTCACTGAACAGGTGTAAAGTACATAAGTTTGAAAGACATCAAAAGATAGTTTGGGTAATACAAATTAGGATAGAAGTTAAATTAGATACAATCCTTTGGATTCACAAAGATAGGATAGATAATGGAATATTTTCTCTGAATTTGTCAAATGCTAATGGACTAGACATTATTGGTATATTTATTGCCTGTATATATTGTATATAGTTATTGTACTTATTATATATAGTTTTTCTTATATTAGTTATAATTTTTTATTTTAGAAAAAAGGGGAAATGTGGTGATATTTTATTTGTGCACCCCAATAAAGCTTATCTAGGGATCAGAGGGAAAAAACAGCCATTATATTAAACACAGAAGTCAGGCAGTGATAGCACACGCCTTTAATCCTAGCATTCAGGGGCAGAGATCCATGCAGATCTCTGTGAGTTCAAGGTCACATTGGGAACAGAACCAGACGTAGTGGCATATGCCTTTATTCCCAGCACTAGTTAATCATAGAGGTCTGGAGGTCTATACAGACAGACAGGAAGTAATAGAGCTGGGCAGAAAAATGAAGTGATGAAGCTGGGCAGAGAAAGGAAGTAAGATGGCAGAGCACAGAAAGGCATATATGGTGTGAGTATACAGGAAGTAGCTCTCTCTTGGGCTGAGGATTTCCTAGCAGTAAGAACTTGTAGCTTGGCTTGTTCTATTCCTCTGATCTCTCAGTTTTTACTCCAATATCTGGCTCTAGGTTTTTTATTAATAAGACCTTTTAAGATTCATGTTACAGCATTGTTTTATACAGGTATAGAATATTCATCAAGAATACATGGTAAAGGGCTGGAGAGAAGGCTCAGTGGTTAAGAACATGCCTACTCTTCCAGAGGACCAAGGTTCAGTTCCCAGCACCCACATGGATACTCAAAACCATTTGTAAATCTAGTGTCAGGGGATCCAATGCCCTCTTCTGGCCTCTTTAGGCACAAGGCATGCACAAAATACGTGCAGGCAAAAAAAGTTATACACACAAAATAAAGTAAATCTATCTTTTTTTTAAAAAAAAAAAAAGAGAGAATACACAGTGGGCTGTCTGAAAGTTAGACTGTTTGATGTCTGTGCCTTTAAGCTTTGTACTCAATTACTGCCTTTAACAACTGTGTCTTTTTAATAGAATGTTGTACAATTTCTAACAGTGAAAGATTTTAATTCTTCCTTTTGAGATGCACTCTGTGATTGCAGATATCCCAGCAGTGGTGGGGAACATGTCACAAGCATCATTACTCTGACTGTTGCTAGCTTACCTAATTTAACTGGTATGTCTTCCCACATTTTTCACCCCATTATAGCTGCCAGTAGAAGCAGTGCTGTCCTCACATAAATGTTACAACAGTGTCGACAGGTGCAATACTGAATTCCGAGTTATAGACTGAGACCTCCAGCTAAACTGCCCACAACAACACCCAGACAACCTGGTATTTCTGGATTTATGAAAATAGTGGTGAATGCCAACTCCTCCTAAATAGGTGACAAGATCTGCTACCTGAATATAACTAAACTTTGGTATGAACTAAATGCAGAAATAATAGTAACTTCTTAGTGTCTTCCTCAAAATGTCCATCTATCATTTCTAATGTGCACATATACCTAAAGAAATACAGGGTATTTAACAAAATAGATGAGGAATCTAATTTAAAAATCAACTTTTGACAAGTTGCTAGGGGGAAACATATTGTATGTGAAAGGAAAACAATCATGACTTTTTATGGTTGAGATTAAAATGGTGCACCCATTTTGAACATAATGGGACTCTGAAAATCCAGCTTAACCTGTCAACTCAAAGATATTTTTAATTTTTCCTTGCTCTACCAGCCCAAGTTATTTTAGAAAACATTAGCAGATAAAGTTAACTGACTAGTACCCTTAAAAGTCAAAGCACTGTGGAAGGACTAACATCAGAAGCCCCAATTCTTGTTCACCACTGACACACTAATTTAGCAATAATACATGGGGAGAATCATCACTATGAGATTTTTACAATTCAATTAAAAGGTGACAGTATCCCAGGTAAGCACACAGATGAGAATGCTTGAGCGGGAAAGAAGAGCAATGTCATTTTCCTTTCGTCTGCAGGTGTCAGACCCTGTGAGAATGCCTGGCTCACTAATCAAGCCTCTCTTAAGGAGAATGAAGGAGTGAAATGTGCCCTTAAACTTCCACCTCTTCGGAGTGCTGCCCTGAATTGGTTTCTGTCTTGTCTCATTGAGAATACTGACATCCTCAGAACAGTTCAGGTGTCTTGGTTTGAGAACTAAGAGGAGAAAGCTGTAGCCTGCTGCAATAGGTATCTTGGCAAGAGCATATGAAAGGACCCAACTTGAGGATTCTTTCTCAAAAGTGCATATGAAGAATGAGGAACATACACCATGGCTAGGCATTTGTTCCCAACTGAAGACACTGATTGGGAACTCAACAATGTTTAAATGTCATGGCTATTCAGAATAAGGAAAGTGTGAAAGGGCATGGGCCACCACCACCTGACTTTTGTTTATGGCTGGCTATGACCTCTGATCTCCAGGCAAACTTTATTTATTAACATACAAATAAAATATCACATTTCAGCACAAATATCACCACACAAGTCTCTGAGAAAGAAATGGGCCAGACTCTCTAATTGAGAAATTGCACACATAGGCCTCTGTAAGATGCATCCTCCCCAAAGTTTAGAATTAATGTAGGTCAACCATGTATGAAGCAATCTATAACAAATGAGAGAAATGGCATTATTTTTCAAATACTGAGATTCCTACATGAAAATATGAGGCACATGAAAAAATAGGGAAAATGACCCAGAAGTACCAAATAAGGCTCCAGATCCTTAATCAAAAGAACTGGAGAGAGATAAAGAACACAAGAATGACTCCAGAATACCTGTTGTAAGAAGGTCCTGTGCACAAAAGACACACACAGGAAAGGACAAAAGGGAGAGCTGAGGCACAGAATACCTGAACTAAAAATCACACACAGAGGAGATTCAGCAGAGAGTTTTGTGATACAAACAAAGAATCGGGGGCCTCAGAAGGTGGTCATTTAAAAACATCCAGTGAGAAGAACAAAAGCAGTTAAATTAAAACTGAGAAATTTATTGAATAAAATCAAATGGACCAGTACCTACATCTTAACAGTTCCAGGAGACAGAAATGAGGTTCAAAAATATGATGGCCCATCTTGAAAAGACTCAAAGGGAAATCTACCACAATATACATCATAATGAATGCCAAATTTCAGAGACAGGGATTTGCCAAAAGCAAAAGATCACATGTAACAAAGTTCATAAGACAAGGGACAGATTTCCCAGCAAAGCTTTGTAGGTACAAGGAGGAGAAGATATATTCAAAGTACTGAAAGAAAAAAAAAAACTGCTAAGAATATTATAATTGAGAGACAGAAGGCGGGAGGGAAGAAAGGGAAGGAAAGGAAGGGGAGGAGCTAATTAATTAATTTACAGAAATGAAACCTGAGGACATTTGTCTCCACTCTAACTGCTTTATAGAAATTACACCTAGGTTCCTTCTGGTTAGAATGACAAGGAAAAACATCCTGCAAAGCAAAAGTGGGGGGTAGATGATGTGGTGTGTCAATAACCTTAAATTTGGATATTGAGTTTTAAACAGTATAAGCTAACACCTATAACTAAGATATGCTAGTAACCACAGAATGTGCTATAGAAATTGTGACTTTAGAAACTAAGCATGAGTAAGAGGCTAGAGTGCTAAAAGGACTGTCAAAGAAGTTTTGATAGACATAAAACAGATAATAAGAGGATTTTAGGTAAGCCTCCATGGCAACCACGAAACACTTGTCTTTTAATGATGAACAGAGGAAAGTGAGAAGGAATCCAAACTCCAAAAACTATAAAAGCAGTGAAGTACAAAGGAAGACAGAGAATGAGGACAGACAGGCACAAAATGCAAAGCCAACCGCAAGCTTAAAGTTTACTTACTTTTATGTGTATGTGTGTTTTGTCTGCAAGTAAGTGTTGCTCGAATCTTAAATGGTCTTATCATAAAAACCTGAAGCCTGATACTGGGATGAAAGCTGCAAGATCAAAGAAGCAGAGCAAGCCACAGCCATCACCTCTTACATCACCAACTCCTCAGCCTGAAAGACTTTAGTTTCTGTTTCTTCACGTCTTACATACCTTTCTCTGCCCACCATCACTTCCTTCTCAGAGCTGGAATTAAAGGCATGCGTGCTTCCCAAGCAAAGGCATGAGATCTCAAGTGCTGGGATTAAAGGCATGTGATTCCCAAGTACTGGGATTAAAGGTGTGTGCCACCACTTCCTGACTCTGTTTCTCTCCTAGGCTTAGTCAATCTCATGTAGTCCAGGGTGGCTTGGAACTCAGAGATCCTGACAGATCTCTGCCTCCTGAGTGCCAGGATTAAAGGTGTGTGCCACCACTGCCTGGCATCTATGTTTAATCTCGTGTCTTGTTCTGCTCTCTGATCTTCAGGCAAGCTTTATTAGGATACACAATATATCATAAGTAAGTACATGCATACCAGCATGCAGTGTCTGCAGAGACCAAAGGAAGGCACTAGATACTCTGGAACTAGAGTCACAGAGGGCTGTGAGATGTCGTGTGGATTCTGGGATCTGAAAATGGGTGCTCAACAAGAGTAGCCAGTGCTCTTAACTGCTGAGTCATCTCTTCAGCTACCCACACAAGTGCAAACACAGCACACCAAAAGCTGGCTTAATTCACTTTTTCCTCAGTGTTCCTCAGTTTTTTTCTTACCCAGATAAATTAATGCATAAATTCAAGAGAAACATTGAGGTAAAATATGAAATGTGAACTGAAGATGGCTTTATCTTTATTTAAGCAGATATAGGCAAGCAAAGATGTGTAATAACCATCACCTCCTTGAGTTCCCCACAGATTTTCTTTTCCTTTCAGAATTAGTGTTGTGATAAGAAATCATGATGTTCTTGGTTGCTAGTACATCTCACAGTACCTGTGACAAGTGGACTTCATCATCCCTCCTATGTGGGAAAGGCAGTAAAGATCCAAAGTTACCAATCTGAGTACAGACAGTTGTGTTTCAGTTAAGAACTTCCCTTCTGCTATGTTGACTTCTTTGCTGTACCATCACTTCAATCTCACCAGGATGAATGTTTCTGTTAGGTGGTAGGAGGTATCAGCACTTCCTGCAAACAAGTGGAAGGAAGTTGAGACCATAGTGGAACCGTGGCCACTTGCCATTCATTTATTTGTCATTTATAAATAAGATGCTTTAATGACAAATTGGTTCCACTTCTCAGAAGTAAAAATAATTTTAGTAAATGTATTCTGATGATGAATTATCAAGATGATCCATACCAGAAACACTTGCCAGTATTTTTAAAGAGATTGGCTTCATTTTGGGAACTACACACTATGACTCAAGTTTTCTTCTCACAAAGGTGCAGTATTCTCTTTCACAGCTAATTGGGCTCCTCTCACTAGCAGACAAATTAATCCCTGCAGCATTTAGGCATCTTGAGAAAGCTATGAATTTGCTCTGATTTCTGTGATAAATTACCACTTTATAAATATTTAATGGAGTTAAATAAAGGAGTTCATATACACGCTTGAATACTCTTACAATCAAGATATTTGTTTAAGTTATGGATTATCTTCAAGTGTGGCAAATATAAATCACCCCAAACTGCCTAAAACCATCAGCACTCATTTCTCTACATGTACCTCCACCATGGCCTTTGTGGTCCCATTGCATGCAGAAAAAAAGTCAAAACATGAAGAGAGCAACAGAGCCTTTGAAAGACCTCTCTAGAGTCCCCTGTGACTTTTGATGTATGGATGAACTGGATAGCATTGCTGCTTCAAGATCCTCAGGAGACAGAAGATAGATTTTTAGTATTTAGGTGCATTTCCCAGAACAAATTTGAATCTTTTAATGGAAAAGAAAAGTTATGTAAGGCAGCCAGCAACATCTTCAAATTATACAAAGATTGACAAAAAATATTCCGACATTTTCTTGTGCATTAGCTGATAAATGAGGGATATTTCATCTTTCATTTGCAAACTAAAATATGAAAATGATTTAAAGTGTACTTTGTATGTAATGTGGCTGTTTCCTGTGAATGAAGCCATCATGCCCTCAGCTTGGAACTAAGGATCATAAACAGAAACACCTGACCCAGCATAGGGATGTCAAAGATCACACATACCCAACTAGACCACAGTAGATCCAGAAACTGACACTTACTGCTTGCATATTTGCCAGATAAGAAGACCTTTGAACGTAGTCCTCATTACAGCTCAGGTACCTTGTATGTGCTATAAAGACACACTTAAAAAAAGTCGAGCCGGGCGGTGGTGGCGCACGCCTTTAATCCCAGCACTCGGGAGGCAGAGGCAGGCGGATCTTTGTGAGTTCGAGGCCAGCCTGGTCTCCAAAGCGAGTTCCAGGAAAGGCGCAAAGCTACACAGAGAAACCCTGTCTCGAAAAACCAAAAAAAAAAAAAAAAAAAAAAGTTGATCATATTTACAAAAGAAGTAATAAGTGACCATTGAATTTATATTAAATATGCATAGAAGAGGTGTGCACATGGACCAGTTGATATATTTTTGAAGCTAGAAAAGAAAACAGTGATCAAAGGTTTGAGATATACACAGTACTGCAACAAAATAGCAACTTCCCCTTTTGAATTAAATATGCACAAACTTAGCTCTGCAGTTAACTGACACTTTAAAATTCAACAACATGCATATTAGTGGAATAACGTATGGTATTTCAACACACACGTATATATTATGTTTAAGTCTGAATATATATATATATATATATATATATATATAATCCTTAAAAGTTTATAATTTCTTCAAGGTGAGCATTCAAACTCCTTTCTCCAGGCTTTTAAGTTGTTCAGTTTCCCACTGTTATCGATACTTACCTAGTGTGAAGGAGCATGTCAAAACCTTATGCTCTCACCTCATCCCAGTGTCCATTGATCAATCTGTGCTCCTTCTTCCCAGCATTAACTCTCAACAGCCTTTGGTAACAGCCATAAACCCTCAACTTCTGTGAAATTGACTTTTTTAAAGATCCCGTGTATACATGACATCATGTGCTGTCTTCTTGTGTCTGCTATATTCCACTCCATATGATGATCTGAAGTTCCATTCATATTGCTGTGAAAAAATCAAATATCATTCTTTTGTGTTTCTGAATAATATTCCACTGTGTACATGCCACATGCTCTTTAACCATTGAGCAGCCCAGGGGCACTTACTTGTTTGCCGTTTTGTGACTGTTGGCCATTGTCACTTGCATTCTGAGTGAGAAAAGTACAAATCTTTCTTCAAAGTGCTGACTTCATTCATGTATAATGAGTTTATGTCTTTGGGTTAATAACTGTATCAAACAATTTAGAGGACATCTCCATACTGTTTTCACAATGACTCTACCAATTTAGATCCCTAACAAAGCGAGTGAGTGAGTGTTCCATTTTCTTCTGTTTTTTTTTTCCATTTTTTATTATAGTAATACATTTAATTGGTGGAGGAACACTGCAATACACCTGTGGAAATCAGATATCAGGCAACTTTTATGTGTCACGTCTCTCCTTCTGCCTCATGGCTCATGGGGATGGAATGAGGTTATCAGGTTTGGCAGCACACCTTTACTTGCTGAACCATTTTGCCAGGCAGAGGACTCTATTTTTTTCACATCCTCCTCCTTTTGTTATCTTTAATCTTTTTGTTTAGTAGATAGTACCTTTAATCAGAAAAATATTACCAAGGGTTAGTGGTTAAAAAAAAGTAGTATTTGGGAAAATAGGGTTAAATACAAGGAGATACTGGAGGAGAAGGATTCAAAGTTATTGCCTGTGAAAATAGATGTGTGAGCTGTCAACATGTCTGAGGACTGGGAAATTTCTGTTTGCTACCACAGGATGAACATCTCAAGTAGTAATTTTGGCAGTAGCCATTCTTACAGAGGGAGGTGCTATCTCATTATGGTTGGATTCTAATTTACCTGCTTGATAGTGATGTTAAGGGATTTTCTTTCCCATTACCTCCTTGGACATCTGTGTACTTTCTTTTAAAGAATGTCTGTTTATGTTTGTTGCTCATTTTCAATTAAATTTTCAACTTGCCTGAGTCACTTTGATCTTTGATTGGCATTGAGGCTACAGTAGTAAGTATGTTTCCATTTATGCTCTTGAGGAGTTAAGAGTCTGATCCAGAACAGAGAGTGACCCATGTAAGCCAGGATCACAGTTCCATAGGCCATCATCCATACAACATACTAAATTAAGGATGTCACCCTCACCAAGTGTACCACAGTAAATTTGTTCATCATACATATCTGGAAAATGATGTTTTTCTCAAGGAGAGGGGGGCATGTTACTGCATAATGTCACTTTTAAGGATTAAGTAAGGTGATATACATGTATTTTATAAGGACAGTAAAGTTTAGCTATGGGGAAAATATATTGCAGTTCCAACTTGTTTTAGGAACAGCTAGGTTTTGGAACGAGATGGCCTGAATTCTAATTCTGACTTTATCATTCTTTAGCTGTGATAGAAAGTATTTCCTCCTCTGTGAAATAATAACCATAATTTACAAAGGACCCTCACAGGGGAACAGAAAAGTTAATGAGATGTTTAATTCATACAATCAGGCGTTTTGAATAATTTTGATTAATAGCTTATTAATGGAAACTGGAATATTAAGCCTTGGAGTCCATTGTATTGGATAGTGTTTGATGGATATTTTCCTAACTAAGCTATATTATTTGATTTGTCATTGTTAATAAAATATGGTAGTTATAATTTAAGCTTTCCTTCATTTTAAAAGTCATTACAAATCTGGAGACTAATAGAGTGAATTAACTCAGGCTTCACGAGTACTTAGCACTAACCAAATTTGTACTTCATAGGCAGGTGTTTGCATGAGTTTTATAGCAAAGTTTATTGTTATGGGACTTAGGGATTTGTCTTTTATTTGTTCTTTGCATAGACTGTTAATATCAGATAATTCAGGCTTCTCAATAAATGGAAACAGGACAAGTAACGTGGATTTTTTTTTAAACCCTGCAATGGACACTGTAGTACTTATATCAATATTTCACTTTTTTTCCAGAATAAATGTGGTGATTTGAATAAAAATGGCCCCCATAGATTCATAAATATGAATGCATGATCACTGTGAATGGCACTATTAGGGTGTAATCTTGGAGTAAGTGTGGCCTTGTTGAAAGAAGTATGTCACTGTTGAATAAACTTTGAGATTCCAAAAGCCCAAGCAAAACCCAGTGGCTTTGTTTCTTCCTGCTGCCTGTGGATCCAGGTGTAGAACTCTAGGATCCTTCTCCAGCACCATGTCTGCCTGTGTGCCTCCATGCTTTCCACCATGCTGATTATGGACTAAATCTCTGAAGCCATAAGCATGCCCCCATTAAATGCTTTTCTTTATAAGAGTTGCCATGGTAATGGTGACTCTTCACAGCAATAGAATACTAAGACAATAAGTAATTTCCAATTGAAAGGGAAGCTGTGTTTCTGACCTTTCTAGATTGACCTGCATCCATTTCCAGTGAGGTATTTAATTTACCCCTTTTGATGATTATTGCTCTTGATACTCGGAGAAACAATCAGCTTAAAACAAACCTTCATTCACAGCAGGTGGTTAAAGATCAATCTAAAATTCTAAAGCCATATAAGAGGTTAAGAGTTAAACAAAATTCTTATTTTCTAAAAATCTTGGCACATGCCCAATTGTCAAGAGTTGGGTCATCACTCACTCTGTCTCCCATTCAGTCCAAAGTGATAGAGACAAGCTCAGAAACTGTCTCCTTCTCTTGGCTGTGTTCAGACCATAGAATTTGAGCAAACAGAATAAATCACTTTTAGCACAACACAAAATGAAAACATTAGCACACAATTTTATTGTGCTTTGCTGTATCTGTTATAACAGTGTCATGTATGTTTGAACAACAGAAACTGGGTTTGTTTTTCTTCATTCTGGAGGGTGGAAATCCAAGCCAATGGCTGACAGGTGTGATTTTTCCTGAGATCTCTCCTTGGCGTATGGGTGCTTCCTTCCCCTTGTAGCTTCACACAGTCTCTTTTTGAAAATATTCTCTTCCCATAAATACACCCATCAATTACATTAGGGATTACCCAATCAGCTTGGTTTTAATCACTTCATTAAAAATCCTACCTCCCAAAGCAATTACATTCTGTAGCATCAGCACTTAAGTTTCCATGTGTGAGCTTTGAAAGAACACAGTGCATCTCAGAACACTCTGTTTAGAGGTCCATTTATGGATTTCTGTAGTTGGAAATCAACTAGAATGTACAATCCAGCAGTAACATGAGATGTTATGTCTTTTCATGCTTTATCAATAGGCAATAATTTTTATGATCAAGAACCTGCTTATAATCTTAACAAATTCTGACAGCAAATTAAGTAGAAGATCTAATAAAACCTTCATCTTGGTGATGTGAAATATCCTAAATCAGATACATGTCTTTCACTAGATATAGAGTATTTTATAAGTGTATCTGTTTGTCTAACTCTTTAATTTTCTAAAGCCTACATGCATAATGAAGACAGAGTAGAAAGTACCATTTTAGGATTCAAGTTTAAGAAAGATGTCATTCCTGTCCTCCCCAGACAGCTGCTGACTGAGGACTTTCAGAGCCTTCCTTAGTGGAATACTACCGCTAAAAGGATGAACAGATAGAATTTTCTGTAAAGCAAAGCACACTCCAAAAACAGGAAGTGTGTTACTTCACACTGTTTTTGTTGTCTGACTTTCCACTGGAATTGACCTGAATTAATCAAGGAAACTCGCTTCTTCCCCGTGTTTTCAGATGAATTTTGGCTGATAGTGTCCACGGTTCCTGTCAGTTACTAGTATTTGCTTCGTCACTAGCATTCTTTGGTATAAATTACAGACATCATTTTGGTGCTTCTAGATAGATTGCTCTCCAATCCCATTCATTGTGCAGATTGTCTGACAAGGTATTATGTGCTTGGATACATGCACATCCATTTACAGCTTGGGATTTTACTTATCATGTGTTCACTCAATCTCTGTCATCAGAAAGCCTGTTATATACCAGTATGCTTTGGGGGACATAAATTCCCCTTAAGTATATACCTAATGTCTTCCTTATCATGGTGGTCAGAATATCATTTTTCACTAGTAGTTTCTCCCAAAATTATACCAGTTATCATTCCCTAGATGTCTGGGTTTGGCTGGCCCATTGCTTTTAAGCCAATGGAAGGAAAGATTTGGGACGAGTTGCTCATGTTGTCACAGCCTGGAGAGTGTGTACAGGATATGGTAGGGAAAGAGGAGGGAAGAGTATAATGCCAGGCATGCCATTCTTGGATGAACTGTCTGTGACCTACTTCTTCCAATGAAGTCCATTTCCTACCATTTTCTCCACTTGCCAGTGATGCCAACAAAATATGAATCCATCAGTGGATGAAGCTGTCGATGAAGTCAAAGTCCTCCTAATCCAATGACTACCTTGCACAGGCCCCATATTTAAGCACTACAGCAATGGGAAGCAAGCATTCAACATGTGAGTTCTTGGAGAATGTTTCAGATCCAGCCCTAAAACCACCATTTTATGAGAAAGGACATGTTTTTCTAATTCCAAAAAAGAAGCCTAAATTAAAGCTTCAAGAAATTGCTATATTTTTTCTCATTTCTTAAGTGAAAACACAGGGTCTAAAATTTAAGTCATTGACCGAGAAAACAGAAGAGTGAAAGAGAAGCAGTTAATGCCTAGGATGCTAGATGCAGATCCTTGCATAGGCTAATGTGTCCCTCCTCACCATGCTAATGATTTGGTAACAGCCTAAAGAATGGTTGCAGAGAATATCAAAAAGGGGAGGTTTGGATGCTTTAGTAGACAGCAATAAATAAATGGAAGATGGTATTTTTTAAATATTTTTGTTAAGTCATCCATTTGTTGTTTAAGTTTCCTAGCACCACCCCCTGCCCAGTTTATTTAACAAAATCTGTAGTTTAAACATTCCTCTACATGTAAAATAGACTTTCTGCAAGCTTTTCTATTGTACAATAACCCTTTCCATCCCAGAAGCTAAACATTGATAAATGCCCATGGTTTTCACAATAGACAAGTAACAGCAGTGCCAGAGCAAAGGAAAACATAACAATAGGTGTCTTCATGTCACACAACAGATGAGAAGGAAGAAGAGGAATAGACAGAGGGGGAAGGAAGGAATAGAAGTAAATGTCCAATGACAAAACCATGCTGCTTCATAAGATGAAAAGACCCATGGCTAAGTGTAAACCTCAGATTGAGCCATTGGAGTGTGTGTGTGTGTGTGTGTGTGTGTGTGTGTGTGTGTGTGTGTGTGTGTATGTGTGTGTTCACTCATGTTTGCATGATACTAATTACTGACCTCAATTTACACTAACCAAATTTCTCACTAGCACTTCTGTGTTACTGAGTTACTGACAGTGAAGAATATTCTGTTACCCAAGGATTAATCTGAAAGACTAAAGGCATGATCATTTTAAAGGAAATGATAAACCCATAAGTTCCAATTATTTAAGACAGTTAATTGGTCAGGCTAAACTACTGCTTATGAAAATATGATATTTTTCACGGAACTACTAGTGCTTCATGACTCTTTCTGTATGTAGATTTACTTCAGAATAAGCTACACATACGTGGAAGATTAGAAGGTAGCTTATATTGTCTAGTTATAAAAATCCCTCTCATTGGAGTGTTACATTCTAAATCACCCCAGGACATACATGTGATTTCCTAAGGTTTGTTCTAGATATGAAATATGATAAAGGATAATATTGAATATGTTAACCACAGGATGTTATTGACATGCCAAGTATGTTGCCAAGAGAAAGGTAGAGAAAGTATAACAAGTAAAGAAAATTAACAGAAAGAAAGCAAGGGAGCACTCAGATTTTCTTCTATTTAAAATTTTGACTAAAATAGTTCTGCAGAACTAGCCAGGTTTTTTCATAATATCTTTCAAGCCTTTTTTTTTTTTAAAAAAAAATAGGCTTTTCACAAAAGTCACAGACATACTTACATTTTTGTTTGCTGATAGACTATTTCTGCCAGCTGAAATGAGTTCTTTTGGTAAGTTAATATTGAAAATGATGGGCACCTGTTGATTACCACCCATACATTCTTTTATTGGTTCTTCCCAGTGTACCTAGTGGCAGCTAGTTTTCAATTCACCACTTTTATATGACAACTATAGGCTTTTAATGGCTTTTACTTTAGCCTAAAGTAATAATGTATATTTTTGATATTATTTTGATATAACACATAAAGGCCAGGGATAAGAGAGGTCTTACAGATAGACACTTGGGCACTGATGAAGTGGGAGTCCTATCTCCTGTCTTCCTACCTCTGCCTTCTCAGGAAACTTATTTATGTGCCATTTCTAAAGCTCCAAGATCTCATATTTCAGATACAAAAGTGACGTTTTAAATAATTTTTATTATCTTGTTTTGATCACTTCCAAATATGTGTCATTGAGATAACAGAATTTGTTTTTTAAATGTGACTTTCATTGCTATCAGCATGGACCTCTGCCAGTATCTTTCCATGGAAACTGACGCATAATCATACGATATAGTTTAAAAACTTTCCAATGAAGTGCTGCAATAACTAGAAAATCAAGAAGTATCTAAGAGTCACAACAAAGAGAAATCACCAGCAGAACCTCAATAACCCATAAAGATGGTTGTCCAAGAAAAACATGAGTTTATTATATAAAATCCCAAAATACACTGAGAAACCAGCAACCACAAGAAGTCTATCCATGAACCAGAGCGCAGAAAAGAGACCGAGAAGAGTCTTAGTACAGAGGGTTCAGATACCTGAGTCTTCTAAAGTGGGCATCTCAAGAAACATGGATGGAAATGTGAGAAAAAGACAGTCTATAAAAATAACCAGATGAATTTGTAAGACCAGGAAAAGAGGAAGCTGAGCAACAATTCAGGATGATGCATCTGTGAGGTTTCCACGGACAGAAAGCTACTGCTTCTGTGTCTAAGGGAAGAGAGCAGAGGTCAGAGCAGGCAGAAGCAACTGCCATTGAAGCTGTAACCAGGAAGCCACAATGCCAGAAACAGCACATTCAGTGGGCTATTGGGTGCAACTGTGCATCATTAACTCTTCATTTCACAAATGTATTTATTTTAGGAGGTACAGAATCCAGACATTTTCAGATCAACAACTGTGCTCATTTAAAAATCTCCTGACTCACTTGAAAGAAACTATTCAAGGAAGATCTTCAAAACCAAGAAAAGTGGTTTTAAAAGTAGATAATTCAGTGAAAAATAATAAGCACCTATTAAATATATAAATTTATCTAGGCATGGAAGAAATTTCAAGATAAAAAATAAAGAGAAAAATGGAAGAAAGGCAAAACAGAAAACAGAAAGCAAAATAAGCCAGGAAACATGAATCCAAATTAGTGTCAATGAACACAATTATAAATATATTCTCATTAAAACTGATGTTTAAACATATATTTAAAATGCAAAACAAGGAACTGGGAAGGTGTCCCAGTAGTCAAGAGTACTTGCTGCTCTTGTAGGGGACCTGGATTCAGTTTGCAGCTACCACACAGCAGCTCACAACCACCTGTTACTCCAGCTCCAGAAGATCTGATAACCTCTCCTGGCTTCCTCAGCACTGCATGCATATGGCGCACAGACATGCATGTAGGCAAACACTCAAACAGATAAAATAAGATAAAATACAAAACAATAATTTCTTTCCAAGAGATATTTCTCACTTAAGATGAGTGTGTGTGAAACAGTGTTCCTTGGGACATTAATGTTGAATATATACTTGTAGTTAGAAGTTTTCCTATGTACCAGCCAGCCAGTGGTCAGGACAAATCTTTCCCATTGGTGTCCCCCAAGTAAACACACAGAGGCCTATATTAATTACAACTGCTCAGCCATTAGCTCAGGCTTATTACTAACTAGCTCTTATGCTTAAATTAACCCATAATTCTTATCTATGTTTAGCCATGTGACTTGGTACCTTTTCTCAGTTCTGCCTTGTCATCTTGCTTCCTTTGTGTCTGGCCAGTGACTCTTGACTCAGCCTTCTACTTCCCAGAATTCTCCTTGTCTGCTTATCCCGTCTATACTTCCTGCCTGGCTACTGGCCAATCAACATTTTATTTATCAACCAATCAGAGCAACATGCAATCACAACATATAGAACAGCATTCCATAGCACATAATGCCCTGTGTTACAAGGTAAACAGGCTAAAAGTCAAACAGCAGCATTGGTTGCCCAATCATTGTTTCACAGTTAAAGTTAGCTCACTAGGATGTTGTAGCCTCCTCATATTCAACAATATAGATAGCCTCAAATAGACAAGCAAAATATAACAAATAAGAAAAATAAACAAGTTCACTATCATCTTTGGAAAATATTCACATTTTCTTACTATTTAATAGAAACAAAAGCAATATTCACATTATTATACATTCATTTTGAAGCATGTTTTGACTCTTACAGTCAACAAACAAATTCTGAATTGAAAGAGGATAAAGATGATGCTAAAACTGATGGACACTTAAGTCAAAATGAAAATAAGAGCCTGGTGAGGAAGACCAAGAAGTTGGTGAAGCTATGGACATCAGGGAAGCTGCAGGGAGTGAAGGATGGAGTGTGGCTACTGGAGGAAGCACCACTGAAAGAGAAACATCTAAACAAAAATGGATAAGTGCAGGGATTCCAGAGAAATGATACTGCCAAGGTAGAGGCCTGAGACAAGAGTCTGTTACATTTGCTCAAGTTCAGTCAACTGAGCATATGTAACATGGGATCAAATAAGATAGAGGGAAACGTGAGATGAGGAAAAGTTACACAGGACCTCATGGGCAATTACAAGAACTGAGTAAAACAGAAGTCATCAGTCACAGAAAAATCTGACTCTTGACTTAAAAGGTCTTAATGGAGCAAAGATCAAAAGAGAAGCTTTGACATTTCTTTAGTGGAGAATGAGTTCACCCTTCCCCGAAAAAGTCAATAGCCAGTGGAGAGAACAAGTTCTTCCTGACTCCGGGAAGGAACTAAGAAGAAATGACAGGCACAGATGCTACAGGTGAAATTACTATGTACCTGGTATTTCTTAGTGGCCCCACAAGGAAAGGGGATAAAGGAAAAAGGTTTTGGAGTCTTTGGGGTTTTGTTTTTAGGGTTGTTGTTGTTGTTCCCGAAACAATCACAAAATTGTACAACTCCATCAGAGTTGTCTGGAGTTCCACGATGTTTACCCAGTCTTAAACAGGGACTTAATTCAGGTTTTCCCAGAAACCCATCTTCCTAAACAAATTAGTCAATGTTATTATTCTTTCTCCAGTAAAGGAAATCATGTGTTCTATTTTCTCATATTAGTATGAAATACTGAGATTAAAGTATTTTATAATCTGAAAAGTCCTAAAAATTGTCAGCATGATTGGGACCATGGTCTTGCCTTTTACTCATATCCATCAGAATTTTCACTGTATTAACCATGGTGATTCATCTACCTGGAGAGAATATACAGTACCATTGTTGTGAGTGGTCATTACCATATGAAAAATTCTAGAGAAAACTCCAGAATATTATTTCAGCAGTTCTCAGTCCAAAGACTGACCACTGGCCTATGTGTCCAGAAATTCTTCATAGAAGGAAAACAGGTTGAAGGCAGAATTTAATCTCATATCTGACTAGAAGGACTGATGTCATTTATATTCTAAGCTATGGTGGGTTATTTATATACTTTTGTGTATTTCCAAAAGAATGACATTTATTCTTTGATGTCAACCACCTCCATTTTCCTTCAAGAAATGAATACTTTATAGTCCCTTGGCATGCATTTCTTCTATATCTAAGCAGTTATCATATGTGGTAGTACTTCCTTCTCTGAGACAGAAGTCTCCATTGGAAGGATAAGTAATGTGAATAAAAGAAAAGAACTTCTTCTGCCAGCTCTGCTCAAGTTGGGGGATCTGCAAGAAACAGGAAGTCTAAGCATGAGTCTTAATCTTGCTCTAAAATACTGACCTCAGAGAGTCCTTATGAGACCAAATAGAGGCATAACCATAGACACATTAGCCCTGTACTGGAGCAAACATTTCTATCAAATGCCATTCATTAATTTGCTAAATACTTTCAAATAAATACACGATTTTCAATTGGTTTGGCCAGGCCCATAAGATATGACTTCTGCCAGACTCCAGGGTAGGATAACTGTGTAGGATCCTTAGGTGTAAGATCCAGAAGACAAAGTTGGGGATGAGAGGAAGGTCACCGCAGCTTCTCTGAAGGAATGGGGTCCATTCCCTGGTGACTTTTGGGTTCTCACTCATAGACACCAACCATTAAAAAGCATGAAAACTAAATATTACAAATAGATATTCTTTCATGATTTAGTTGCTGGGCATATTTCTAAATCTCACAAGTTAGTCATTTTTTAAGGACTTTGCTAAAGGATGCTTTCTATCCCTGTACTACCTAATTTGTTTACAAGATCCCTTCATGAAGATAGCAGCCTTCTGTTAGACAGTGCTACTACCTAGATGGACTAAACGTATAAAATCTTTTCTGAAAACTTAGAAGGGAAGAAATTGATGCAAGGCCTGAATTCTGATGTTTAAGACCTTGACTTTTTCCTGTTGCTACATAAGTTACTGTCATTCATCTCAGGTTTTTCACAAAGCATTTGTTTGCTACATCTGCAGAGGAAATTATATAGTGTTCACATTCTAGAACTGGTTTCCTTTTATACAAAGAAAAATTTAACGGTACCTATCAAATTTTTATTCTATTCTTTTGGGAAAAAAATAAGGGGTGAGCTGAAGAAATAGCTCAGTTGGTAAAGTTTCTACCACTCAAGCATGAAGTCCTGAGTTCAGATCCCAAGAACCAAAGTAAAAAGATATTCACAGTAGAAGTAACATTCACTTCACAGACAAGTAGATCCCTGGAGTTCATTGGCCCATCAGTCTAGACTCATCCAGGTTCAGTGAAAAGCTCTGTCTCAAAGCTTAAGTTGATAAACCATCAAGGAAGACCTCAGATGCTAAGCTCTGGCCTCCACTTGTATGTGTGCATGTGTACCTACATGCACATGGGCACATATGGACATATGCATAAGTCACACAAACACAAACAAATGAAAAATCAGTTTCAAAAATGGAGAAAATGTTCCATTGTGTTTGCTGGTTTTCAAGGCATATGATCCAGAAATATAAAACTGTTTCCTCTCTGAAACCACTGATGATTATTGCTCATTGAGAAATTACTGCTATCTCCCTCTAGACACCTGACTTAGCTCCAAACCCCACAGCCTTTTGCCTGTGTTTCTGGTATAGGAATTTTACTTTTTCTAGATAGTTTGTTTAAATGAAATTCATTCTCTTCACAGTGATCTTCCTTTTTGACTATAGTTTGCCCATGATGTATTCAACATATTTAACCAAGATCCCTGAGTACTGACTGTTTCTATGCTGTCATTTGTCATTCAACTTGGATCCCTATAAGCACTCAGTTATACCCTGCACATGCATACTCTGGAGATCAGATTATTGTGGTTTGGACTCAACCCTCCTTCAAAAACTTACCACTGATGAAGTAAGGCCCACTCCACTGCTCCTTCAACTCTTTTTTAAATACAAATCTAAGTAAAGAGACTTGGAAGACCATGGAAGTGACAGTTTAAAGGCTTTGCAAAATTAATGTTCATAGTATGTTGCCACTGTACTCTTTGACTTTATAGTTTCCTTTACCTACAAGAGTATAAATCTATGTTTACTATTATTTCTAACTATATGTGACAATCATCCTTTTATCTGCATAATCAGGCTGTCCTTGCATTTTTAGTCCTGTTTTGTGATTTATTTAGTTTAGTATGGATTATTTCTATCAAAGTGTTAATTTATAGATACATAAGCTATATTGTAATGACTAGTTTTATGTCAATGGCACAAGCTAGAGTTGTTTTGGAAGAATCTCAATTAATAAAATGTACCCCATTAGGTTGGTCTGTGGGTAAGTCTGGGATTCATTTTCTTGGTTAATCATTGATATGAGAGGGCATAGCCCATTGTGGGTTGTGCCAGCCTTGGGCTGGTGGTCCTAGGTACTATGAGAAAGCAGATTGAGCAAGCCATAATGAGCAAGCCAATAAGCAGTATTCTTTCTTAGTCTCTGCCTCAATCTCCTTCCTCCAGATTTCTGCCTTGAACTCCTGCCCTGACTCCCTTCAAAGATGTACTGTGATGTAGAACTGTAAGCTGAAATAAAGCCTTTCCTCCTCAAGTTGCTTTTGGTTGTGATGTCTTATTACATCAATAGAAAAAACTGAAATGTGAATGATGTTGTGAATATTAGATACTTTTAGATATGCTGAGCTGTGTAAAGCTGTAGTCATATGTGGTTACTGAAATTCCCATTGGAATAAACTAGGAATTAACTAAGACTCAATAAAATTATTAAATCCAAAGTTTAGTTCCTCTGTGTCACTAGCCAGTTTAAAGTCCACAGTGGCTGTGCATAGCCAGCAGATGGACACCACAGCTGCCCTACATCCCCATCCTCTCAGAAACTTGTATAGCAAAACCCACAATGAAAGAGAGAGACTAGTCATAATGAAATGACCATGGTAAAACCTGCCTACAATAGACATTGAGGATGCTTATGCCTGAAAACTTATTCTTTCCCCAACTTCCATGTCCATCATGATCCAGTCAGAGCTGAGGAATTGGTGAGGTGAGGTTAGCTGTGGTTGGTTCTGTCTCTCTGATCTTTCAGTGTTCACCCCAATACCTTGCTCTGGGTTTGTTTTTATTAATAAGACCTTTTAAGACTTGTGCTACAAGTTAGTCTCTCTCTTCCTCTTCCATCCAGAATAAATCTACATCAACCAAATTTTATTCCTAGCCACACTCTCATTCCAGGCCACAATTCCATATCAATGTAAGTGTGTATTCTATTCCAGACAAGTCTGAAGTTAAAATCATTTTACTGTGAGAATCACTAGCCTTTCAAATTATTCAGTGGCTCCTCTGATAGACCACCAGGTGATGTAGCAAGACTTTGCACTATCTCTTTGGTCATTCTTCACTCTTACAGTATTCATCCTACCTTCTCTCTTGTCCTGAGCCCTGATCCCCCTCTCTATTTGTCATTGAATTTATCAATTGAATTTGCTTCCCTTGCATTTTCAAATATGTAATTGATGTTTGTAGGAGTTCTTCAACACTGAACAATATCTGATCAGAATCATGCAGAACTTGACTTTACTGACTACTACCATGAGCACCCTTTGGAATAGGGTGAAGGGTTATTTAAAGGTTCACAAATGGTTGAGACCTGGTTAGATTGGGGAGACAACAAACAGGCTTTGGGGAGACACCAAACAGATTGCAGACACCTTTGGCTTACAAATTCCAAATGTCCACTCATGCTGTTTGATATTTACATGAATACACATACTTCTCAGAAAAGGACATGTGGGGCACACTTCCTAGAGTTTCTCAATGAGACAAACCATCTGCCTCACCTGTGGTCCTCACACTTCATCTCTCATTGCTGGAACTATTAACACACTCCACTGGGGGCATGCCAGGCTGGAGAATAGATGGTGCAGCTCATTTGCAGAGTTCTGGAGGTACTACAAGGTTTCATCCTTGGAAACTTTGTTTATCCATCTAATGCACACCATGCATCATAAATTGTACTGGTTGAAGAGTTTGCGCAGACAGCAGTGTGATCCCCAGAAGACTGGAGTGTCAGTTATATAACACTGTGTACATGAATGTGTGTCTCCCAGTGGGCACAACATTTACAATTCTAAAGAATAAAGAGAATTTTAATGTCTTCAATGTTTGCTTCCATGACCATGTGATATACATAATTTATAGAAAAATTTCTTGGGCTCTGGTTAACTTTTCAGTAGTTCTTGAAAGTAATCTCACTGAATGAAGCTGACATTTAAGTGACACCAGGACAGCAATCAAAACACAACACGGAATCAGCATATTAACAAACAAATATACATATATTTATATAGTGTTGTTTGATTACTGAGTAGCTTATATATATAAAACATTCATATATAGGTAGACGTCTAGTATTAATTTTATGTACATGAAGGATTTTTAACTCATTTAAAGATATCTTTCTTAGTAGAGTAGTAGGCATATAATTTCCATACAATCATGAGTCCATGGGAATAATGAAGTAAAAATCAGAAAGCAGGGGGCAGGAAAGACTGGTTACATCTTCTACATCCTGTTTGGCTATGAGTACATCACTGAGAAACTCTAAGCCTTTACTTACTCAATTTAAAAATATTCTTTTGGGAGACGTCATTGTGTATTGAATGAAACAGGAGTAAATGGTGAGACATTATATATGCTTCAGTATTATTCCTAAAGTCAGAGAATAATACTATAATAGGGTATTTAGATCTTCAGATAGTATGATGTGGATAATAGGCCATTTTTATTTATCTAAGTATTCTTAAATTATCATATATGATCTCTTAAATTGAATTGATCAGTTGAAGTGTACTGTATTAACATTTTCATCTCTAAAAATTGGCAGTTATTATGTATGGATGTCTCTTTTTTTCTTTTCATACATACATGGTCTTGATTAATTCTCTCTCCCCACCTACCTGTCATTGACTTTGTTTGTACCCTTCTGGACCCCAGTATTCTCAATCCCACACTCTTATCACATGTGTTCTAATACCTGCTCCATCCTTTTCTTCTTCTTCTCAAGGGCCTCTTTCTAGTTTCCTGATCACTACCCATGCCCTTCCTACATGAATACTTGTGCATAAAAACTAAAAGCTAGATAAAGAAATACATGTGGTGTTTGCCTTTCTGAACCTTACTAGGTATAATTTGTTTCATTCATCTTCCTGTAAATTTCATTTTTCTTTACAGGTGAATGAAATTCCATTAAACATATGAACCACATTTTCATTATCCATTCATTCATAAGTTATGGTCATCTAGGCTGACTCCATTTCCTGGCTATTGTGAATAACAATGATGTGGGTGTACATTCCCTGTCATGGGATATGGAGTACTATGGGTTTGTTCCCAGAAATGGTATGACTGGGTCATATGGGAGTTCTATTTTTAGTTTTTTGAGGACCCCCACACATACTGATTTCCATGGTGGCTTCTCTAGTCTGCCTTCCTGCCAGTGGTGGATAAAGGCTCCCTTTCTCCACATTCTCTCCAGCACTTGCTATAGTTTTCCTTTATATGGTGGTTCATCTGGCTGGGGTGAAATGGAATCTCAAAGCAGTTTAATTTATGTGTCTGCAATGTCTGTGAATGTTTTCTATTTCTATGATGACTGAAACATTTATTTCCTCAGATATTTTTCTCCACAAGGCTAAATGTTCCTATTCTTTAATGAATAAAGGGAAGTTTTGACATTTTTTCCCTAGCACAATGTACACAATAGTATCACTTCATAGTTTCTTTTCTATTTACCAAAATTGTGATTCATAACCATTTCTTCACCTGCTCTGTTGCCCTGTGACATATCACAAACCACCTCATCTGTGATGACATGTCTAATCCTCACAATAAGATAGTAGAAGTGACCATGACTTTACTGATGAAAAACTGAAGTACAGACTAAGTGAGCAAGTTTCCCTGATGCCATCTTCTAAGAGAAAAGATTTTTTTTATTTTTATTAAGAAATTTTTATTTATTTTGCATACCAGTCACAGAAAGGATTTTAAACTGGGCCCCACAGCCAACAGTCAGCATGAAGCCCACCCCATCTTTGTCATGCTTTACTCCTAACATTGCATATCTCCTGACATATCTTTGGTGTTCCCAGAATGCAGCCTCTACAGACTTGGTCCTTGGATTCCAATTGTAATCATTCAAGTGCAAACTCCCTGACTCTTGAAAGCACCTCACCTATTTCCCACCATAGCTACATGTAAATGGACTTCTATTCTCACATAGTAGAGATATTAAAAACAATAGTTTTCTCAGGAATGGTTTACAACCTAGGTAACTTCTCATTTCATAGCAGAAGTTAATTATGATAAGTAAAACTGATTTCTTTAAACTACGTGAGGGCTGAAGATGTAGGTCAGTGGTAGAGTACTTACTACATTCAAGACCCCCTCAGTTCAATCCCCAGGATTAAAAAACATACTTTTACACATCTATGGAGACATTTGCATATGCAAGTTATTGTTGCTCTATTTAGTACATTGAACTTATAAGTCAATATCCACTTAAATTATCATTACACTGTCATGGAAATTCATATGTTTACTAATTGATATTATTAAAATTGTATTGAATTGGTTCAAGAGTCAGGAACTAGAAAACCTGATACAATTTAGTTTGCATGTCTAACCCTCATGGCAAAAGTTAGGATCCCTTCCCACAATACAATATTAAAGCAAATTGTGTCTTAACTCCTTCAGGTACCTCTTTTGTTACAGCCATGGTACCATCATTATCTCAAGATCAATAATTTTTTCTCACCTAAAGTGAGTTTCAAATGGAACTAAGATTCAAGTTATAATTGTATATTCTGAAATTTTTTATATCTTATAAACATGTCCACAAGCACATTAATATGTATATATAGTAATAATTATTGTTGTTAATAATGAAACAATAACAATAATAATAAAGAAATCCTTTCAGATTCACCCAGTAGCATGGAAAGAAATAGCAAGTCCATTCCTGAAGACTAATCATTGAAATGTTCAGGGCACGTTCTTCCTTCCTAAAGGGTTACTTTCTTATTTTTTTATAAATGTGCTTACTTTCAAGTGATTATTCTTTCTTAATAACTTCCCTTTGGAGTGATTGCACTATTATGATAAATTGTCATAGACTGAGTGGCTAAATGATGTACATGTACAACGCATGACTTTGACACCGGGAAATCCATGGTCAAGGTGCAGGCAGATTTGCTTTGGGGCAAGGCCTTCTTCCTGGACAGTCTTCTCACTGGCCCTGTGTGGAAGAGAGAGATCTCTGCTCTTTCTCCCCACTTTAGGAGAACAGTGATCCCACTATGAAGACCCCACCCTTATAACATCCTCTAAATCTACTTCTAAATTGAATTACTTCCAAATACCTTTATATTGGGGGTAAGACACAAACATTCAGTCTTGACATTCTCTTATTGAACTGTGTATGAGCTTTGTCCACATGGTGTTGTTGTGTGTGTGTGGTGTGTGTGTGTGTGTGTGTGTGTGTGTGTGTGTGTGTACACATACATGTGCACATCCATGTGGATGCCAGAAGAAGTCAGTTGTCATTGCTCAGTCTAGTTTGTATTTTTGAGATGGGGTTGCTCTCCTGGAACTTGTTAAGTAGTCTGTGGTGGTTGACCAACAAGCCCTAGGGATCCCTCTGTCTACCTCCCTAGCACTGGGATTACAAGAGCATGCCATCACATATTTTTACATGGTTTTTGGAGATCAAAGTCAAGTCCTTGTGCTTATAGGGCAAGTACTGGCATTACTGAGCTGTTTCTCTAGTGCCACATGTTATTTTTGTAACATTTTAAATCAAAATGCCTTTTAAAAGCCAAGCACTTTCCAGCTTACCATGCTCCGTGCTCCCTTGTCATCTTATCTTAGATAATTTCAGTGGTGTGGACTATAAAGTTTCTGTCAGTATTTAAACTTGAATTTGATATTTCCATTATCAATCAAGATTTGGGTATTAAAATAATCTTGGTCTTTCTCTTACAGGATGGAGAGCCTAATACGGGGAAGGAATCCCCCACAATATCAGCGAAGTCCTTATAAGGAGGCTCGTGCAGCACTTCGGAAGAGGCCTGAAGAGGAGTGTAAGTATGTCTAATCATAATATTCATGTTCTAGGTAGATTTTTTTTTGAATGGAACAAAAAATGAACCAGTTCACTTTTAAAAGCTCAAGCAAATTTGAGAGGTATCAATAAATATATGTTAAATTGACCTGATTTTTTTAATTAAAACAAATACAAGTGCTGAAAGCCCTATTTTCCCATGAGTACTCTTCTTTGGTACTTTAGGGACTTTCCATGACATTTATATTTTGTGTTAAATGAGAACAGAAAAGTCCACATAGTATTCTAAATCTTTCAAAATCTCTATACACCGTGCATACTAATGTTCTGAGGAGTCTTGAGGGAAAGAAACTTATGGAATGTGCTTAAAATCAACACTTTACAATTTTCTTTGGACTACAGTTCTCTTTTGAACACTTTTTTCTTTCTTAAAATGCCACACTCTTTGAAAAGCACTGTGTTACTAGAGAATTAAATGCCTAAGGGTAAATGTGCACCCATTTGTCAAGCTGAAATTTTTGATTTAATGGAATTTAGTAAAATGTTTTGAAAGGTAGATGTTATAAATGATGCTATAAAACACTTTAATCCAGCCTCAAATTATTTTATATTAGAATGTGTAGCCATCTATAATACTTTATTTAAATATTTATATTTCATAGCATATAACAGATTGTTGGAGACTTGACATGATATTCACATTTGAAGTTTGTAAGATGACTCATGATACTAACTTTCCTTGTGGTACTTGCATGTAGTTATTTTTGGCATGCTAAATTATGTTCCATTATGACAAACATTCCTCTGAATTTTGTCCAATTTTACATTTCTTAACTATGAAGTTAATGCTGAGCTCCACAGACATAGAGTATTAACTTTATATTTGCATTTTAAATTGTTTGAAGTATGGATAAGGATCAAATACACTGCCTGCATACTCAGCAATTAAAGCACTTTCACTGTGTGTTGTGTATTAGTCAGTACAGACCTCTTTGCAATAACTTCCGTGTCATTCACTAGAGTGACATAGTGGTGGATTTATGTCCTCTAACCCTATAAACAATATCCAATAAAAACTAAAATGTGAAAGTGAAGATGCTGTTCCACTATAAGCATTTATGAAGATCCTTACATTTAAGTATTACTTCTTCCACTGAATTCATAGGTAATGCTGGACTTTCTCCTCTCCTATTCATCTCTTGTATAGGTCTATAGATTTTACTTAAAAACTTGGAAGTAAGATTTGTGGAAACATGGGTAAATGGTTTCCAGAGAGTTGCTGTTTAACATGAATAGTAATTTCCATGAGTACCCTTTTAGTGAATTATATAAGCAAATATTTACTCAACTGCAGTTTACTTTGGTATCCATTCTGATGCCTATTTCCATGAGTAAGACTTTATGGAAACATAGGCTTCACAGAAATATTCATGTAGTCACAACTCAGGCTAAATATTCCACAGGAAAAAGCCAAAGTCCTTTATCTGGTTCTTTACAGAAAATTTTTTATTTATATATTTATATTTGTTCTTTGAGACAAAGTTTCACTATGTAGCCCAGACTATCCTCCAATGGTTGGCATAACAGGCCAGCCATCCTACATGGATTGGTGAAGATATGAACTCCTATCTGAAGTAGTCGTTCTTAAATTATGGCATCTAAGCCAGCAGCAGGTAAATCACTTGAAAAATCACTAGATGAGCAGAGTCAAAGGCTTATGCCCAAACTTGCTGAATCAATATCTCTTAAGACTAGAGTAGTGGTCTGTAGTTTAAGAAGCCATATTAAAGACTGTGATGCAAGGTTAAGTCTAAAAACCACCAGCTAAGCAAATGACTTATGGCAGATGAGACAAGTCTAATGTTGATAGATATACTATGTCATACTTAGGACTTACTTCTTTCTGGTATAAACTGTATATATTAAAATACTTCATATGTAGCTAAGAATTTTATTACTATAATTGCTGCAAGTCCTCACAAGAATAGATATATATCTTCCCTAGAGATCTAGATTACCCCTTGTTAATGTAATGAGAAATCCTCCCTGTGCTCTGACAGGGGAACACTATCTTCTGATAAAAAAAGAACATCTTTTTAATAGTAGAGACAGAACATTGTGATATTTATTTACTTTTGAGGCACGCGAAAAGGTCTATTCTCTAGCACAATGCATGTAACAATAACCAGCTGTGATACATTGTGTGTTGTTTTCATGACTCAGTTTATATTCTTCTAAATAAGGGTGATGGTGGGTCATGCCTTGATGTCTTACAGGACTATTGTGAGATGAAGATTTATCTGAAGTGTGTTGCACAGAACCTGGGACATAAAAAGTTTTCTTCAGCCTTCTCATTTCTTCCCCTTCCTCTAACTCTGTCTCCTTTAGCTTGCTAATATTACTATCTTATGCCAAATTAATCTTTTGTTCAAGGATAATAGAATACATTTTATATCAAAATTGCCAAGTATCCAAAAACTCATGATAAGAGAGATATGCATGGATCACCCTAGGAAGGAGAAATAGATAAGATCTCCTGAGTAAATTAGGAGCATGGACAGTGTTGGGGACCAGAACGACCTGCCAAATAGTCCTTGAAATGAGGAGTGAGGATTAAGAAATAATAGATATGAAAAAATAGATGTAGATGGAAAAAGACAGAGACACAGGATACGTTTGGGAGGGCTCTGAGTCAATACCACAGTCACCTCAAGTTTATATCTAATGGGAGAGAGGTAAAAGACCTCCCCCCTTTCAAGGTCAAGATACAAAGTACGAAGAAGTGTAGAGCCTTCCTTAATTTTCAAAACACCTAGTAACCACACCTTATGGCAAAGCATCTTGTAATTAGGCCTTGAAGTATAGCACACCTGGTAACCATGCCTTTAGCCAAAACATCCTATTATGCAGCCTTGTGGGGTAAAGCAAACTCAGACTCTCTGACCCTGAGTCAAGATGGAATAATGCCTCACTATGGAGTCTCTGTGGGTCCCCACGAGGGGTAGGGGGAGGAGATGGGGATGTGGCAAGAGAACATGTTACTCCTTTTTACAGAAAAAGTAATGTGTAGTGAAGTACAAGTTCCACAGAGATGGCATCAAACTGACCTTGCAACTGCTAGACTATTCATGTTATCTGTCAATTCATCTAACACATGTTGTAGTTATGTCCTCTTCATTCCACAGGTTCAGCTTAGGGTCCTTCCCACATCTTCTGTTTAATTCCCAGAGAAAACTGTTACCTCAGAAAAGCAGCATCACAGAAAGTCCAGGAGCATCATCTACCTATCAAAAGAATAGAGAGAAATGTGGAGCTTTGTTCAGATGACAGGCTCTCTTTGTGGAGAGAGGTTTCGATAAATGGCATATTTCACACTGCTGTCTTTGATAACCTATAATCTTTTATAGTGTTTTCAACATTGAGATCAACATTAGGTCACCAGACACTGCTCTTAGCTTGTTGTTAAATATTAATTTCATCTGGCTATGCTGCAGTTAGCAAGGCTGAGTAAACATTCAGGAAAAAAATAAGTTTGATTCTTGTACAAACAGACTTTTAGATATGGCCAAGTTATTCTTTATTTTTAAAAAAGTTCAGTAAAAATCTGTTATCAAAACTATATCCCTGATCAGCTAAAAACTCGTGTTTATGTTCTGTTCCAAAGATCTCCCCAAAGAGCCTTCTATGGCAGCCGCATTTGCTTGCTTCACACTTGCTCCTTCAAACAAGCCTGATGGGGCACCAATCCTGTCACTTGCCTAGGATAGCTTCCATTCAGATCACCAATAACCTCTTCATTCTTCTGTAAGGCTTTTCTATTTCCATGTCACCAGCCAAATCCACTGGCTAAATTGTTGTTTATTATCTATCAATTATGAGTCTAGAGTTCAGTCCTAGGTTCTCTGCTTGTGTCTTACTAGAAACTCAGTTTTGGAAGGATCCATTTTTTGAATGCTTTCAGGCTGCTGGTAGAATTTATTTCTTATAGATTTGATGACCAACTACTGCCTCTTTTTGTTGGCTGCCCCCTAGGGACACCTTTTGGGTTCCAGATGCCTTCCATTTTGGCTGCATAGGCACTCTAAATATAGATGTTTTTTCTCCCTTTAACAATTAGTGTCTTGCTCCTGTTTAAATATTTTCGCCTGTTGAAACCAGAACTACCCAAGATAATCTCAATTTTTTTATTAATTAAAATAACTTTATTGAAGCCATAGTGTCAATGTATCTTTGCCATATTCTCTTGGCTAGAGGAAGGTTATAGTTTTCTGCATTCACAAGAGTAGTTTTTGTAAGAATCCAACATCAGAAGATGCAATAACGTTCACAACACAATCTTCAAGTTCTACTTGCCATTTGCTAAACTAATCAAGTATTTTTAAGTGCTTTCTGAAAAATTGAATAATCTGAATGTTTACATTCTTCCAAAGTTCACTTATTGAAATCTGATTACTGAAGGATGACAGTAGGAATATGCTTTGAGATAGAGTTAGACGATCAGGACAGAATCATTGAAAATGGGATTGGTTACCTCAAATGAAAGAACCAGTAAGAAGCTTCTTCATCCTCCCTATGTTGTGATCTCATGATAAGACAAATCCTCCATGAACCATAAAATGTCTGTCACCAAGATTACAAATCAGCTGCACCTTGATCATGGAACTGTGAGAAAGGAATTCTTCTGTTGGTGAGTCTCCCAGCTTGCCAAAGCTTGTTACAACAGGAACAGATTAACACAGATGATTTTGTGGTCATGACCCCCATAGTACAATGCTCCTTTAATTTTCTTCCAGTGTCTCAGGTTACCCTCTTGCACACTCAACTGTCTCTTTACAGCCATAAAGCAGTGTGAAGTCTTCTTTGTTCCAAATATACTACCATATACTACCCTCGCAGACTATCTCATCACAGTGTCAGCTAGTCCCAAAATCAGATGACTCACAATTGACACTTCCAACCCTGACCTCTCTCCATTGATCTGGATGTTGACAACATATTTCAGCTAGTCCAACAGTGTAAACTCCACAAATCCAAACCTAGGTCACCCACACCCCCTTCATTTCCCGAGCTTTTTCCAAGATTTTTGTTTTACTTTTAAGTGATGATAGAAATCATTTAATCTAGGGGTCATTTTTCATTCCCTACCATCCATTTTGCTCTCTATTTTGATTTCAAGGTCTCTCAATGTCACTTCATAAGTACAATTTAAATCTTTCCACAAATAACCTTTGCAAAGATTCCAAGGTACTAAGAAACACTCCCTTAAGTGATTTCCCTAAATACAGTTCTGAAAGTCTTTCATCTTAACATTGCCCTAAGATTTTACCCAATAAAGACAAAGGCCTTCCTGTAGGTTATAAGATCTCACAGAGTCCTACCTCTGCTTACCCCTTCAATTTCATCATGCATTTAACTCTTCCTCTCTCAGTCCCAACCACATTGAAGTGTTTTTAATCTTTGAACATATTTAGTAGCCCAAACATAGAGTATAATGTTGTAGAATATTATTGTAAGATGTATTACATTTGTTTATGCTGTGGAACATTTGTTTTAATGATGCAAAGATGTGTTTGCTGTGGGATATCATTTATGTTGCATTTGTTTAAATCCCTGAAGCTGTGTTACTTTGCCTGTCTGAAACACATGATTGGTATAATAAAGAGCTGAATGGCCAATAGCAAGGCAGGAGAAAGGATAGGCGGGATTGGCAGGTAGAAAGAATAAATAGGAGGAGAAATCTGGGAAGAAAAGATCTAAGAGCCAGAGAAGGAGGAGGACATCGGGACCAGCCACCCAGCAACACAGCTAGCCATGAGTAAAATGTAAAGAAAGGTATACAGAAATAGAGAAAGGTAAAAGCCCAGAGGCAAAAGATAGACAGGATAATTTTAAAAAAGCTGGTAAGAAACAAGTCAAGCTAAGGCCGGGCATTCATAAGTAAAAATAAGACTCCATGTGTGATTTCTTTGGAGCTGGGTGGCAGGCCCCTCAAAGAGTAATAAATAAATAGATAGATAAATAAATAAATAAATATTAATAATTTTATATATATATATATATATATATATAGAGAGAGAGAGAGAGAGAGAGAGAGAGAGAGAGAGAGTTTTGCCAGAACAATTTGTTGAGACTATCTAGTCTCCAGTGTGTGTTTTTTATATTTTGGCCAACAATAAAGTGACCATAGCTGTGTGGGACTATCTCTGGGCCCCCTACTATTTTCCATTAGTCTGCATTACCACATTGTCTTCGTTAGTGTAGCTCTTTAGCATAAACTGAAGTTAGGCATGTTGCTACCTTTAGTAGTGTTCTTTCTGCTCAGGATTTCTTTGACTATCTGTGGTCTTTTGTGGTCCATATTTTAGGATTGTGTTTTCTAGTTCCGTGAAGAATGGTCATTGGAATTTTGATGAGGATTATATTGACTCTGTATATTAGCTTTGGCAATATAGCCATTTCTGATGATTCGGGAGGATAAAAGATGCTTCTAAAATATGTCTTCTTCAATTTCTTTACTATTATTATTATTTGTAGTAGTAGCAGTATATTATAAAGTTTTCATCTCCTTGGATAGGTGTGTTCCTAAGTAGTTTTTGAAGGCATTGTGGATAAGATAGTTTTCCTAATTCTTTCTGAGCAAGTTTGTTGTTGACTTATTTCTTACAACTTTACTGAAAGTATTTATTATATCCAAAAGTTTTCTACTAGTGTCTATAGTGTCTTTCAAGTATAGAATCAAATCATTTGCAAATCAGGAGAGTTAGACTTCTTCCTTTCCCATTTGTATGCCTTCTATATCTGTCTCTTATTGTTTTACTTAAGATTTAGAATGTTATATTAAATAGGAGTGGAGGGAATGAATATCCTTATCTCATTCTAGAGTTTAGAGAAAATCTTTGGATTTTTTACCCATCTAATATGATGTTACCAATAAGTTTGTTGTACATAGACTTTATTATAGTGAGATATATTACATTTATGCTGTATTTTTTCCAGACATTTATCGTAAAGGCACTCTGAATTTGCCAAATGCAAATTCTACATTTAATAAGAAATCATGAAATTTTGAGGCTTAAATTTATTTGGCATATTACCTTCATTAATTTATATGTATTGGACCAACATTGCATTTCTCAGATAAAACTAACTTGGTTGTGATATATTATCTTTTTAAGTTGGTTTTTTTTTTATTCGATTTACAAGTATCTTGTTGGAAATTTTTTGTGTTTATGTACACCAGCGACATTGGACTAAAGGGTTTTGGTGTTGTTTTTGTTGTTATCCAGTTTTGACATCAAGATTAATATTGGCTCTGTAAAATTCCTTTCCTTCCTATTTTGCAGAATACTTTGAGAAGTATTTGTAGTATCTCATCCTTAAGTTGAGTAGAATTCAGCAATAGATCTATCCAATATTGGGTTTCTCTTTGTGGGGAAACTTTTAATTACTGCTTCAATCTCACTGATCATCATGGGCCTGTTTATGTTATTTACAATTTTAAATTTAGCTTGACTTTAATGACTTATATTGTATGTGTTTCTAAACTGATCCATTCCTTCTAGGTTTTCCAGTTCAGTTAAATATAATTTTTTATGTATTCCTTAATAATCCCCTGGATTTCATTGAAGTCTACTCTAAAAGTTCCTTTTCATTTCTAATTTTATTAGTTTGGCTTTATCTCTTTTCCTTTTATTTAGCATTTTATTGAGCTTTTTAATTATTTTTTAAAATAAATTCTGTTTAATCAATTTTATGTATTATCCTTTTAATCTCTATCATATTAATTTCTCCCTAGTCTTTATTATTTCTTAACATCTAATGTATTTGGGCTTGGCTACTTGTTTTTTTTTCTAGAATCTAAAAGTTCATTATTAGGTTATTTATTTGAGCTTTCTCATTTTTCTTTTAATATAGTGTTTATAGACATAAAATTTCCTCTTGGGACTGACTTGGCTGTATTCCAGGGGTTACTGTAAGAATTACTATCATTTTCATTTGATTCTAGGAATTTTCAAATTTCTTCAGTGACCTGTTATTAATGCAGAGGTATGTTGTTCAGACTCTAAATACACTTGTTTTTTCCAAGGGGTCTGTTACAGTTGAGTTCTAGATTATTCTACCATTGGCTGATAAGAGACAAGTAATATTTCATTGTTGTTGTTTAAGCTTGCTTTGTAGTCTATGATGTTATCAGTTTCAGAGAAGGTCCCATTTTCCACTAAGAAGAATATGCACTCCTCATCTGTTGGTTGGAATATTACAAATGCATCTGCTAAATCCCATTGGTCTGTAGTTCTTAAGGCTCTTTATTGATATTTAGTTTGGGAGACCTATCTAAATATGAGATTGGGGTACTGATGTCTTCCATTGTTGTGTCAGAACATATGTGGCCATTTGTACCCCTTATCATTCATTTTGTGAAATTGGGAACCCCAAGATTCAACAGTGCTGGCAAAACTGAATATTTACCTGCAAAAATATAAATTTAGACTAAGTTTCATCTCAACAAAAATCAACTGAAAATAGATCAAAGGTCTTAAAACTTGAAAAACTGAAAACATAGGGAAAGCATTTCAAGATGCAGGCATAACCAAAACCTTTCCTAACAGGACTCTAGTTGCACAAGGAATAATCCGAATTGACAAATGGGAATGAAAACAATTAAAATACTTTTATACATCAAAGGAAACTACCAGAAAAGTGAACAGACATCCTCCACAATGAGACAAATGTTTTATGAGCCATACTTCAGAGGCTAATTTATAGAATATATAAAGAACTATAAAAATTTCTCCCCCCCCCACATACACAGAAATGCTGTCAATCATTCATTAGTCCAATGAGCTGACTATTATGTTTAATAAAACTGCGATAACCTGACCAAAGGAATACTCATGTCATGCAATCATTTCAAATATGAAAATACTTTAACATTAGCCACTTTGGTAGTATTATTGCATTTAGTTGTGTTACTGTCTTTGTATCAGCCACTGGAAATGAAAGAACCTGGTCTTGTGCTTGGGGTGGCTTTACAAACTCCTGGCTGCAAGACGAATTTCAAAGATCAGAGAAACAGAACAAGCCACAGCTAACCTCACCTCTCCAGTTCCTTAGCTGATCTTGTTCCCTCAAACTGGAAGCCTCTGTGTCCTCATTCGAATGGATCTCAGCTGAACTGCTGCTAAAAAGCATAAAAGCTTAAAGGGACCTTCTAGTTCCTGGTCATCACGCATTATATACCTTTCAGCTTCCTGCCATCACTTCCTGGGATTAAAGGCATGTGTCTTTCCAAAGCAAGACAGACATGAGATCTCAAGTGCTGGGATTAAAGGCGTGTGTCACCTTGCCTGGTTGTTTCCAGTGTGACTTTGAACTCACAGAGATCTGAATGGATCTCTGCCTCCAGAAGGCTAGGATTAAAAGTGTGTGTGTGTAGTGGGTAGCCATTCCAGCTTTGATCTGGATGTTCCAACCCCCATTGAGGCTTCAGTAACTGTCACGCCTACAAGGCAGGGCCAAGAGAGGACCCTGAAGACCCGAGATCCAGATGCACGGATGCACCGGCTCTCTTGCTTCCTGTACCTTGGATGCTGAAGGTAGACCGAGCACAGTTCTCCAGAGAACACCACCGGACTGTGCTACACCTTTCCCAGACCCTGTAAATTATCCCTTCACTTGTAAGTTACCCCACAAAATAAACCTCCCTTTTAACTACGTGGAGTGGCCTTAATAATTTCACAAATAGTGTGTGTCACCATTTTCTGGCCTCTATGTCTATCTAGTGGTTGTTCTGTTCTCTGACCCCAGATAAGTTTATTAGGGTGCACAATATATTGGGGACACAATACCATCACACCTGGCATTGTCAAATGAACCCCAAAGTTCTAGCTGTTTGTGTCCCTCCATACCAAAGTATTACATGTCATGTTGCTGTAACTGCTCATGTTTTGTAACCATCCTTTTTTCCTCCTACCACTCCACTACAGGGAATGGAACCCAGGATCTTGTACATGGTAAACAAGTATACCACCATGGAGCTACATCCCACCACCCCTTTTTCTTTTTTTCATGCTTTAAAAAAAAGAGATAAGGTAGAATTCTGTACTGAAACCATCTGGTCCTGGGCTTTTTTTTTGGTTGGGAGACTTGTAATGACTGATTCTATTTCCTTAGGGAATATTGGACTATTTAAATAGTTTATCTGGTCTTGATTTAACTTAGGTATATGGTACCTATCCAGAAAATTATTCATTTCTTTTAGATTTTCCAGTTTTGTGGAGTAGAGGTTTTTGAAGTATGACCTGATGATTCTCTGGATTTCCTCAGTGTTAGTTGTTATGTTTCCCTTTTCATTTCTGATTTTGCTAATTTGGATGCTCTCTCTCTGCCTTTTGGTTAGTTTGGATAAGGGCTTGTCTACTCTTGGGCATATACCCAAGGACTGCTCAATCATACCACAAGGACACATGCTCAGCTATGTTCATAGCAGCATTGTTTGTAAAAGCCAGAACCTGGAAACAATCTAGATGTCTTTCAACTGAAGAATGGATAAAGAAAATGTGGGACATATACACAATGGAGTACTACTCAGCAGAGAAAACAATGACATCATGAGGTTTGCAGGCAAATGGATGGATCTAGAAAAAAATCATCCTGTGTGAGATAACCCAGACTCAGAAAGACAAACATGGTATGTACTCACTCATAGGTGGATACTAGATGTAAAGCAAAGAATGACTAGACTGCTACTCACAACTCCATGGAGGCTATCTAGTAAATAGGACCCTAAGAAAGACACAGGGATTGCCCAACAACAGAGAAATGGATGAGATCTACATGAGTAAACTGGATGTGAGGGGGGTAATGAAGGGCAAGGGCCGGGGGAAAGAGAACTTAGGGGAGCGGAAGATCCCAGCTGGTTCAAGAACAGAGAGGGAGAACAAGGAAAGAGATACCATGATAAATGAAGACCCCATGGGAATAGGAGGAAGCAAAGTGCTAGAGAGGTCCCCAGAAATCCACAAAGATACCTCCACAATAGACTACTGGCAATGGTCGAGAGAAAGCCTGAACTGACAAACCCTGGTGATCGGATGGCTGAACACCCTAACTGTTATGATAGAACTCTCATCCAATGACTTATGGAAGCAGATGCAGAGATCCACGGCCAGGCCCCTGGTGGAACTCCAGGAGTCCAATCGGCGAGAGAGAGAGGAGGGATTATATGAGCAAGATATATTAAGACCATGACTGGAAAAAGCACAGGGACAAATAGCCAAACTAGTGGAAACATATGAACTATGGACCAATAGTTGAGGAGCCCCCATGGAACTGGATCATGCCCTCTTGATAAGTGAGACAGTCGAGTAACTTGAACTATTTAGTTGGCCCCCAGGCAGTAGGACCAGGACCTGTCCTTGGTGCATGAGCTGGCTTTTTGGAACCTAGGGCCTATTCAGGGACACTTTGCTCAGCCTTGGCGAAGGGAAGAGGGGACTGGACCTGCCTCAACTGAATCTACCAGGCTGAGCTGAATCCCCAGGGGAGTTCTTGCCTTGGAGGAGGTGGGAATAGGGGGTGGATTGGGGGGGAGGGCAGGGGAGGGGGGTGGGAGGAGGGAGGACAGGGGAATCTGTGGCTGATACATAAAATTAAATTAATTATAAAAAAGAGATAAGGTCTTGATAAGTTGCTTAGGTTGGTCTTGAACTCATTCTATAGCTCAAGCCAGTCCTAACCTTTCAATCTTCCTGCCTCAGCTTTCTAAGTAGCTGAAATTGAAGGCTTATACAACAAAGCCAGAATCAATTACATCATCTTTTGATATTGTCTCCCATTTTACTTTTCTTTTCAGAGATCTGGAAACTCCAACAATCACTTTTGATAGGAAGTACAGATTAAATATGTCAGTGAATAAAAAACTTAAACATCAATACAACTTAGATACTCTGTGATAAATAGAGGAAAACCAGTGCAGAATATGAATACAATATAGGCAGGAGCTCCTCTGGTGGAAAAAAAAACTTAGAAAGTTTGGAATCTCAGCACTAGGGAGATAAAAGCAGGATAGCAAATCATGGGCTAACCTCAGCTACACAGTCAGACCCTATCTCAAATAGCAAAACAAACAAAGCAGTGACTCTGGAGCTCCAGTCCTCTAGTCAGCTTCAACTAAGCTGTACAGGGGTGAAAAGCATTTTCTTCCTTGGGTCCTTGTTTCTGTGTGACACCCACCTCTGTGCAGCAGTTCAGCTTTGTCATCATCCAAGGGGACCAGGCCTCCCCAGTTCTCATGGCCAAAGTTCTATTCTAAGATGACTATCACATAAATCAATTGATTAGAAAGCTGAAATTGTACTCAGTTGAATGCTATATGCATACACATGATCAACACATTCCACTGACTACTTATTTTATCACGGTATAAAAGTAAGATTAAAGGAAGGTTAAAAAAAGTTGGATTCATGGCTTGAACATTCTTACACTTCAGAAATTAGTAAGAGCTACTACAAACCTAGTACCTGGAGTATTTCAGATGTGTTTCAACGATTTTACCACTCAAGGCAGGGTAGTAATAAAAAAAAAATCCCAGCAAAGAAGGTACTTAAAGAACACTGTATCCTTGCTTTGATATAGCTACTTTGTTATTTCTGCAGCATCTCCCCTATGATGACATATTAGATACATGTTTAGAAAACATCCATCATCATTTATTTTTCTCTTACCTGTGACCTAGCTACTCACCTGTTTGTGTTGACCTTGAACCTTCACCAAACATACCCTGAAGTGCAATTTGTCCAGTCACAAGTACTTCACTGTGAATGGGTTTTAACCACTGGCATCCATGACTTGGAGGAACCAAAGAACAGGGGATCTTTGACAATAAAGAACAGATAAAATCCAGAAAACTGATGGGAAGGCTTTGAAAAGCAAGTCTCATCTAGGACATTTTAGTAAAGGGTTGATGTGTTATCAGACAAAGGGCTTTCTAATAACATCCTCACAGTTTAGACTTGTTTTATTCTTTATCCCTCCTTCACGACCACATTTCTGGTGCCTCTCTGCTCTCTTGGAGGAAGGCAGAACCTCCTCCTTCCATTCCTGACACTCCTTGAACAAAGCAAGCTTTTCATGTACTTCCTGAAGTCTTCCTGTAGTACTTTTTGTAGTTCCTGGTTTGTTTGTATGGTATTTCCTATAGTACTTTCTGTAGTTCCTAGGTAGTTTATGTGGTACGTTTTGTGGTACTTCCTGCAGCCCCTGTTGTTCATGTGGTACTTCCTGTAGTACTTCCTATAGTTCCTGGGGTAGTCGTGTGTTACTTTTTGTAGTACTTCCTGCAAACCCTGTTGTTCATGTGGTACTTCCTATAGTTCCTGGCGTGGTCATGTGGTATTTACTGAAGTGCATGTTATCCTTTAATCTGCATGTCTCTTTTGGACCCCTCAGTTATAAGCTGCTTACAGATAGATATATTTTATGCATCATTTTATCTCTAATATTTTATCTCTAGTATTATCTCATAACATTTGACATATAATCACCTCCTTAAACAGTGAGTAATCATCAAAGACACAGCTTAATTACTATTGCAGTAGGTACAGCTAAAAGGATAGATGGAGTTTGATAACATCCAACAGAGTACTTCTATATTTCAGTAGCAATCTTGGCAAAGTGCTGTGCAGTTAAAGATCAACTGTCATTCTTATGATTTACAAAGGCCATATTGGGGGACATGCTTGTGATTTTTGACAATGGAGTTCTTTATAGAAAATAATTATGTAATGTTTCTTTACCAAATCAGTTCCATCTAAAGAAACGGAGGGCTGAATACTGATGCAATGACTCCTTCAAATCTTACAGATCAAGTAAACTGCTCCACTTCCTATCTAGAATCAGAAATGAGATTTTAAAATGTCATATAAGGAGCTGGGAAGGTGGCAGCAGCTAAGAGACAGTGCTTTTTCCAAAGCACTCATGTTTAATTCCCAGCACCAATATTGTGTAGTTCACACTCACCTGTAACTGCAGCTGTGGGGCATCTGACACACTTCTCTGAGCTCCACAGGCACACAGACACAGCATATATTCACTCACACACACACACACACACACACACACACACACACACACACACACACAGAGAGAGAGAGAGAGAGAGAGAGAGAGAGAGAGAGAAAGAGAGAGACATAAATATAATTGTTAAAACTTTAATTTAATTTTTCATATAAGTATGTAACAGTCTGATAATCAGCTTATCGTTACTATGGTGAATACCATAGATAATGGTTATTTAAGATTTCCACTATTAAAAGTTTCAGTCTATTAATAACTGTCCCCATGGCTCTAAGACCAAAGGGAAGCAGCACACTTTAACAGAATCAGGTGGCAGAACAAAACTGTTCACTTTATGGCTAGGAAATGAAAAAAAAAGGCAACAGACTGAGCCTCATAGTCCTTATTGACAGCCAAGTCATCTCTAACCAATCATTTGGCCCAAATTTTCCCTACAGTTTCTGGTAATCAAACCTCTAATTCATGAGCTTTTATGAACTCTTAAGATACAAATAGCAACACAGTGTTGGGAGGCTAGATAAGCACAGAGAAGACTCTTTCTAAGGTTTTCTATAATTTTTATCTCCCAATCTATTCAGTGTAATCATTAAGCCTTTCACAAACTAAAGAAGCATTCCATTGCCCTGTAGACATTAGACTCTTCTTTCTATTGAGTCATTCTAGGATCAGAAAGGAAATGTATGATAAATTTATTCCAAGAGCACTCTGAAGCAAAGTCTTGACATATCATCATATCATGTTTTATTTTCTTCTAAAATTATGTCCTTTATGTCACCAAGCTACATGTCACCAAGATATGATCAAATTACATTCATTTACCAAATATACACCAAGGGTCTGTGTGTGCCTCTCTCTACTCCCTGGTGTTTATGATACATAGTGCCAAGGTCCACCTTGAATGTCAACTTGATACTCAATGTTTAGCTAAAAATTAATTTTATATGTCTATAGTTCTAGAGGAGATTACCACTGGCATTAGCAGACTGAGTAAATTAGACTACCTTTCTCTACAGTGGGTAGGCATAATCCAAACTCTGATGGTCTAAAGAGGAAAGAAATGTGGAGTAAAGCTTGTAGCTAGAGTTTTCCTGCTTGCCCACAGTCAGGACAAATCTCTCTCACCCGCCAGTCCCACAGCCTCTCAGACCCGACCAAGTAAACACAGAGACTTACATTGGTTACAAACTGTATGGCCATGCCAGGCTTCTTGCTAACTGTTCTTACAGCTTAAATTAATCCATTTTAATTAATTTATACCTTGCCACATGGCTCGTGGCTTACTGGCATCTTCACATGCTGTTTGTCATCTTGGCGGCTGGCAGTGTCTCTGACTCAGCCTTCCACTTCCCAGCTTTATTCTCCTCCTTGTCCCGCCTATGCTTCCTGCCTAGCCAATGGCCAATCAGTGTTTTATTTATTGACCAATCAGCAACACATTTGCCATACAGAACATCCCACAGCAAAAGTTAGATTCATGTGGTCACATTGAGGGCATGTGGCCATTGATTTTTCTCTGGTGTCTGCTGTTCTGACAACAGAAGATACAGCATCGCTCTACCTTTGCCTCTGTCCTCTAGGCCTTTCAGCCACATTGCTGCCTACTCCAGGCCTCCAGCTTGCAAGCAGAGGCTCTTAAACTTCTCAGGCTCCATAATTGTTGTAATAATATTATAATTCATTTTAATGAATCTCATTATATGTAGATGTAACCAACCTTCTTATTAAATAAGAAACACAGAACCAATGCAAAGAAGAAAGCCAAGAGGTCAGAGCTAAGAGCTAAAACCTTACCCTTCCTCCTGCGGTGGTCCTACCTCTCCGAACCAGAGCTACCCCTGTGTTAAAGTCTTTATATAGAGTTCCTGTCTTGCCTTCTCATTGGTTGTAAACCCAACCACATGACCGCCTCCTCATGGCCTGTCTGTATAGGCCTCCAGGTTTTCCATGATTGGTATTAAGATAAAAGGCATGTGTATCCAATAATGGCTGTATCCCTGAACACACAGAGACTTACCCAGCTCTGCCTACCAAGTGCTGGAATTACAAGCTTACACTACCGCTGCCCTGCTTTCCTATGGCTTGCTAATAGCTCTGACCCCCGGACAACTTTATTTATTAACATACAAATAACATTTTAATACAAATAAAATATCACTATATTTCCCCTTTTCTATTTTAATAAAAAGGAAAAAAAGAAAAAGCTTATAACTAATATAAGAAAAACTATATACAAAAGTACAATAACTATATACAATATATACAAGTAATAAATACCTAAACAATGTCTAGTCCATTTGTATTTGACAAATTCAGAGAAAATAATTTCATTATCTATCCTATTTTGGTAAGTCCAAAATGTATCCTAATTAATCTTTAACTATAACTAACTAACCTTCAACTATAACTAACTAATCTTCAACTCCCTCAGAGACCCAAGAAGGAAATAATATTAGCTAACAAAAATAAAAACAGGAAGTGCGTGCAAGCAACTTCCAAAAAATTTGTGAGTTGACAGAAACAGCCAGCTGTCTGGACAGTCACCTGAGGTTTCTCCGCAGTGCTGGGGCATCATCTTCAACCTATAGGCTTAGCATATCTGACAGACTCATTTGTGAAGTAGGATGTACACAAGGTCAACAGTTCAACCTCACATTGAGTGAGAGTAGTCCATGTACCAGAAACACCTGAATTCCACTAGTGTCATGTCATGATTCAGGATTTTAAATTCTGGAAATTGTTGATGGTTTTTTAATTCAGCTGTCCATTCTTCTTGGCTGTGTATATATGGCTTCATCTCAGCATCCCATTCTTCTCCATATCCCTCTATCAAATGCCAGTCTACTATTGAAAGGCGTGAGCTTAGTTACTCTTCAAGAATAACTGTTTCAGCTGCTGTTCCATTGCACATCAGAGGCCATTGGCCCACTGCCTGTTCAGCTGCCTTCAAAGAAAAGGGCACTGTACCTTTTCCGAATTGCGAAGGCCACTTCAGGGATGGTGCCATATTGTCCTGGCCTCTGAAGATGCCTTTTGATAAAGCCATAACCACACTTGTTTTGGCAAGAATCAGTAATCCTTTGTTTTATGTCCTGTCTGTCCATTTTGTCCTGTTGATTCGAGGATACTTTGTTGTCCAGTGGCTAACTTTTGCCACAATGAAAGTTAACTCCATATGCAGTTTCTTCAATGCCCATATTTTCTCTGAAGTAGATTGGTACTGCCAGGAGCCAACATGTCTCATAGTCATAACAAAAAAGAAAAATTTTCTAAGTTATTAAAACATTTTAAATGCCATATTCTGTAGATCTCTGAAGGGTTTGAAGATAACCTGTCTATCTAAAATATATCTACTCAATCTTGAAAACACACATAATATAACTACAAGTTCTATTATAATGTCTAACTACTAACTTTCATTTCTTTATATCCTAATAGTTGGTAATAACATTCAAGGATCAGAAAATTGCATTACATTGTTAGATGAACGGTACAATTAGAAAAATATATATAACATTTTCTAACAATATCAATTTCAATATATATAATTTGTATACAATATAAAACAATCCAATCCAATGTAAAGTATTTACATTTTTCTTTTTTTTCTCTTTTTTTTCTTTAATAAGAACCTTAAATCTAATCTCCTTTGCTTAGCCTTTTTCCTAACCCTTGACAACAACTTGTAACCAACCCCTCTAAACAATGAAAATTATCCCAGACCCAAAACCCATTAAAAGACCAAAAAAACCAACCGCCCCACACCACCTCTTTGGGAATGTGGGCGTCATATTCTTGAAATTGCTTCCTGCTGGGTATGGGCAAAGGTATCTTTATCCTGAAAGAAAAATTTTAGGTTAATTGTCAAATTCTAGGAAAGGTAAATATACCTTCGTTATCCAGTCTGTGTATAATGCCAAAATTCAGGGTTTATCTCAAATCCTTATTCAAGTAGTCTTTGAGACTGGATCATCTCAGCTAGCTCTCTCAAAATTGCTCTGAGCACTTTGTAGTTCAAAGCTGATCTGTAGATGATGTTTGTCAGCTTAGTGATGTTATTATTGTCCACGTGGAATTGTTGTTGTTGTGGGGCCCCATCTTCTTCCTGGAGACTTCAGTTGATGTTAGGCCTAACCGTGATTTCCTGCAAAAAATGATAAGAAACTCGAACACAAAGACTATATATGCGACTTTTTAGAATTAGTTAGTACTCTATATGACCATTTATATCTTAACAAAGTTTAAAATGTATATATATATATATATATATATATTGATCTTGTAAATTTTGATATAAAATTCATACTTTAAGAAAAGTTTAACGAATCAGAATAGAATCAAAGAGTTGAAATTAGTAATAGAATAGTCCCTTAATTAATTTGGCTTTTCTCCTGTCCCATAGCAGAAGATGGCTCTTTTCCTCTGGCATGATACAGGGAGTTTGCATTTTCCTTTTAACAACATGCTTGAGTTTAAAGAAGGAGAGAGCCATTCTCCAACTCCAAAGTCAGCTTTAAATTTTAATTGAACTGGGACTATTAGAAGTTAAATAGTGTTAAATCTTTAAAGAAAAGCAGAAACAAACATTTAGGAAGACATAAAATTTTTTTAGATAACATACCTATACGCCATTTCACTCTGTTTCTTAGGATAGATGATTTGTCCCTTTTCTTCAGTTGTCTCATTTGTCCAGTGTTCTTCAAATTCCTTAACCTTCATTCTCCTAAAAGACAAAAACAAAAACCTTTCCCCAAGGTTTTTTGGGGATGTTCCTTTTTGACAAGTTATCTGATTAAATGAAAAGGCATGTTTTACTGGTGTAAGTTAGTTTAAATTGGATGTTTACGATAGTTGATGAACTATCACCTCCTCTAATTAAGAGGTCTCTCTTGTTCAAATCGAACCTTTATCAATTTTGATGGTACCCACAGCTTATCTTCTCCTGTAGAAATAAAAGCAAAACCTCATCCCCAATGTAACACATATCCTGGTTTCCATTCTGAGGTCAGCACATCCTTAAAGTATATAGGTTGATTTAATTCTGTAGTTTTTTCTATTATCCAATGTCTCTCTGCAGCTGTTGTTCCTTTCTCATTGGCATTGAGAAAATTCAAAGTTAATAGAGCATTATGTAGTCTATTTCTGGGGGTTTTTGTTACTCCTTTTTGTTTATTTAGCATATCCTTTAGAGTTCTGTTTGATCTTTCTATAACTGCTTGACCTGTAGGATTATGTGGTATACCTGTAACATGGTTTATATTATAATAAGCAAAAAACTGTTTCATTTTAACAGAGATATATGATGGAGCATTATCAGTTTTGATTTGTGCAGGTATACCCATAATGGCCATAACTTCTAGCAAATGAGTGATTACAGAATCAGCTTTTTCAGAACTCAAAGCAGGTGCCCATTGAAATCCTGAATAAGTATCAATGGTATGGTGTACATATTTCAGTTTTCCAAATTCTGCAAAGTGAAACACGTCCATCTGCCAGATTTCATTCCTCTGAGTACCCTTTGGGTTACATCCTGCTGGTAATGGTGTTTGATTGTAGAAGGAACAAGTAGGACATTTATTTACTATTTCTTTGGCTTGTTGCCAGGTTATGGAAAAATCCTTTTTTAAACCTTTACTATTTACATGATGTTTTTTATGAAATTCTGAGGCCTCCAGCACATTTCCTATCAATAATTTATCAATCTCATCATTGCATTGTGCTAGAGGGCCTGGCAGACCAGTATGGGATCAGATGTGAGTTATATATAAAGGATGACTCCTTTTTCTGATTGTATCTTGTAATTGAATAAATAATGAAGTTAATTCTGAAGCATTGTGGATAAATTCTGCAGTCTCAATATGTAATACTACTCTTTCAGCATACTGAGAGTCAGTTACTATATTGAGAGGTTCTGAAAAATCCATTAATACCAACAGAATATCATACAATTCTGATTTTTGAACTAAATTATAAGGACTTTGAACCACTTTACTTAAATTTTCTGATTTGTAACCTGCCGTTCCTTGTTTGTTGGCATCTGTATAAAATGTACAAACTCCAGATATGGGTTTTTTCCTCACAATTCGAGGCAAGATCCAATCAGCTCTCTTTATAAGATCAATTCTATTGCTTTTGGGATATTTGCTGTTAATTTCTCCCAAAAAATTACTACAAGCTTTTTGCCAAGCTTCATTTTCTATCCATAATTTATCAATGTCCTCCTTAGTTAAAGGTACGACAATTTCTGCTGGGTCTATTCCTGCTAATTGACGAAGTCTCAATTTTCCTTTCCAAATCAAGTCAGAGATTTTTTTCCACATAAGTTTTTAATTTTTTATTTCGTTTATTTGGTAAAAATATCCATTCCAATATAATATCTTCCCTTTGCATTAATATTCCTGTTGGGGAATGCCTAGAAGGTAAAATAACCAAAATGCAATCCAGCTTTGGATCAATATGATCTACGTGCCCTTCATGTACTTTCTTTTCTACCAAGGTCAATTCTTTCTCAGCTTCAGGTGATAATTCTCTTGGACTATTTAAGTCCTTATCACCTTCTAAGGTTTTAAACAAATTATTCAGTTCATCATTTTTTACCCCAACAATAGTTCTTAGATGAGAAATGTCTCCAAATAATCTTTGAAAGTCATTAAGAGTCTGTAGTCGATCTCTCCTAATTTGCACCTTTTGAGGTCTAATTTTTTGAAGTTCTATTTTATATCCTAAATAATTAATAGAATTTCCTCTTTGTACCTTTTCTGAAGCAATTTGTAATCCCCAGCAAGGCAAAATTTTCTTTACTTTTTCAAACATTCTTTCTAAAGTATCTGCATTTGAATCAGCTAATAAAATGTCATCCATATAATGATAAATTATAGATTTAGGAAATTTTTTACGTACCACTTCTAATGGCTGTTTTACAAAATATTGGCACAAAGTTGGGCTATTCAACATTCCCTGTGGGAGAACCCTCCATTGAAATCTTTTAACCGGTTGAGAATTATTATAAGTAGGCACTGTGAAAGCAAATCTTTCTCTGTCTTTTTCTTGTAAGGGTATTGAAAAGAAACAGTCTTTTAAATCAATAATTATGAGAGGCCATCCTTTTGGTAACAGAGTAGGCAAAGGAATTCCAGATTGTAAAGAGCCCATTGGCTGAATTACTTTGTTAATTGCTCTAAGGTCTGTTACTATTCTCCATTTACCAGATTTTTTTTTATAACAAATACAGGAGAATTCCAAGGGCTGGTTGATTCTTCAATATGATGAGCATTTAACTGTTCTTCCATCAGCTCTTGTAAAGCCTGGAGTTTCTCTGTTGTTAAAGGCCATTGCTGAACCCATACAGGCTTGTTTGTTGACCATTTTAAAGGTAGAGCTGTTAGTGTTTTTGGAAGATTATCAGTTGTTGTGCCCTGTTCTTGTATGACATGGATGGCTGGTGAGCACTCATTAGAATAATATCTTTTAATATTTCTCTCAGAAACATGTACTAATTTATGATTTGTTTCTGAGATTTGAGGGATATTAATCTGAGTATTCCATTGTTGTAACAAGTCTCAACCCCACAGGTTCATAGCTATGTTAGCCATATATGGTTTTAATTTTCCTTTCTGTCCTTCTGGACCTATACATTCAAGCCATCTTACACTTTGTTTCACTCTAGATAATGTCCCATTTCCTAAGAGTTGAATGTTTACTTCCTGAAGAGGCCAAGTTGGATGCCAAAATTCTGGTGCAATTATGGTAATGTCAGCACCTGTGTCTACCAGACCAGACAACAAAACACTATTTATTTTTATTGTTAGTTTTGGTCTTTGTTCATTAATAGAAGTTTGCCAAAAAATTTTCTTTATGTTTTTTCCTGTATTTCCTATTTTCTCTGTTTCATCATCTCGACTAACATGATTTATTCCAATAGACATTTGGTTATTTAGTTGCTTTGAGTAGGGGTTTCCTCTACAACTGCAGGAAAGGTTTGAACTGGATTTACTGTGGGGGCCTGCCTGAGGCCCCTCTGGGAGTTTCCCGAAGCTTGAGGCAGAGGGTTACCCTGTCTGTCCCTTGTTGATTTACATTTGTTGGTCCAGTGTTTTCCCTTACCACACCTTCTGCATACTCCAGAAGGAAGGGGCATTCTATTGCCAGTGTTCCTTGAAGAAACATTATTTCTAGGAATGACCTGTTTACAATCCCTTTTCAAATGTCCTTGCTTTCCACATCCAAAACATCTAACATTGCTCAAACCTTTTGAAATTGCTTTTCCTACCCACATATCATCATGGTCATAAGCCTCTACATTAACTGTATCTCTAATCCAATCTTCCAAAGGTGCAGATCTTGCCTTTAATGGCCTGATTATTCTTTTGCATGCTGCATTTGCATTCTCAAAGGCTAAAGATTCAATTATTATCTGACTAGCCTGTGAATTCGGGACCATTTTTTGTACTGCTGAAGTCAATCTTTGTAAGAAATCTGTGAAAGATTCTTTGGGGCCCTGTATAACCTTTGTAAATGACTTTTTTTCCTGGTTCTTCAACTCTGTCCCATGCATTCAAAGCTGCCATTCGACATAGAACTAGGGTTTGGACATCATATGAACATTGTGTTTGTACTGAAGCATATTGGCCTTCTCCAATAAGCTGATCCTGGCAGACTTGTATTCTGCTATCCCTCCTTTGTCTTTCTATATTTTTAGCCTCATTACTGAACCACATTTTCCACTGGAGATTTTGTCCGGGTTCAAGAACAGCCTGTGCCAATTCCTGCCAGTCCTTTGGTAGAATCCTATTACAAGTTGACCAGGTGTTTAACATTTGCTTTACATATGGGGAGTGCATACCATAAGATGCTATTGCCTCCTTAAATCTTCGTAAGTCTAACATTTCAACTGGAACCCAAGTATTTTGTTCATTCTCTTCATCAGGTAGCTGCTGTACGGCTACTGGATAAATTAAGGGTGATTGTGTGAAAACTGGCTTTCTTTCTGTAACCTTACGATCCAATTTTGAAACAACTTCACTATTTATTTCTTCTGTCTGAATTTGAATTTCTCTATAATTCATTTTTACCGGTTTAACAAGTTTTTCTAAGACTGTTATCCTGGCACTTAAGTTGACGATCTTTTTAAATAGTAAAATGAGGATAAGAAAAGTAATAAACTGAATAATTCGATCAATATTAATCTTTTCATATAGTTGTTCCATTGTCAGAGTGCCTAAAATTTCAAACAAAGCCCAATTTTCTTCCAATATACACATAAAGCCCATTTTTTTTAATGTAGAAAAAAATTCTCTTTTAAATAGATATGTTAATTGACTTACCAAGTCTGGGTAGAACAGTAGAATCCCAGGGAATTTCACAGCCACCTGGTGTTCGAGGTGTGAATCCAGCGAGAGAGAGAGAGAGAGAGAGAGAGAGAGAGAGAGAGAGAGCTTAGCCGCTTGAGCAGAGTCAAGCCTTGGCTTTACAGGCAGGGGCCCTGTTCAGCAGGGCAGGCCTGAGTTGTTTGTAGCAGTTGCAAGTAGCTCCAGCTGCGGGTCAGTCAGGCCTGGGCCCAAGCTAGGCAGCCGGGCCGCCCAGGCCGGAAACCGGACCTGCCGCCAAGCCAAGCCAAGCGGTTTTTAATGAATTCTTGTCACGTTGGGCGTCAAATGTAGATGTATCCAACCTTCTTATTAAATAAGAAACACAGAACCAATGCAAAGAAGAAAGCCAAGAGGTCAGAGCTAAGAGCTAAAACCTTACCCTTCCTCCTGCGGTAGTCCTACCTCTCCGAACCAGAGCTACCCCTGTGTTAAAGTCTTTATATAGAGTTCCTGATATGCCTTCTCATTGGTTGTAAACCCAACCACATGACCGCCTCCTCATGGCCTGTCTGTATAGGCCTCCAGGTTTTCCATGATTGGTATTAAGATTAAAGGCATGTGTATCCAATAATGGCTGTATCCTGAACACACAGAGACTTACCCAGCTCTGCCTACCAAGTGCTGGAATTACAAGCGTATGGTACCACTGCCCTGCTTTCCTATGGCTTGCTAATAGCTCTGACCCCCGGGCAACTTTATTTATTAACATACAAATAACATTTTAATACAAATAAAATATCACTATATTTATATATACTAATATATTATATATTCTATTAGTCCTACTTTTTTATAAAATAATGATTGATACACAATGAACAAAAACAGAGAGCCCAAGTAGACAAATACTGCTGTTCTTGTTGGAGTTGGAGAAAACAGACATAAAACAAAGTAAGACATGACACATTCATAGATAATTCATACTGTGAAGAAAATGGAGTAAAGTCACAAGATGTAAAAGTGAAAGCAATGTCAATGAGGCAGACTGAGGTGCCTGGAGAAAGGATGATGTCTACAGACTGTTGAGAATCTGTGAGTTGTGTGTGTACACTCAACTAGAAGAACTTTCCACTCAGAGATTGTTTGCAACATATGGGGAAAGAGTTTCCTAAAACACTGGTTCTGTTTTGGAGAGGTTGAGGTACATTTGTGTTTTATGCAGAGTTTAGAAACTTGCAATACTGGACACTCAGGTCATCAGAGCTTGTTTTCAATGTTTTTCTGTTCCATGTCATGTTTTCAAAACATTAAAATTCTCCTTTACTTGCTGAGAAAATGTACGTTCTGAATATTTATTTATCTCCAAAGTCTGGAGGGCCAGTGCCTCTGATCCTTGAGCCCCAGTGTCCTCTGTCATCTGCCTTGCTGTAGAACTCAGGTCCACTCAGCTCCTGCCATTCTTATCTTCATGGGAAGAATCAACCTCACCAAGACCCTGACCTTAGGCTGCTGTCCCTATTTCAGAATGTGTGCCCAGAGGACCTAGTAGGGAATAGGGATACTCCTTCAAGAAACCTGCTTTCCTTCAGTAATGGAATTTGGTTCTGTTGCATCTTTTTTCAGAAGTAAAATAAACAAGCAATATTTCATCACTCTTTGTTATGCTTCAAGATGAGGTTGCCATGAAAATTTCAAGATTTTTAGATAGATAATAGTTTTAGTATAATTATTTCTCATGTGATATTTATAATACACTTATATATGTATGTATCTTCATTATCTATCTGACACATAGGATTCTAAAGAGAAAGTGAACAGACAGGATGTGTATATATAGAAATTTATTTTCAGGGATTGGCTCACCTCATTGTGGATGTTGCCAGGCACAGTAAGCTGGCAGGCTTGAAACCCAGTATTGCAATTCAAGTTCAAACAATGTCTACTAGCAGAGGAACACTCAATATTTTCCTGCTAAAGCCTTAAACTGACATATCCACCCATATTACAAACTCAATATGTTTTTGCATAAAGCCTACTGATTTATAAGTTAACTATATGCAAAACAATCTCACATAAACATCCAGAACATAGGTCGACTGAATATCTGGCACTTTGGTTCAGTCACACTAGCACATTAATCTTCATAGGAGACATTTGCTTGCTTCATCCATCTGGCCACACTCTTTCCAAGGTTCTGAACTGAATTTGACTTAAATGACTGCCCTTGTTAACTTAAATTCTAAGTCTTCCAAGCTATTCCCTGCTGTAATCTTGCCACATTTGTGTGTTGGAGAATGTCATACAAAGGAAACTTCCCACTAATAGTGAATTCCAAGCCCAGACAGGACCCCTCACTGCCCTGCCTTCCTCTTTCTGTGAAATACCTCTGGTGCTGATGTTGTCTTTCTGGCCCAATGTCATAAATTTCTCAAGTGCTCCCTTAGGCAAGGCAACTAGGGAATCCATAGAAATAATGATTTTGAAACCTACCTAAGAAAACCCTGAATTTTTCTTGTTGTTGTTGGTTTGCTGTCTCTCCACTCTTAAACATGTCCAGATTTTCTGGCCTCATTTTTACTGCCACTATTTTTCAACCTACAGTTCCCTAGCTGCTGTTCATCACTCCAGTATTTTATCAGTGGTCACACCATCATAATTTCCTTGACAGTCCCTCTAGGAGACCCCTTTCAGATTGTTCTCTGAAATTCTATCTCAGCTTCTATAGATTTTTCTAAGTTCTATTTCCTCCTGTCTACATCTCTGTTTTAGATTACACAGATCCAGATCTAATCAATTTATTTGAATATCTGTTTTTCTGCAAGCTTCAGGTTACTACTCTATTTCATAGCTTTCTAATCTAGACTATAAAATGCAAATGTTCTCCTAAGGAAATCTCTCTGTTCATCCAAAGTAAACACTTTTATTTTATACTGTTCTGTTCCAAACATAAAACTGAAACTGTCTCATTCACTTCTATGTGCTGAAACCATCTCATTCACCCCTGTACATCTCCAGGTCTGTTACTTGGTCTTTTTCAAAGGTCAATGTGCTCCAAACAGGCTTTTGCTCCTCTCTTCTTCGCCTTGAGTATGTAATAATTTCAATAAAGGATTTGGCATTTTTAATTCCACTTAGGACAAAGCAAATGTTCTTCACCATAAGAATGGGCCATCACTTTTTTTTTCTTACAAACTGTATGGCCATAGCAGGCTTCTTGTTATCTAGTTCTTTTTTTAAAATTTATTTTATAATTTAATTTAATTTTACATATCAGCCATGGTTTGGGAGGCCCCCAGGCAATGGGACCAGGACCTGTCCTTAGTGCATGAGCTGGCTGTTTGGAACCTGGGGCCTATGCAGGGACACTTTGCTCAGCCTGGGCAAAGGGAGGAGGGGACTGGACCTGTCTCGATTGAATCTACCAGGCTGAGCTGAATCCCCAGGGGAGTCCTTGTCCTGGAGGAGATGGGAATGGAGGGTGGGCTGGGGGAGAGGGCTGGGGTGGGTGGGATGAGGGAGGACAGTGGGATCCGTGGGCCATCACTTTTTACTTGTATGTTAATTCACTAATCTTTGATGGATGGTGGGAATTCACACTGAGTGTAACGTTTTTGCCTTAGAAGGATCCAGAAATCACTTTCAGAATAAAATCTTCCAAAGAGGTCAGTGAACAGCCCAGCTCCACCAACAGAGACAGAATACTGATGACTAAATAACTCAGTGTGCTCAGAAATAAACTTTCTATGAGTTACAGTCTTCCCTAAAATCACTTTACTAAAACTGAAATCCCTGGACACATCCGAAGCAACACCAGATATTAATTCAGTTACCAAAATTATCTTTTGTAGATTTATATTTATTGCTGAAAAAAAAAAACTATCATTGGAGGATGCGGCTTGGGTACTTGTTTCAGTGATCTCCACAAAAATGCATGCTATGCCTTTCCTTAAACCCCTTTCCTGGCAGAACTTCTCATCTGACCTCTATGGTGGCAATCTCCCTTCTAAAGGTCCTTGCAACATCTTAGGCAGCATCTGGTAATAGAGGAATAACCTCCAAGCTATTCTCTGGGGGTTCATCTATTTCACCAGACAGTTGTATCTGCAGAACCAAACATGGAGCCAGCTGAGTTCTCTCTCTGGTGTGGCCTATTTCTGATGAGTAGGGATACCCATGCCTACTTGCTTAGAAAAACTGTGCATGCATAAAGATTGACAAGTACTAGGAACTCTAGTAACCTGGGGCTTCCTTCTCTCTGAGTGTGAGTCAAGCACCAGTCTTCTGGTTTTGTGTTCAGGAGATATAGTACAAGTTTTCTGAGGAGTCCTATGGAAACCTGACTCCCAAAGCTTAAAGATAGAGGGGATAGTATCCTTCTCTGGAGTAAAATGTGTCCTCACATGAGAGCACATCACAAATCCTCCTTTCATGTGCTACTCTGATGCTAGTGTAGGGCCACAGTCTTCAGCAGTAGCTGGAACACAAAGCTGGCCCAAGGTGTCTGTTTGATTGACAGCTTCACTCATGGCTAGTCTTGTGACTCAGGCAGTTTACTCAATTTACTCTTTCTGTGTTGTTTCCTCATTGGGAACAATAGTAAAGATGATATGGTTTCATGCACAGAAAGCCTGTAGAGAATTACTGGCATGCAGTAAATATTGTGATACTATTCCATAAGTGTCCTTTTGCTAACTCACATCATAGTGATATGGCTTCCTGTTTTGTGATCTTCCTAGGGAGAGTAAATAACTTCTATTCAGCTAAACAGGGCACCAACAATAAACCAAAGAAAGGATTTGCTGGGGTCTAGTTTGGGGAACCAATAAGTTTATTTAGGGTTACTTACAGCAGGGCTACTAACAACAGGTTACACCACTGAAGAAAAATCTCTGTCTCTTTCTGGCAACGATTAACTGCCTTGGAGGAAGGGGAGATAATAGCCTTCCTCTTTTTCTCCATGAGGAAACAATGGGTCCAGTCTTGTGTGGGTTTCCAAGTAGAAACCACATTAACCTGGCACCTTTGCATCTTTCATCCCACAGCAGTGAACAGGAAATCAAGCCTGGGAAGCATCTGCGTGTGTGAGGTCGGTTTCACTGCTTCCTAGAAGAGCAAAGCAAGGCCCTCGAAAAAAATTATTGCCATATCTTAGTTTTGGCTTCTTTACTCCAGCCAAGGGATGAAGGGAAGAAAACAGTCACAGAAGACACAAAGATCTAGAAAAGTCTAGAAAATCAGTAGAGGGAGTTCATGTAGTCCCTCTTGAATGACACCATTTCTGTGATTCGGCCCCAAAGATCTGAAATCACCAACTTCCTATTTCAGGAGTTCAGACATTTCCAGAGAGTTTCCTTACCCTCTGTAGCTTTATTTCTGTTATCCTCCAGGCTTCTACCTGCTACATCTGTAGCCGTAAAATCAGGTGATCTGCATTCAGCTCAGGATATTTTCTAAATTGAAATAGATAAGATTGTCCTTGTGGTTTAAAAATGATTGATAAAAGATAAATATTAGGCTTCAAAGAACTTCCTCTCTGAATTGTCAGATTAAATTCTGTGTATAAGAAACTAAGATTATCAGTTAGGAAACCACTGTGTGTTAAGTACGTCAGCTTCCTGAAGTGTACAACCACAGCCTCAAGCAGAAAAACTCCTAACAAAATGGTAGGGTGCTAACTCTTCTCTCTGGGGAAGCAGGGATGGTGCCCCTATGGCTCCATGGTTATCAACATCATGGAGCACAGGACTGGGTGAGTGAAGAACCTTGGCAAGTATCTGTCCATTGAATACATTAATTAATAACTAACAGAAGAATCTTCATTTTAAAAAATACATACTTCCATTTTTGTTCTCTTCCATATGAAAAAAAAGGCAAATCATTAAGTAGATGGCATTTTAAGCCACTTACATATTTATGAATTCATGTCTCTTAGTGGTTCCTGATGGATACATTAACAACCCAACCTCTAACCAGCATAAGACTGTTTTCAAGTCTAGAATATGTAAGTGTTCCTGTGAATTCATAGTCTTGAAAAACAGGAAATGCTTTGGAATATCTAAGTTTATTAAATTAAACCTTGCTGTTAAATCAGAGTAGATGATTTTAAGATCATTGAAATTAATTCATTTCAAATTAGTACACAAAGGCTGTTTGTGTTAAATGATTCAAAAAATGATACCTGGAGTATCACACAGGCTGAAGGAAAGAGTCCATTCTAATATTTTAATTATTGAATTAATGCTGTTCCCACACAAATAAAACTCATAGAATCTTTGCATTAATAATTTTTAAGTCATGCTTATAAGTTCAACTACATTTTATACCCTATGTCCAAACACGAGGTATTGTATTTTATTTTGTGTAATTCTGGGCATCTGTAGTACAGAACACAGACAAATGCTTCCTTATAAAGTTAAAAAAACAAAAATATATGTGACTTTTTGAGCCATTCACTTAGGTACCCAAAGATTGAATAGTGTTACCTCTCTCTGCTCAGAGTTCATGGTGTTTTCACTTGTAACATTTGGCACACCATGTGTCTGTCAGGTCCTGTGAAATGACACAGATCATGTCACGAGCACATCGATCCTTACCGCTGTCTTTTGATGTCCACACTGCAGAGCAAATGTGACAGCTCTGCACTCAGCCACACTCTGGCTGGCACCCACACTGCTTTGGCTGGATGCCACTTCCAGGCAGCCTCTGGCATCGAATGTGTTGGACACAAAGTTAGCTTAAAGCTTTTTATAAACTATTATCTTTTTCATAATTTTCTACCTGTAGAAAAACTCTTTTTTAATTTAATTTCTTTACTTATTTTACATCCTAACTGCAGTTTCCCCTCCCTCTAGTCTCCCCATTTCCTTACCCAACCTCCACACCTCCATCCACTCCTCCTCTGTTTCTGTTCATAAAGGGGGAGGGAGGCCTCCGATGGGTATCAACAAAGCATAGCATATCAAGTTGCAGTAAGACTAAGCACCTCCTCGTGTATTAAGACAGGGCAAGGCAATCCAGGATGAGAAATAGGTTCCCAAGAACCAGCCAAAGCTTTGGGGACAGCCCCTGTTCTCATTGTTAGGAATCCCACAAGTAGACCAAGCTACACAACTGTCACATATATGTGGGGTGCCTAGGTTGGTCCCATGCAGGCTCCCTGGCTGTTGATCAGACTCTTTGAGTTCCTATGAGCCAGATTAGTTGTTTCTGTGGGTGTTTTTGTGAAGTTCTTGACCCCTCTGGCTCTTACAATCCTTCTGCCCTCTCTTCAGCAGGATTCCCAAGCTCAGCCTGGTGTTTGGCTGTGGTTCTCTGAATCCGTTTCCATTAGTTACTGAATGAAGGCTGTCTGATGACAATTAGGGTAGTCACCAATCTAATTACAGGAGATGGCCAGTTGAGGCTACGTATCCACTATTGCTAGGAATCTTACCTGGGATCATCCTTGTAGATTCATAGGAGTTTCACTTGCACCAGGTTTCTACCTGACCCTGAAATGCACCCTCATCTCTTTCAATACTCTCCCCCTCCATTCACCTCCCCAACCTGATCCCTCATGTTCTCATTCCCATCTGCCCCCAGTTCATCCAGTAGATCTCTTCTATTTCCCCTTCTCAGGGAGATTCATACATTCCCCCCTGGGACCTCCTTGTTACCTAGCCTCTCTGAGTCTGTGAATTATAGCATGGTTATCCTTTACAGATAATATCCACTTATGGGTAAGTACATGTCTGTCTTTCTGGGTCTGGGTTACCTAATCAGGATGTTTTTTTTTTCTAGTTCCATCCAACTGTAAACCCTATGGACCAGAGCAGTTACCAGCATAGCAAAATATACCCCAAAATACAATAGTATCACTTATATCTTTGGGGTAACCAAAAGTTGTCTAATTGGAATTAATGCAGAATCAACAGGTGGGAAATCAAGCCTAGTACTATAAACCCAGTCAGTGATTGGTAATGTCATGGACTCTAGAATAGAACTTACTACTGCCACTTTCCTAAACCAGTATACTTTAGAACTGCATTCCAAAATGTATCCTTATACCTAGAGATAAGTGTAGCTCTCACATTTCATCAAGGAAGCTTACTTTTGCAGCAGATGGAAACTATTGCTGATATCCACAGATGGTCAAAATGCAGAGAACAATGGATGGTTGGGTGCCCAACCCCAATTGATATATCTACAACAATAGGACCTTCAAATACATGGGATATAGTCCTTGGTGGGAGGAGAAGAGCTTCAAGGTCCATCCCAGCTGGGTTTCTTCAAATCCAGACTGAAGTACAGATTCTCAGCATCGGTTACTCACTGACCTATGGGAGACACATGTGTACTGAAGGTTGCTGCAAAATTAGTATGACAGAGAAGAAAACTGGAGAGAAAAATATAAACACTGGGAGTAATCTTTAGTTGAATATACAGTTATGGCATTTGGGAAAATATTGCTGATCTGACTGATGAGATGTGGAATACAGAGCATCTCTGACATAGGATAATATGCATTAAGTAGCTCTAATGGCTTTTTGTATTTACAAAGAAATCAATTGCAGTCAGGAAGGGGTGTGAGCAGGTGTATGAGTAGCCATCACCCAAATGTATTGCTCCCTCCAGAATCAAATGCTTTGTTTATTAAGTAGACATAATTTATATTTCTGGTGCTACATATTATCTACTCTTTCATTAAGTAGCCCATAATGTATCTGTCCCCCTTTGCTCATCTGTCTGCCTAGAGTTCAGCTTTTAATTTTTAATTAATTGCTTGATGAATTTTATTTTTATCTTTTCCTGGTTTGTCGAACACTCTTAGAGAAGTAAGTGTCTCCTGGAATTACTTTTGTAAGTGGTTAAAAACACATACTTCGGCTGGGCGGCGGTGGCATATGCCTTTAATTCCAGCACTTGGGAGGCAGAGGTAGGCGGATCTCTGTGAGTTCAAGAGCAGCCTGGTTTACAGAGTTCCAGGACAGACTCCAAAGCTACACAGAGAAACCCTGTCTCAAAAAAACAAACAAACAAACAAACAAAACAAAACAAAAACCCACACACACTTCACTCTCAGTAATCATCTAATGTTTTAAGACAAAGAAAAGTAAATCTTTGTCATAAAATACATTTATTTTAGTCACTATTCCTTATTATTTTATGTAAATGTTTTTTTATTCATTTCTGGAAGAAAAACTTTGTTCAAAGCTCTTGCTTATAGGTACTTTAGGTGTTAGTTATTTGTGGCACTCTTACCCTGTGAGGAAATGTCACAAAACACAACAGAATCCACTAACAAGAGTTTTATTAAGATAGGGAAGAGAGACAGACGTGACAGGCCTGTGAAAACACATGTGAATAAAGAGTGGAGCCCCGGCTTATAAAGGCTGGGCCGCGCCTGGGCACACAGGTTCATGTGGCTACTCCACAAATGAGCACAAAGCCATGGGGTCCTGGTCACATGAGACGTTTTGACCCGGAAATGGCTAGGTGGAAGTGTCTAGGTCCGCCGGGCATGTGCAGCCATGGGGGCGTATTGTGAATCCCTATCATCAGGTTACAAGATGCATAAATAAACAGAACAAACACCTTTTAATTATTGAATAGATGTGCTCACTTATAACAGAGATGTTCACAATTTATTTTCCCTCATTGACTGTCCCTCATTTTCACTCAATATTAAGTTATAATAAGTCTCTTAGTCTTAAATAATGTTTTGCAATCTCCTTTCCTTTTGCTTCTCATGATTATATTTTCTTTATCAAATACTAGTTTACATCGCCCTTTAGTTGTGTTTCAAATTCTTTTCTGAAGGTTAGGTTGGGGGAAACAATAAAATAATAAAGTAAATGCTTACATTGTGTACATATTCTTTGTTAGCTCAATGATCAGTTACTGAGCACTTAGTAGGCATGTACGTTTTTTATTTTTTCTTTTTTTTTTAGCATTTTGTGTCAACTAAATCTCTTCTTAAGGAAAATATAATTTGGCTGGGAAGGAAAGAATTTTCAAAAGAAACATTAACCAATGACCAAGTTTCTTCTACTCTAGCAAGAACAGAATTGTGTGACTTTATCTTGGGGACATGAACAAATTCACTCCAGTCAAGGAACCATAAAGACCACAGAAATAACTCTACCCAAATCTAGCTTGATGACCCAATGAGCTGATTGGAGAGCATTAGTAAAAGATTATTTACAGGAGCCTGCATCCTGGAAAACCCCCACTCCACCATGGGTGATGACTCACGAAAGCTGCATCCCTGGAGCTCCCTGCACAACTTGTATGCAGCTCCACCCAAGAGTTTCCTCTACCAGTAATTGTTTATTGCTTACCTAATCTTGGTGATGGTCCTCATGAGTCTTGAAACTTTCTGAGTTTTCTAAGATTCTTTCCCTCCTAGAGACTTATTAGCCTTCCTCTCACTTAAAAATTTGTGCTTAGTTATTAGAAGACATTTCTGTATTTTGGAGGCAGTTTTACTGCGTAGTTGGAATGGCTTTGAAAACTGTGCTCCTCCCGATTTCTTGGATTACAACTGTTGAATGGTTACTTTTCTATTGCTGTGAAGACACCATGACCAAGGCAACTTTGAGAATAAAAAGTTCATTGGGACTTCCAATTCCAGAGGATTAGAGTTCATGACCATCACGGTGGGGAGGATGGCAGCAGGCAGGAAGGAAAGTCACTGGAGCAGCATCTGAGAGCCTACACCCTTAACTAAAAGTAGGAGAGAAAACCTACCTTCAAAGGCACACCTCCTCCAACAAGGCTACTTCACTTAATCCTTTCTAAACAGTTCCACTAACTGGGGACCAAGTACTCAAATATAAAAACCTATTAGCCTATTCTCATTCAGACCACCAGCCAGTTGGACAGTAATAGCACATACCTTTAATGCCAGCACCAGGGAGGCAGAGGCAGGCAGATCTCTATGAGTTCAAGGCCAGCCTGGTCTACAGAGTAAGTTCTAGGACAGTCAAGAATACACACAGAGAAATCCTGTCTCAAAAAACTAAAAACAAAACAAACAAAAACAAACAAACAAACAAAAAAACTCATTCAGACCATTACAGCCAAGGTCTACCCTCTTAGCTGTAGAACTTTTGAAAACAAATGTACATTGATTTTTTTCACAATGTTTTTATTGATTATTTGGGAATTTCATGTCATGATCCCTGATTATACTTACTTCCCAGTCCTCACAGTTCTAACCCTACAACTTTGTGAGGTTCCACCCTCACACCCACCCTGCAAAGAAGGAGAAAAAAAATAAGTCCAATTTATGTTATGTTACCCATATAATCACTGGAGCATGGTCAAACTCTTGGTGGCCAGCCAGCCCCTTAAAGAAAATTGAGTCCTTCCCCACCTACACTCCCACCAGAAGTCTTCAATTGTGGAGAGGTTGTCACTTTTTGGGGCCTAGGGAAGGTAGAGGGTAGGAGTTGTCACAGAAGCCTTCTATGTCCCTCTTTCTTAATTGTGAGTCTGCAGTCAATACCATGTGGCAGAAGCAGCTTATTTGCCCTTACACATGGTTTCTGGCAGACAGCCATATGGTCTCTAGCATCAGGACTTACCATGGACATGGACCTCAGCATGGTCTCCAGTGTCAGCACAGATCACAAATATTGGCACAGCCCTCTGCTGCTGCACAGGCCAAGGACACTATCTCATAGCCCTCAGTGGCAGCACAGACCAAGGATATCCACATGACCCTCCGTGGCAACATGGGCCACAGACATCAACGCAGAACCCAGCAACAGTAGGACTATGGACCCAGACATGGCCCTTGATGGCAGCACAGCCCACAGACATCAACATGGCTTCAGACTGCAGCACAGACCACAGACATCCACATGGCTTTTGTTGGTAACAAATGCCACAGACATCAACCCAGACTCTGGTTGCAGTAGGACCACAGACACATACATGGCCTTCAGTGGCAGCATGTGTTGGGGGTGAGGGGTGCTGAGTCAGAGTGCAAGCTTCAGGCATATGCATACCACCTTGTTGGCCCTACTCAACATGTTGCCCCATCCACTGCAGGTTTCTCTCATATTTATCACCTCAGTTACATATCTAGTTCCACCTCTCTCTACCACTCACTCACCATTAGCTACATCCGTCCATCTTTCCCACATCTGCATCAAATATTCATTCATTGTATTGGCATTGGAAACTGCAGCATGTCAATATATGTATAAGCCAGACAGTTTTGTATGCAAATATTCATTGCAAGGAGTTGTTGCTCTGGTTCAAGGTATCTGGTTTCTGAAGCACCCATAAATACCGGACTATTACTGAGACTCATCTCAGATATGCTGCTGTTGTCTAGAGCCAGGGTGATGTTGCAGCTAGGCAGGGTGTTTGGTGGCAGGCTTTGTGCTAACTCCTGGCTGCTGCACACCTCCCTGCCCTTGATGTCTGCTGCCATGAGACTCACTTGGCTCGACCTTTGTGGTTGTAGTCTGCACACTGCTGCCATGCACTCTTTGTCTTCCAGGAGGACAAGTAGCCACAGCAGCTCCATGTTGGTGGCCAGCCAGTGGGGCCTAGGGTCAGCCCTACTCAGCAACAGACATGTCTCTGTGGGAGCTCCAGGTCAATGCACACCACCCTGTCCCTGCACACCACCCTTTCCTCAGTACAGACACCATGACTCCTATGCCTGTAGGCTGTGGGCATTGCTACTGCCTTACACTTTCCACCTCCCAGCAGGGCAAGTGGGCAACAGGCCTGAATCCAGTGAGGGGGCCTGGGCCAAGTCCTATTCAGCAATGACCTGTTTCTGCAGGACCTCCAGGGAGTCACACATCTCCTTGTAGTTGGTGCTGGCAACCCCAGGGCTCATCAGGAATGACTTTTGTGCTTGTAGCCTGGTGGCTGAGATGCAGCAGCAAAGGGTATGCTTGTGGTTCTGTTCTTCCATCATCCCTTCCAATTTTGCAAGTCCACATATAAAAAGCATCTTCCTGTAAGACTTGCCATTTTTTTCAGCTGTTCTAGAGCTATTGCAGTCCCCCCCAGACACTTTTTCCGCCATTATGTCATTCCCTGGGAGCCTCCATGGGTCTCTCTGACTCTTTAGACTCTCTCAGACTCTTGGTCTCTCAGATCTCAGACGCTTGGTGGGTAGTCGAAGGTGCTAGTGTCTGCCACCATCTTTGTTTTTGTACATTGTTCTGTACATTGATTTTTAAAACCCAAAGAGAAAGAATACATCTTACAAAACATTGGAAAGTCCACTAATAAATTATAGAATTACCAAATTGATTAAATTCCCTCGAGTTTGGCTCTGGCAACATGAGCCTTCATTTTCCTATCTATAAAAAGTGAACCATGTCACTGTGTTGCCATGACCTTTGCTCTGAATTTCTAGTGTTCTAGAATGACTTTTACACCTAGGAAAAACCTCAGATCTAATGGAAATTTTTATTTTTGAAAGTTTAAAATTTTTAAATTAAATCTAGTTTTTTGAATATTTTTAATTGAACACAAAATTATTGTGTTTATAAATCTGTCACAGTTAAATAATCACTTCAAGACTTGGTTATAGGCTTTGTTCCATTTTAAAAGTATTTTCTTTTATTCATAACTATAATACACTTGCTTTTATGTATCTATTGTACATTTCAAGCCCTGATATAATAAACAAAACTCCCAAGGACTGAAATAACTCCCATATCTAATCAGTTATATATCTGTGGGTATAGAAAGCCAAAGTTTTCTTAAACATTATGAACCATTACTAATCCTCAGAATAGAATTCTCCTATGTATTTTTATTAATCATAATAGAGTAATTCATTTCTCACTTTATTGGAATCATGTGTCCTCATATACTAATAGGTCAAATTCTTTTGAGTGTTACTGATACATATAATACCATTTATACATTTTTCTCATATTAAACTCCAATTTATTCCTAAAAGATAGTTTTCTTCATAATTTCAGTTTTTAATTTCCAAGCTTTTCCAGAATTTGGAAGACACTTTTATAGTTCTTGCACAACTTTATCACTGTATAATGAACAGCTTTAATACCTCAGTGTCAGATCAAAAGTGTATTTCCCAGGATGATGACACACTACTCACATTGGCCTCCAGCTCAGATCCACCATATCTTTGTTCCATAATCAATTTTTCAATGGAATCCACAGCTGAGGCTTGCCATAGGTAGAAGGAGCACCAGTGGATTGAAGCAGGTTCTTCAGGCTCATAATTGGCTTATGCTTCACCAGCTGAAAATAAAATGCTCTAAAATTTTAAAAATAAAAGCTTCCAAATTGCCAGCTTCTCTATGGCTGAGTCTAGTCAGTTAATCACTGGCTCTGCCCCCCTGATTCAGGGTAAACTTCATTTAACTGTTGTTTATTTAACAGTCTCAGAATACTGTAGGATGATCAAAATATCCCACAACACTCATCAGATTTCAGTGCTATGTAGTATTTGTTCTTCCTCAGCTCCCAGGATATTATCAGCATTAAATAATCAATGACAATTAGTAATCATGTCACAGAAATCATAAGAAAGCATTGATCGTGACACTAACTTAAAACTTTCAGACAAATCAATACTTGTTTCAAAGCATACTTGACATTTCAGATTCTCTGGACTTTTCATTTAAGCATTTATCATTTTGGGTCCTCAATCTTAAGCTTTGCAATTATCAGGCAGATTCCCTCTACCCTATGGATTTCAAAGGATGATTTTAATGATTGCTTCAGTTTTTGCAATGAAGAATCATATTTAAGTATAACATTAATGAGTGGCAGGTTGTAGGGCTTGGCATCCAGGTCTGGACTATTTCTCTACACTCACACTAAAGCCTACAGCAATGTATGTTAAATATTGCAGTCAGACCAGACAGGTTGATTAAAAGTATAACTGAACAAGGCTTTGCACCTGGGAGATCATGTGTTAAGTAGGAACTTGTGCCCAGAGGATTTTTAACATGTGCTTTCTACTTTTGAGTAGTTTGTCAGAAATACAGGTCAAACTACGGGCAAGTGTGATTGGAAGGGCACTCCAGAGAACTATATCCAAATACTACAGTGTGTATACTTCTTCACTGCCATGGTTTACACATGGCTGTGACCTCCAGGGACATGGTTTGATTTCTAGAACGTTAACTAAGAAAACAAAAATGGGATTGCCTCAAAAGGAAGTATAGCCCAAGGCAAGGAGCCTTCTAAAAGGTTTTCAAACAATACATCCATGTGTAAGCTCTCTCAGGAAGTCTCTGAAACAGACTCCCACCCCAGGCTCAGGCACTCAGCCAAGAATACCATGCACCAACTGGGACTGGGAGAACAGTAGAAAATTACCACTTATTTACACACCTTAGAGCATTTTATTTTATTTAAAGGAGGGGACCCATGAATGTTGGTATACTGGAGTCTATTATTACAGAAAGGGTGTTTTTTTTGTGTGGTTACTAGTTTTTGTTTTGAAATGTGAGTATCCCACTAATCACATGAATCATTACAAACATCCAGTTCTCAGAGAAACAGAAGCAAGCCTGCTCAGATTTAAAAATCCTACAGGATTCAAACACATATTCCTATAAATTCAGCTATGTGTTCCCTTCAGCATAGCAAATAGTAAATCAGCATGAGTAAATGCAGACAGTCTTTATGTTAAAAATGATAACAATCCAGGGGTTCATGCTTGGAATCTCAACTCTTGAGAGGATAAGGGACTTAGGCATAAGGATTCTCATCTATTAGAGGCCAACCTGAGCTACATAGAAAGACCCTCAAAAGAGCAAAATAGCTTCCAAAAATAAAATGTTACTTTTTGGTAGTAGAATAGTGTATTTTGACACAATTTTATTTGTCATAGTAAGATAAAAAACGATTGCTTAGACTTTAACAACTCATATTACTAAATGTAAACAGATAGTAAAGTTCAAATATTGTTGCCATTTTGTAGGAAACAAAATTAAAGTAGCTAACTCCTGTGTTCTAATCTGCAGACCTAAGCTGCATTAACAGCCCTTAGGTGACTGTAGAATGGCCATTTCAGTGACATCAGCTATGTTACTGCTCAGTCCTGCCAAATCTTGCTAATTAAAATTGGACACATTTGGAATCTGCATGGGATCTAGTATAAAACTTATCACAGGGTCTTCAGTTCTATGGAATTATTAAATTAAATGCTAATACAGCATTTTACTCCTCAAAAAGCATTCCCACTACAAGATGTTAATCATAACAGTTCATGTGCTGGAACACACTACTCAGTAATCTTGCTAGTTCCTAGGACTGTCTACTTTGTCAAGCATAATGGTCAGCCAACATCTTCATAACAATATATTTTTTAGAAATGGCATGCAGGAAAATATATAGAGAAGTTATAAAGAGGAGCCACAGCCTTGTTATAAGCAGGTCACCTTGCTTCCCAACAGGAAGTCAGCTGTCTGTTGCTGTGACAAAATACCTGAGATCATCAAATGATTTGCAGAAAAAGCTTATCTGGGCTGTTAGTTTCATCTCATGGCCAGTTAGTTTTGTTGTTTGGGGCCTGTTATGAGACCAAGCATTGTGATACAGTGCATAGTGAAATAAAGCTGTTCATTTTATGATGGCCAGGAAATGAAAAGAGAAGAGAGAGCCAGAATGCTAGAATCCTGTCAGAATCAATTCCCAGTGGCCTAATTTGCCTCAGCTAGACCCAACATGTAAGAAGTTCCTTCACCTCCCAATAGTTCCAGTGGCAGGTGACCAAGACTTAAACATGGCTTTTGAGGAAGAGTCAAGATCCAAACTACAATACCAACCTTCCTCTCCCAAGGAGAAGATGGTCCACAAACACACACTGCTGCTCTGAGTTTCTACTCCCCTTTTAAAGGAAAAACTTATTGAAAAGCTTTCCCAGAAAAGCCTAATACCTCTTTAAAAGAAATTCTCATGAAAACAGAAATGCTTCAACCATAAATAAATAAATAACCAGTGTACAGAGTACATAGATTCTTCAATACATGGTCTTAAATAGAACTCTGAAGGTAGGTCAGAGAGAGCAATCTAGAGGAAGGAAGTAGCAGGTTGTTTGATTACAAGATGTAAATCTGGTAATCTGAGGGATCCAGAGTTTGAAGAACCAAAGGACCCATAGAACATTTACTTGGGAACCAAAACAGACCCAAGAGAGGAAGCTCATGGATTCCAAAGAGAAACTTTGATGTGTATTGTGCAAAGTGACCTGCAGATATCTGAAGAGGATGAAAAATTGGGCAAAATAAAGGGCTGGGTAGAGAAATAGAATCCTGTCTTCATTTCTGTGTAACAAAACCCTGGTGCTGTGTCAGTATTTGTGTGTCATGAAAGGGAACCTGAATTTTTTTTCTCTGACACAATGACAAGTCTATAAAGATGTTAAGCCATATAACTCTAATTCCTCTCTCATCTTTTGTTGCTGTTTTTTTGTGTGTGTTTAGTCTAACAGATGCATTGTATTTCACTTTAACAATGTATATGTAATCAGAAACTACTTGAGCCTAAAAACATCATTTTCTAAGCTTTAATTCATTTAGGACTGAGCATTTCAAACAAATAAATAATTGCACCAATTAAATGAACAAAATCTTCATCATTTTAATTGCTATTTATACACTGTTAGTATGTTTTTAATTTTCCAAAACATACTTTAGAGTTCTCCCTGAAGATGAGCCCTTAGTACCTTAGTTCTTCTGTACACAGTTGGCATAATTAAGTACATCTTGACTATTTCCTTCATATCTTTATCCTACTTCTTAAAGATTTGATTGGAATATTAACTAAGTGAAAATAACAGTAGAATCTTCTTGAGCGCCATAAAACCCTACAGCCCTGTCTAACTCTGCTTGATCTAGATATTTCTCAGTTCTACAGTAAGTGGTGGATATGTATAACCTGGATAATTTAATAATTGCCTAGAGATTGTCCCATATAAGTTATAAATGAAAAGACTTTATATAGAGACTATTTAGCCTAATAATTTTAAAGTACATTTTTCTTTATTTCCTGTGTCAACCATGGGTTGGACACATATAAAAGTCAAATCCTTACGCAAAATGAATATATATAACTTTATTCACCCCATGGAAACTACTCTTCAAGATTTGATTATTACAAATGCATAGGAATATGTTAGGCTCTGTTTTTTTTTTCATTATGAATGATACACTGAAGACATCAGTCATAGCCACTTCTTCATGGGAACTGACCACATAAGAGCAGATTACTTATTTCAAGATCACTGGAAATTACTAATTCAGTGTTTATAGTAGTGAGAACATAGACCTTCATTCAAATGGATTATTGGAAGTTCCTCTGATCTATAAGAAACAAATTGTATGATACTCTTAAAGAAATTATATTTGTATAATTTCCAAAATAAAGGAAAGCACACTTTTCACTCATCATTCTGTTAGTGAAGCATTAAAGCAGCAAAGGGAATATTATGGTATATGCAGTCTTCTCAGGTGGATAAACTGTCACTTTAAAGGGGGAGATTCTGTCACACACTGGATTTGCACAGCCGCAGCTCAAATGTTTGGATGGTGTTTGGGGAATGACGCTGATAGGATATGCAGCAACTGGCAGCTACTCTGTTCTTGCTTACTATGTTCATTTAGATGCATTTGTTAATTCGTAAGAATAGTTAATTAAAATTGTTTAAATTTTCTTTTTTTTTAAGGAGCCCGCCACATGAAAAGAATGCAAGTCAAAGTGCCCACAGCCTAGACGTCTTCAGAGACAGGAGTGACTAGCAAGTAGATACTATGATACTTCCTTTGCCTAAGTGTACAGGGTTCAGTCATGTTCTTGGGATTTTTAACACTATGGTGACCAAATAGTCTTGCAACTTTAAAGAGATACTTAGCAATATTTGTGCTAAGCTCTACTACACCAGAAAAATAATTAGGAAGAATAATGGCCATCGTGGGTTTCTGGAAACTCATTTTCAGTCAGTAATAATGAATTTATTTTTAACATAAATGTGAGATTAAGTACTGTATCTTACCCCACGCCTTACTTTTATATTCCCAATTCAACACTTATTCAGTCATAAAAAAAGTTATATGGATCTCCCAGTTTCTGATGACATACTCAACCATGACCTAAATGTACTAATTCCTGTGAAAAACCATTTGAGGAAATTATTTTGTAATTATGCATTCATTTTTGAAGGTTGTATTTCAAAACATCAAGGTATTATGAAATGAAACCCAAGCACAGGGCAGTAACTGTGTAGTTACCAGAACACCCTGTTATCTGCAAGAGAGAAAATCAGAAATTCAATGACAAAACCATGCAATGTGTGGATGAATAAATTAGAAAGGGGAGGGGGCTCCACAGAGAGAAAAGGATAAATAAGATTAAGTGAACAGCAAGAGAATTTTTTGAAAATCTCTTGGCTTCATGTTTAATTGGTCAAAGTCAAATATCCTCTAATTTATCTTGAAAATTATAATAGAATCAAATGTTCATGCCAAATGAGTTTTAGAAAATACATGCATCAAATATTTTACTGCAAGTAAAATTATAAAAATTACTGCAATTACAAACTATATGTGTTAGTATTTACACATATAGATACATAAACACACAAACATTATCATTTCAAGATAAAAATTAGTGCCATATGTTCTTAAGTCTTAAAAATAAGAGCAACAAGTTCTAAGTCTTTCTCTGTACTAATTGTGATTGTAAAACATTTGCCAACAAAAGTACATAAGAATTATGGTTTTATGAAATATTAGAAATTGAGCATAAGTATTTCCATATTTAAAATCCTATAGTAGAAGACAGTTCTATGATAGAAACTATAGAAAATATGTGATGTATTTGAGTGGCTTAGCAATACAGTATTTGTGATATTTTGTTTGTGTTCTGATAAATAAAGCTTGCCTGACAGATCAGAGAAACAGAGGAGCAGCCAACAGTGGCTTATTACCTCTCTGGATCATCCAATCAAAAGGGCTGAGATTCTGTCTCCTCTCTGGCTTATCATTTCCTGTCTCCACCCCACCTTGTCATTTCCTATCTCCTCTCTGTACAGATCTCCAGACCTCTATGGTTTACTAGTGGCTAGCTCTTCCCTCTAACCTCCGAGCAAGCTTTATTTGTCAGAACACAAAATATCACACAACAATACAGACTCCTAAAGAATTATACAAGTCAAGAGAAGTATCTTCCTTTTCAATATCCTGCAAAAATTATATGACTGAAAAGTTACGGATGATATACAATTCATACATAAAGTTTATCAAATATTTATACCGTTGAGAGTACAAGATATGGAAGGAAGCATACCTAGCAATAACTAAATAAAAATAAAATTGTTATAATGTAAATTATTTACCTTTAAGGCATTTGTTTACACATTTAGAGATTTTTATGATGGGCTGGCATAAAACGATATTTCTTACAATTTGGAGAGCTGTGAAGGAATGTCTTCAAGATTTAGAGTCTTTTTATATAGTTCGCCTGGGCAACCGTCATACTTAAGGGAAGAAAATGGTGAAAGCATGCTTATAAATACCTTTGTATAAGTACTACAAGAAGACCATGCCACATATCCAAGAATGCATGGGCAGCACAAATTAGACTTGATTTTTTTTTTAAAAAAGAAGATACCAAAGTTGGGTAGGGAGGGAAGGGAAAGTACATCTGTGGGGGATTGAGGGAGGGAGGTGAATACAATCAAAATACACTATGAAATTCTCAAAGAACAAATAAAATCGGGGCAGGGGGCACATGCACACTCCAGGTTCCACAGTAATTTTGAATGGATGAGCTGTGACCCGGAACATTTAGAAAAGGGCAGCTGACTTCCCATGGAGACTCTTACCATGGCAACTGTGTTTAGGAAGGTAAAGTCTAATGCCTCTAAACTCAGTAAACTGAGAATAACAGCCGTGGGGAGCTTGCTAGAGTCAGGCCTGTGGGCTGGATTACCCAGATAGAGTTTATGCTTAAAACCACAAGAATTTAAGCAGGCAAAAGACATGTTGCAAAGTGAAAGATGAACATTACCCAGGTGGAGTTCTGAGGCTCAAGATCCAATCATCAGGATTCTGTTTGAAGGAAGTGAACCATAAAGTAAGAGGAAACTGAAACCAAAGAAGTAGCATAAAAGTCACTAGTATTCAAAGCTGCCAGAAAGTCCTTGGATGGGGTGCCTAGCAGAAAAAGACTCGTCAGTAACTGAAATGAGTAATTAAGCCAATCCAACAGTGGGAAAGTGATAGTCTATTAATCCAATGTGGCACCTTTGTGCTCTGGATCCTTCTTGTATGGACCCAATTGGAGTTTATTCAGATTTAACATGGGAAGTCCAGTTTTAATATTCTAAAACTTTCCATAATTTAAATAGCTAGTTCAATTTAATAAGTATTACTTAAGGAAACCTTATTGTCTGCTAATCCTATCAAATATGCATAGCCTATTATTATTTCATTTGTTAATCTCAACTGATTTCCCACATGAAGCTGCAAGTGTTTTGTTTGCTTCACAGTAATTCCAAGTATTTCCTGCCACACAGCAGGTGTGCTTCTAAGAATTACCAAGTGGATGAAAACCTCAAAATCCTCTTCCCCTTAGTCATTCCCATAATTCTTAAAGTAATATTCAGTCATTGACCTGAGGAGAATGGACTCAGAATAATTTCACTATTTTTGAATCCTTAATAAGCAAATACCACTGAAAACAATATGAAATTGTGAGACTTTTCTATGTAATCCTTTTGTTCTATTTCTACTTCTCCTGACCTCTCAGTGTAGGCAACTTTTCTAGCTGCAATTACTGCAGAATTGGTAAGATTATTATAGATGTTTTGTTTAGATAAAGATGACTCTTATCTTTTGTCTGCTTTCTTCCTTTTCCTAACGAAAGCAAAAATAATAGGTTATATAAATAATCTGAGCTCACTGTAGAAATTTCAAAAAATACATTGAAGTTGTTATGCTCAGATCACAGAGACCCCCAAAAGACCACCATGGAGACCGAATCATGTATGTAAAAGCAAAGAGCCTTTATTCAAGCTCCAGGGCTCGGTCCCTCTGTCTGTCCAACGCAGCGGTGAGAGCAGAGAGCCCTGAACTCAGGTGGGGCAGAGTTTTTATCATAGCAGAGGTTGGGGTGAGGGGATTTCCAGGGTCCAGGACCCTGATTGGCTGACAATTATCTAGGGGTATCTGTAAAACAAAAAATAGATGTGCGCTAGACTCAGGGACATCTGGCCAACTTATCTAATGGTTGGAATGTTTGTGATGTCAGGTACTTCCTTACCCCTGGGTAGATCCCTGGGTGGTATCAGCTTAAAGCTTTTCCTGGATCTGGGTGTTGCCTGCCAGTAAGCCTGTCACAGAAGCTGTGTCTAGGCCCCTAAGCCTGTCATGGCTGCTGTGTGGTCAAGCTATTTTGGGGCCCCTTCACAGAAGTGTTATAAGGAATATAAAAAAAATCACATGTGAAGCATATAAATCATTGCCAGAATGAACAGTTATATGGCTTATGGGCTGAGTACCTCACAAATTATGCCTTTTATCACTAATAACAAATTTTTTTAATTTTTTACAAAAAAATTTTAACAAATTTTTTTAAATCCATTTTTTCCTGCTTTTTTCAAATACTGCCAGCTTTCCTATAGTTAACATCTGCATGTTTTTCTTTTTGCATCCTTAATTCAGCCTGCTTGTTCTTGTATTTATGTTTTCTGTGCATATCCTCTAGTCTGGCAACATTTATCTTCACCGGAATAAATAGTTCATTTACACTTAAATTTACTTGCTAATGTGTCTTTGTATTTTCCATGTTGTTTCTTATTTTCTCTTTAACCTATCTGTGTGGGTTCCTTTTGATTTCTTTCATTTATTACATTCTTTAGAATTTTTTTATTAATTTGATATTCTTATTATTTCAAGTTTTTTTTTTCTGTGTCTACCTATTGACCTAGGTTTTTCATTTGTTGCAGTTTAACACAGTGACTTTTAGCAATTCTCTGATAGTGATAGACTCAAGAAATACTCCATCTTCTGCTGCATCAAGACATGTTTTCCGAAGATCACTTCATACTCACCCTCATCTCAACCATCATTCCCATAGTCAATGCCTACTTATAGCCACCAGTTATTTATATTTTCTGTTTCATGTTTTCCTGAATGTCTGTATCTCAGGTAATATCTTCTTTATGATTGATGGAACCTCTCTAGTGTTCCAACAATAAATTTTCCATTTTTGTTTCCTTTGAAAATGTCACATTTTATCTTCCTTGTGAACTTTGTATCTACAGGCTATACAATTTGAGCACTTTAGAAAGTAATTCCATAGTGCTCTAGCGTCCACATTTTGGGTAGTAAATATCTTACTGTATTGCTTATTTTATTGTATAAATGATTGTTTTATTCAGCTGTAAAGAATTAAATTATGTAATTTCCTGGAAAATTTATATAACTGGAGACCATTGTATTAAGCCAAATATATATACAATTACTTTATATGTGTATTGATGGATACCTATGCTGATTTCAAAACTCAGCTATGAGGAATTAGTGTAATGAACAGTGATGTGTGAAGGTCTTGTTGGCATGTTGATGTAGAGTCCTTGCATGTATCCACAGAAATGATAAAGCGGGTCATATGGGAGTTCTTTTTTTGAAGTTTTAGAAACCTCTATTGTACTTTCCATGTGGATAGACCAATGTACACTTCCAGCAAGACTGTATGAGAGTCACTTTTCCCCTCCTTTCTCACCAGCATTTTGCTGTAAATATTTTCTGATAGCTATTCTGATGCAGATAAGGTAGAATATAATGAATTTCATAATGTTCTTTTAATCTGTATCTTCCTGGTGGATAAAGTTATTTAATATCTTTTATGTGTGATTGGCCATTTGAACTTCATCCTCTGAGAACTGTTTGCCTGTCCATTTCATTACCCTATTTGTGACTGGATTTTTTAGGTTTGGACTATTTGGTTGTGTTCTCTGCTTCTTCTGTATGTTAATCCTCTATCAGATACAGAGCTGGCAATGCCTTCCTGGCATTCTCCAAGCTCTCTCTTCACTGGATTGTTTCCTTTGCAATGCACAGGCTTTCTAATTCCATGTGATCTCATTTGTCAATTCTTGTTAACCATCTCCTGAACTATGGAGTCCTTTGTCAGAAGTCCTTGATTATACCTGTATCTTGAGTGGTTTTCCTATATTTTTCTCTAAAAGCTTCAGAGTTTCAGGTGAGACTTTAACTAATTTTTGTTTACTTTGAATTAACTTTTATACAGGGTGAGAGATGGTGAGAGAATTCCAATCATTTCTATGTAGACATCTAACTTCTCCCACCTCATTGTTGAAGATGTTTTTTCTCTGATGTTGGCTTTTTGTATCTTTGTAAAGAATCAGAGGACTGTAGCATTGTAGTTTGATTCTAGTTCTACTCTATTCCTTAGTCTGTACACCTCTTTTGTAACATTGTTGCCCTGTTTTTTGTTTGTTTGTTTGTTTGTTTTTTGGGTTTTTTTTGTTCCTTTTGGTTCTGAAGTCAAATCAGTTCTCAGGGTACACGCAGTAGAGCTCTTTCTACTGAAGATGGGGTCTTTCAGCTCTTCTAGGAATTTTAGAAAACTTTTTTCTATTTCTGTGAAGAATATCATTGGAATTTTGATGGGAATTGTATTAAATCTATAACACTCAATTGGTAATATAGCTATATAACTTCACTATATTAGTTTTGCAAAACCATAATTATGAGAGGTCTTTCCATCTTCTGGTGTCTTCTTTATTTCTTATAAAGTGTTTTAAAATAGTAAAGATCTTTCACTTTTTTGGTTAGATTTATTCCTAGGTATATTTGAAACTATGTGAACAATAATGATTGCCTGATTTGTTTCTCAGTGTGTTCATTATTGGTATATAGAAAAGTTTCTAATTTTCTGCATGTTAATTTTGTTTTCTGATACTTTCTTTTGTGTTTGTCAGTCCTTAATGTTTACTGCCTTTACAGCTTCATGCCCAGGATCATATTATCTGCATCAGGGATAATTTAGTCTTTTTCCTTTCCTATTTGTACCCTTTTATTTCTTTGCCTTAACCTACTTTTATAGTGAAGACATAAAGCACTGTTTTGAAGAAGTGGGGGTACAGAATAAACACTGGTATTTCATTCCTGATTTTAGTGGGAATGCTTTGAGTTTTTCCTTAGCTAATAAAATATTAGCTATTGGTTTGTCACACACAGAGTTTATAATGTTATGGTGCATCCCTTCTATTCTTAGTTTCTTTGGGTCTTTTACCATAAATGGGTGAAGATTTTGTCAAAGACTTCCTCTGCATCTATTGAGATGATCATGTGATTTCTATCCATAAGTCTAATAATATGACACATGAACAATTATATATTCATTTGTATTCTGAGTTACTCTTCATTCATGGCATGAAGCCTTCTTTGTTTCAGTAAATGGATTTTACTTTGTTTTGTTTGCCAACATATAGTGGAATTGTTTGCCAAAATATAGCATGTATTTTTTAAGAATTTTTGCATTCATGTTCATCAGAGAGAATGGTTTATAATTTTTCTTTTTTGTTGTGTTCTTATCTGCTATAATAAGCTAATACTGGTTTCAAAACTAAGTTTGGTAACAGCCTTTCCTTCCTGGGATATGGAATAATTTGAGGAACATTGTGCTATTTCTTCTTTAAAGGTCAGTAGAATTCAGAAGATACATCTGGCTTTTGTTAGTTGGGAAATGTTATTACTACTTCAGTCTTAAATTGTTTATCTTCTCTTGGACTATTTTTAGGTAAAATTTGTCTAGAAAATTATCCATGTTTTTATAATTTTCCAGTTTATTAGAATTTAGACTTTCAAAGTATAACCTAAAGATCTTCTGAATTTCATCAGTGCCTGTTGCAATATCTCTCATTTTATTAATTTGAGTCTTCTTTATGGTGGTTGATTTAACAACAGTTTGCAAATCTCATTTGTCTTTTAGAAGCACTGAGTTTTGGCATTATTTAATCTAATTCATTTCCATTTCACTGGTATCTTCTCTGGTGTTTAGTAGCCCTTTCCATCTACTGAGTATGGCTATGGCTTGTTCTTACTTTCTTAAGATCCTGTAGTGCTTCTTTAAATTAGTTATTTGATATTTCTCTGATGTTTTAATGCAAGCATTCATGGATTTAAACATCTCCTTGGAGCTACTTTCACTGTGTCTGACAGGTTGCAGTACGTTGTATTTTCTTTTTCATAAAATTGTAGGAGGTTTTATACTGTTGGTTTCTTTCATGACACATCCCTCACCTCATCACATGTTGTTCCATCTCCGTAAGTTCGTGTGTTCTGTACATTTTGTTGCTGTTGATTTCTAGGTTTACTCCACTGTGATCAGATAGAGTAAAAAAATATTAAAAAATTCAATTTTCTTGCATTAGGGAAGGACTGCTCTGTGTCCTAAATGTGGTTTATGTTTTAGAGAAAGATCCATGAGCTGCTGAGGATAATGTGTATTCTGCAGTGGGTAAGTGGAATGCCTGTTAAGTGCATTGATTATGACACTTCAGTTGTTACTTTGCTAGCTTTTTGTCTATATGACCTATTTGTGAAAGTGGGTTGTTGTATTTACCTACTATTATTATATTATATTCAACTTATGCTTTTATATACAATAGTGTTTAATGATGAGTTTGGGTGTGCCAGTGCCATGTTGTTTTTATTATTATGACTCTGTAATATAAAGATCTGGATGGTTATCTCCTCAGCAATTTTTGTTGTTCAAGATTGTTTTAGCAATGTGGGGTCTTTAACAGTTTCATATAAATTTTAGGATAGTTTTTTCCCTATTCTGTGAAGAATGATATTTTTTCCTATTCTGTGAAGAATGAAATAGAGATTTTGATTAGGGTTGCACTGAATCTACAAATAGATTTTAGTAAAATGGTCATTTTCACAATTGAATGTGCTACTGTCTTGTAGCTAAAGTTTTTCTGCCTGGCCCACAGTCAGGACAAATCTCTCTCACCTGTCAGTCCCACAGCCTCTCAGACCCGACCAAGTAAACACAGAGACTTATATTGGTTACAAACTGTATGGCCATGGCAGGCTTCTTGCTAACTGTTCTTACAGCTTAAATTAATCCATTTCCATAAATCTATACCTTGCCACGTGGCTCATGGCTTACCAGCATCTTCACATGCTGTTTGTCATCATGGCAGCTGGTAGTGTCTCTCTGACTCAGCCTTCCACTTCCCAGCTTTATTCTCCTCCTTGTCCCGCTTACACTTCCTGCCTAGCCAATGGCCAATCAGTGTTTTATTTATTGACTAATCAGCAACACATTTGCCATACAGAACATCCCACAGCACTTCCCCCCCCCCTTTTTTTTTCAAAAAGGAAGGTTTTAACCTTAACAAACTAAAATTACAGATAATTTGGGAATTTGGGCATAGCTTCTCTTACTACTTCCTGCTGGAGGGGGGCACTGTATCTTATGGGGACACAAAGAAAATTTTAGGATTATGGAATAGTCCATGAGGCTGTATTGTCTGAGCCAGTTGCCTTCAAACCATTCTGGATGTTGGGTCATCTGGGCCATGGTGTCATCAGAGACCTTTCAGGGGGTCTTGGCTGGTTAAACCTGATGTATCTTAATCTGGAACAAATCCATAGCCTCTGGCTTTCTGTGGGAACAAAAGCAGAGACTCTTTTCCAAAGCAACATATCCTTATATCCAAATTTTGAAGTCAAGGTACCTTTAAAATATACATTTTGGCATAACTCAACAGCTTTTACAATCAAATGTTTTTCTGCAGTTAAAAATCCCAAAGACAACACAATCCAGATTCTCTGTGTAATATTCATCTTTACATGGCTTATTTTTTATATTAATTTTACTCTCTTTAAAGACTTTATTTTTTAAAACTGTGTATTTGTTTATATAACTGTATATATCACCTTTTTTGTCTCTTTCAAGCCTACGTATCTTTTACACACATTGTAAACTATTACATCTGAATCTGTCTTATTGTGAATCTATTGCCTTAAACTGCAGCAGCTGTGGCTGCTGACTCCGCCCACCTCAGCTTCCCAACATGGCTACGTTTACCATCAGCTCTGGGAGCTATCGTGGGTCTATGCTTTTATCCAAGCAGCGTGTAGTCCAGAAACCTCTTTTTTTGTTTTGTACCTGCAAAGGCTGAATTCACCACGCAGCTTAATGTGCCACTTGCAGAGGCCTCAATCCCGCCATTCTGCAGGTCGAGCGTGCACACTAGGAACCCACAAGTAGCTCAAACCGGCAGCTGCCGCTCATTTGAGAGAGACAATTAGGAAGCTGTTTTTAGCTCCGTTTTAGAATCTTTTTTCTCAGTTTTTAGGTGGAAACTCTTGCCATCACATTGGACGCCATTTGTAACTAAAGGTTTCCTGCCTGGCCCACAGTCAGGACAAATCTCTCTCACCTGCCAGTCCCACAGCCTCTCAGACCCGACCAAGTAAACACAGAGACTTATATTGGTTACAAACTGTATGGCCATGGCAGGCTTCTTGCTACCTGTTCTTACAGCTTAAATTAATCCATTTCCATTAATCTATACCTTGCCACGTGGCTCGTGGCTTACCGGCATCTTCACATGATGTTTGTCATCGTGGCAGCTGGCAGTGTCTCTCTGACTCAGCCTTCCACTTCCCAGCTTTATTCTCCTCCTTGTCCCGCCTACACTTCCTGCCTAGCCAATGGCCAATCAGTGTTTTATTTATTGACTAATCAGCAACACATTTGCCATACAGAACATCCTACAGCACTGTCTAATGCATATCTACTGAATTCTACTATCCTCTTGCTATATGGTGAACAATATGAAATAATATTCTTTATCTCTTCCAATTTAGGTTTGGAATAGATTTTGTGAATTAGTGTCATCTCTATACCTGCTTGTTTTCTAGTTCTATTTTTTGAAATGCACTTTTCATTCTTTCACACTAAGGCTTTGCCAATGAGGTACATTCTTGCTTGTAACAGATGGGTCCTATTTTTAAGCAAATTTGTTGGGATTTATCCTTTGGTTGAAGAATTGAGACCATCAATATTCAGCTATTACTGAAATATACTTGTTAAATCCTGCTATTTGTATCTCCTATTTCCCATTCACTTATTGACTGTCCTCATGGATTGCAGTTTTACCTGTGGCCTCATGAATGTGTTTACTTTTTTTATCTATGTGTAAGATTCCTTCATATCCTTTATAACTTTGGCTTAGTGCTCATGCATTCCTTCAGCTTGTGTTCATCACTGGAAGTTTGCCTTTCTTCATTTGTAAAGGATAACTTTGCTGGGTATAGTAATCCATGTTGGCAATTATTGCCTTTCGGAACTTGAAATACATCTTTAAAGAGTGTTGGCTTTTAGTTTCTATAGAAAAATCTGGTGTTTATCTGATTTGCCTTTATATGTGACTTGGTGCTTCCTTTAGTTTTAAACATTCTTTTTACTTCAAAGTTGGTGTTTTAACTATAATTTGATGTGAAATGCTGTTGGTGGAAATTTCTGTCCCATCAGCCAACTCCCAAATGATCACACAGAGACTTATTATTAATTACAAATGCTTAGCCAATAGCTTAGGCTTGTTACTAACTAGCTCTTACAACTTAAGTTAACCCATATTTATTCATTGATGTAGCATGAATCTTAAAAGTTCTTATTAATAAAATAAAACCCAGGACCAGTTATTGGGGTGAAATGCTGGATGGTCAGAGAGACAGAAAAAACCACAGCTAACCTCACCTGGCCAACTTCTCAGCTGGTCTTGTTTCCTCAGACTGGAAGCCTCTGTGACCTCATATCTGAATGACTCTCAGCTGAACTGCTGCTAGAAGCCTTTTCAGCCAAATGCTTAACCAGGCCAAATGCTTCTAATTTCTGGTCTTCACGCTTTATATGCCTTTCTGGTTTCTACCACCACTCCCTGGGATTAAAGGCTTGCTTTCTGGGATTAAAGGAGTGTGTCACCATGCCTGGCTGTTTCCAATGTGGCCTTGAACTCACAGAGATCCAGAGGGATTTCTACCTCTGGAGTGCTAGGATTAAAGGTGTGAGTGCCACCATTTTCTAGCCTTTGTATCTAGTGGCTGTTCTGTCTCTGACCCCAGATAAGTTTATTAGGGTGCACAATATTTTGGGGAACACAATACCACCACATTTATGTGCTTCCATATGGCTCATGGCTTGTTACCTCATTTTATACACATCCTGCTTCTTCTAAGTCTGGCTGACAACTCCACCCTTCTCTCCAGCATTCTCTCAGTCTGGCTCTCTCCACCTAACCTCTTCCTGCTTAGCTATTGGACAGTTAAATCTTTATTAAACCAATGAGAGCAACACATCTTCACAGTGTATAAAAGGATTATTACACAGCAGAATGGTTTCATTGTGGGGCAATCTTTCCTGGTCTTATTTGTTTGGCATTCCAACTGCCTCCTCAACCAGAGCTATCTCTTGCCCTATATCTGAGAAATTTTCTGCTATACATTTATTAAACATTTTAATGTCTTCAGCTTGACTTTTTCCTTCTATGCCCATGATTTATAGATTTGGTGTTTTAATGGTATCTGTAGCTTGAGTTTTCCTGCCTGGTCCACAGTCAGGACAAATCTCTTTCACCTGCCAGTTCCACAGCTGCTCAGACCGGACCAAGTAAACACAGAGACTTATATTGGTTACAAACTGTATGGCCATGGCAGGCTTCTTGCTAACTGTTCTTACAGCTTAAATTAATCCATTTCCATTAATCTATACCTTGCCACATGGCTCGTGGCTTACCAGCATCTTCACATGCTGTTTGTCATCATGGCAGCTGGTAGTGTCTCTCTGACTCAGCCTTCCACTTCCCAGCTTTATTCTCCTCCTTGTCCCGCCTACACTTCCTGCCTAGCCAATGGCCAATCAGTGTTTTATTTATTGACTAATCAGCAACACATTTGCCATACAGAACATCCCACAGCAGGTATCCTGTATATCTTGTGTGTTCTACTCATTTTTTAATCTACTTATTTTCTTATCTATCTTCAGGGTCTCCAAGCCCTGAAATTATGTCTTTTACTTCATCTAGTCTGTTGGTAAGGCTTTCTATGTGACTTGAGCTTTTCATTTCCAAAATGTTATTTATGCTTTTTCAATATTTTTCTTTGTTGAGTTTCCCTTTTATATCCTATATTTTCTTCTCTTTTACATTCAGATGCTTGTATTCTGTTTTAATTTGATTAGGAATGTATTCTCTTCAATTTCTTTGAACATTCATTTACTCATTCTCTTGAATTGTTTGTTTGAGATGTCACTAATTTATTTGCATTGGAATCCACTGCTATGGAATCAGTCATTTTCAGAAGAGTTCTGTTTCTTATTTCCATGTTAGGATCCACACAACTGGAGTTATGTAACAGGAATCGTAGAGAGTCTTATTAATAAAATCAAACCTGAGGCCAGTTATTGGGTTGAACACTGGAAAATCAGAGAGCCAGAACAAGCCACAGCTACCTCACCTCGCCGGATCCTCAGCTGGTCTTGTTTCCTCAGACTGGAGGCCTCTGAGTCCACATCCAGAATGGGTCTCAGCTGAATTGCTGCTCAAAAGCCTGAATGCTTAACCAGGCCAAATGCTTAACCAGCCAAATGTTTCTAGTTCCAGGTCTTCACGCCTTATATATCTTTCCTTTCTGCCATCACTCTCTGGGATTAAACGCTCACTTCTTGGGATTAAAGGCGTGTCACTATGCCTGGCTGTTTCCATTGTGGCCTTGAACTCACAGAGATCCAGAGGGATTTCTCCTCTGGAATGCTAGGATTAAAGGCGTGAGTGCCACCATTTTCTAGCCTCTGTATCTAGTGGCTGTCTGTTCTCTGACCCCAGATAAATTTATTAGGGTGCACAATATTTTGGGGAACACAATACCACCACATTTCCCCTTTTTTGTCTAAAATTAAAAAAGCTTATAACTAATACAAGAAAAATTATATCCAATAAGTATATATAATATACACAGTCAAGATTACATTAATGATGTCTAGTCTATTAACATTTGACAGATTCAGACAAAAAATTCCATTAATATATAACAATGTCCAGTCCAGCAACATTTGACAAATTCAGACAAAAAATTTTATTACTTGTCTTATTTAGAACAAGTAATTCCTTTTTAAAAGTATTTTTTTCTTTTCATAATAGATTCAGTAATCTATCTTTTGTCATTTTTATATCTTCCTCTTTTTCTTTTTAGTGTAGATTCAGTGATCTACCCATTTATCCTATTATTCTTTATCTTTTTTCTCAGTATAGATTCAGTGATCTATCTCATATCTATAGAGTTAGGCTTGGGGTTGGATTTTTTTAATTACAGGGATTCTTTTAGTGAAAATATTTGCAATGTTCAAGTGGAACTTGATTGTAATAGAATTGAGGTATCCTTTCTCTCTTCTTAATTCAGGGCATAGCTCAACTGCTAAACACTCAGCCTATATTCTCAGGACATTAAGTTGGATCTTGAGCATCATCCCAGATAATGCTATCAATAGAAGTCACTACAACCAATATAGACATGGCCAACATGAATATATAGTAATAATCAATTTAAAACAAGTCCCTTCAACTCCAGCAGTGTAGAGGGAAACAACACAGATAGATAACTAAAATATTAATTATGAACTAGCTATGACTAGAAAGGAAATAAGTTAAGTGAGACTAGCTATTACTATTAGAGAAAAAAGAACAGAAGGGGGAAAAGCAAATAGAAATTTAAGAACAATAAAGACAAAGGTGAGATAAATGGGCCCTGCCTAAATATAGGATACAAAAGAAGGAGCTACAAAAATCCAGTCAATCCCAGTCCTTAGAAGACTGAGTAGACACTTAGAGTGCAGGCCAACCTGTGTATTTTGGATACACATTTTCAAAAAGAAAAAGAGAGAAAGAGCAGGGTGGAAAAAAGCTGGTCCTCTAAACTGAAATTAAACACTAAATAAGGTAAATACAAAAGTGAAAGAAAGAAGTGGATGAAGTGTAGTTTGTATGAAGCTCCTTTCCTGGATACAGGTGTCAGACTCTCCCTGCATTCCTTTCTGTAGACACAGGTCCTGGGCCTGTCTCTGTGTGTTGTTGGCAAGGTGATGGGAACCAGGCCTGTCTCTGTGCAGTCCTTCACATGGGACCATGGCCTGGGTCTGCCTCTGTGAGTTCTTAGAATGGCTCTGGGAGCCATACTCGTCTCTTTGGGGTTCACTCAAATCTATGACTCACAATAAGTTTGTAACCTACTGTTCTGACTTTAATAATTACCACTGCATCTAACAGTATTCTGCAGGACAGCTCTAGACTACAGTCTAAAGATACTTGCTCTGGGTCTGGAAAGACATTTACCTCTAGAGCCTTCTGAATGTGAGATGGCTTTTGGTACTGTTCTGGTTGGGTGTGAAAAAAGAGGATGTTCTCTGTACCATCCCCCTGCTGCCAGTGAAGCTGCAATCTTGACTTTGTTCTATCTACCATCTCTCTATCTACCTATCCATCCATCTACCTATATATCATCTACTTATTCATCCATCTATCTATCATCTACCTATCCATCTATCTTTCTATCTTCTGTCATCTTTCTATCTGTCATCTATCTATTCTGTCATTCATTCATATATAGATATATATATAGATATATAGATATATATCTCTCCCCTGTGTATGTCCTGTATATGTGTGTTCTTTCTCTCTCCTCCTCTCTTTCCTCTTCCCTCTCTTCTCCCTATCACCTCTCCTCTTTTCCCCTCTATTTCCTCTCTCTTCTCTCATTAACTCAAGCACTTGCTCTCTTTCTTGCTCTTGCTACCCATAAAATTATGTTACTGAAAGACTTTTCCAAACCTTATCTTTACACATTCACACTAGGAAAAGAACACTCTTGAGGACTAAAGCCCCAGGAAGAGACTCGAAACTTTCTTTCCTTCTGTTCTGCTCTCCAAAGTTTCCTTTGTGTCTTAGCAGTGTTTTCTACCATCACTCTCTAGGTCTCTCCTCCCTCTGTCATGGGATTCTTCACAGAGATTCTGAAATCCATGCACAATATGGGTGTCCTCCACCTACTCTGGGATCTGTCACATCTCACTGTAGTTTGGACTTGCAGTTCCCTGGTAACTAATCATGCTGAGCATACTTGAATTTGCTTCTTAGCCATTTGCTGGAGACATGTCTATTTAAGTTTAATTTTTCTAATCTGCAGATTTTTTTTTGTTTCTGGTTGTTTACCTCCTTTTTAATAGTACCCTTTATTTTTCCATTTTCAACATTTTATTATATGTTTAAGTGTGGCTTTCTTTCAATTTATTGTTTCTGCCAGTTTGGTTTTTGAATTGATAGTATCAAGTCTTCCATCAGTATGGGACATTCATAGCCATTGTTTCATTAGGTATTATTTCAATTTCATTCTTTCTGAGACCTCAACCTTAGCATTTCCTGCCGGCTCCCACTGACTCTCACCCTTTTCCTCTGCACTAGAACTTTCTCCTGCTTTCCTTTAGGTTATTTTTATTGCTCTACTTCCCAGTTCACTTGTCTGGATTTCTAATTTGGTTTTAAATTTATTTACTAAGCTCTGAATTTAAGATATTTATTAATCCAAGTCCACTTGATCTTTTATTATATTTCAGTTCTCTGGTGAAATTCCATTTTCCATTTTCCTTTAACTCATTATGTGCCTTTTCTCCCACAATGTCATTTTTTTAAAAGTCCTTGCTTAATACCTCTGATGTACTGGTCATTTGTATCTTTATTTTTAGTATTTGTTCTCTTAAATTTGAGTTTTTATCCTGTCTATTTAAGTGAAAGACAGAATTTTGTTTTAAACCAAACGTTTTAAAATAATTAACAAAAATCGTATGTTTTATTATTTATAGTATGTTGTTTAAAACTGACCATTTGCTGTATTTACAGTTTTCAAAGCCCTCATCCAAGGGAAATGCTTGATAGAGCTAATTAGCATATACATGACTTCACATACTTATTATTTACTTTTTGTGATGAGTCCTTTGAACCTATATCCTTAAGTAGAGTTTTACTGAATGTCAGACATTGAGTGCATAAAATTTTACAATCTCCAGGTGATAAAATCCAGGCAAGTAAAGTGAAGAGCAGATGATATCTTCTAATCCTTCAGATACTAAGACAAGCAGAGGCTGGAAGCCCAAGTCAGTCACAAGTTATACAGTTCCTGATTTTCAACAGAAAGCATATGTGTTTAGTGGCATAATTCCCCTGATGAGTCTCTGACCAAAGACTGGGACTGGTACTTCCTTCTGCTTTATTCAGAGGGTTGAAAAGCCCCTCAGTCTAATGATACATTAGACTGAGAGAAGAGGCCAGCTGGACACTGAGATTCCTCACTTTCTGTTCTCACACCAAGCTTCCAAGATAAAATCTTCTCATCTTCCAGTGATTTGTTATTCTGTGGACATTCCACAGTCTATCCATTGTTTATAATTGTTGAATTTGAATTTAAATCTGGGTATCTTTCATTCAACATTCTCCTATTTATTGTTACCAACATTTTGCCATCTAAAATAATGATATATTATGTAACACAAATCCTAATTGGTCTTCATAACAAAAACCCAGAGCCAGATATTGGGGTAAATGCTGAAAGATCAAAGAAGCAGAGCAGCAGCCACTAGAAGGACTTTTTACCTCTAGGAATCCTCAGCCTGAAAAGGGCAGAGCTCCTGTCTCCTACCACTTTATATTCCTCTCTCTGTCCAGCCATATCACTTCCTGTCTCCACCCCCCTAGTGCTGGGATTAAAGGCATGAGATCCCAAGTGTTAGGATCAAAGGTGTGTGCTACCACTGCCTGGCTCTGTTTCTCTTTTAGACTGGATCAATCTTGTGTAGCCCAAGGTGGCCTTGAACTCCTGATCTTCCTGCTTCCTTCTCCCAAGTGCTGGGATTAAACATGTGTGCCACCACTGCCTGGTCTCTATGGTTATCTAGTAGCTAGCTCTGCCCTCTGATCTTCAGGCAAGCTTTATTTGTTAAAGCACAAACAAAATATCACCACACTAACTTGAATATATTTTATTTATTTAAAAGAAATGCATAGCCAGTTATAGGCTTGTGGAGATATGGGAATGATTTTAAAGAAATTATTTTTGAAATTGTTTTAATGAATAAAATATACATAAGAAAGCTAGGGATATAGGATGGGGTTCAATTCCCAGCACTACATAGACTGATGTGGGGGTTCGTGCCTATGATCCCAACATTCAGAAGTTCAAGGTCATTCTCTACTATATAGCAAATTTGAGGCCAGTCCAGGATACATAAGACCCTATCTCAAAAAAGCAACATTGTAATATAATAATATATGTGATAAAATGTACAAATCAGTGACGTTTAATTGATTCACATAATTTTGAAAAGAGGTGATTTTAATGCTAATAAGCAATAGCTCAACTATTCACAAATCTAAATCTTTTAAATTATATCAGCTGAAAAATGTCTGTCCCACTGCTATTGCCAACCATTTAATTTTACTCTGTATGGGAGGTAACTGCTATTGCCAGTTTATGATATTAATTTCCAAAAACAATTTTCACCTATAGAATAAATATAGGTTCTTATAGTTTTCTTTTTCCATAGATATCATGTTGCTTTTCTACTTCCTATAAAATTCTGCATATCATATCTGTTCATTTTTTGAGCCTCCTCAGTGATATCTTGCATGGCTCTTTGTGACTTCCACTGCTGTCCTGCTCTGAGTGACCATGCATGAGATTATTGCATCTATGTAAGTGCGGAATAGACCCATTTGTCATTTTATGGATTTTGTAAAATTGCTCCTCATCAAGACTGTTTCATTTTTACCACTATTCATGCTGTAATGAATATGGCATTGCACTTAAATTCTGGGCCAGTTTCCTCCTTCACAGGACTGTGTTCATCTTTCAGTTCTTTGGTGTTCCATGTAGGGAAGGATCAGTTCCTTGCCCTGACACCCAGAAGTAGGCTAGGCAACAGTCATTTCTTTCTGGTTTTCTCATTCTGCTGGATACAAAGCAGTGTCTTGAATACTGCCAACGATCTTTTCCTGCTAAAGAAATGCAACCTTTCATAGATCTCTGTCTGCCTTTAGTATGTTTTGTTAGCATTTTCATTTTATCACTTCATAACTATTCTGTGTATGTGCCACAGGCCAGCCTTATCTGCTTTCTAATGCACTGCAAATGATTCTCCAGTAAAGTTAGATTTTATTGATGTTAGGTTTTGTCCTTTTAGTTAGGTGAGGCAAAAATGTATTGATTGTTTTTGTGTTGCATGAACTAGTTTTTATATAACTCTTCTACATATAATTTCTTTCTATATTTAATTCCCAGAGCAGTGGGATCATTCTTGTAGGTTATAATGATGCTGGGCTCCTAATTATTTATTTTCAACTAAATTCACCAATGATTGTGAAAAACTCAGTTTCTGTAATGTGACAATCTTTTATCTTTGATCTAAAACATACAACTGACTTTATGCCTATATATAACTGTTCTGAAGATGTTTCCCAGATTAAGAGGTGTCAGTTGGGGCTGGAGAGATGAATCAGTGGTTAAGAGCACTTGATGTTCTTGAAGAACAGGTTCAGTTCCCAGCACCTATGTGGAAACTCACAATCACCTGTAACTTGAGCTATATGACATTCTGTGCTCTTTTCTGTAGTCTGCAGCACTATGTGCACATAAACACACACATTCACTTATTTTTTATTTAAAAAGAAGTATCAGTGATAAGCCTTAGCAGATTAACAGAAAATAAGGACCAAAGTAACAGCAGAATATGGACAGAATTCTTTTCAATCACATCTAACCCCTGCCCTGGTGTTTGACTGGGAAATTTCCACAAATTATTGGAAAGAGTATCTAGAAATTAAACCTTTAAGTTTTGTTACTAATCAACCTGTGCTATGCTTAGAGACATTTACTCTTTACTAGTCAGTATTGGTACATATCTAATAATTAAAGTTTATTAGCATAATTCTGGACGTTGGAAACTCTGAGATCAATGTGTCAGCAGATTACATGTTCAGTTAGGAATTGTTTTTGTTTCCTCTTAGACTGGTGTCTTCTCTTGTCACCTCCTCTAGTAGGAGGGGCCCGGAGTTCCTGAGTCCTCTTTGAAAAGGCACTAATTCCATTTATGAAGGCTCTGCCCTGAAAACCCAATACTCTGCAGAAGCCCTTATCCTAGTACCTTACCTTATGAGACTTCCAACTCATGAATCTGACATGTTATAAATGTTCAGTCCATTGCAGATTAGGATCCAGAACAGTAAAGGCATATGAGTCATGAAACCATGGGGCCCAGCTGTTGAAGATGTTGGCATGTTCTAAAGTCACCTCATCTCCTTTAGACTACAATGCCATTCATAGTAGTTTCTGACTAATCACTTAACCTTTCATGCTTTCTATTCCCTCAATTTAAAAATGAATACTGTTCAGGTCAAGAATGCTTCAATGAAAATGCTAGGGACATGTATAGTGCTTTCCTATTCTGGCCTTCTTCATGTTTTGTTTTGTTTTCATAGCATTTTATTTATTCTTTGTGGCTTTTACATCATGCACCTTGATCCCATTCATCTCCCTGTCCCTTCATATCCACCCTCTGCCCTTGCAACCTCCCTCCCAAAATAAAATAAAATAAAATTTAAGATAGAGAAAAGAAAGAAAAATTTCATCATGGACACTGTAGTGTGACACAATGAGATATACAGCATATCCTTCAGTCCATATATCTTTACTTGCAAGTGTTCATTGCAAAAAGTCATTGGTCTGGTTCCAGGGCTCTGGTTTCTGCTACACTATCAATACTGGACCCTCAGTGGGACTCCTCTTGGATATCTTGTTGTTATCCTGTGTCAGATTTGGATCTGCAGGACTGGCCCTTCACATGCTACAGCAGATCATAAATGAGGTAGATGTTGGGGTGGGCTAGCTCATAGCCCTGGTTTTGGGCCTGGGTGGTTGCAGGATTGGTCAGCCCACCAGCTCTCCCTAATCGTCACCACCAGGGTGAGCTCTCCAGCACTACCCCAGACTAGTTCACCCTAAGCAGCAAGGAGCAAGGGTTGGGTTCTACTGCTTTCATCTTCAGGGCTGGCTCATTCACATAACAGGGCCAGCTCTACTGTGTTGCCCAGGTGAGGTGCAGGGCCACTCTCCTGAGTGCTGCAGCTAGTGAGAGGCAAGACCAGCTCTTCTGGTCTGATGACCTCAGGTACAGCTCTCCCACCTGCCTCAGGGAGTGGCAGGAGTCAGGGAAGGGCATCTCTCCCTTGCCATTGCCACCTTATGGCAGATGAGGGGTGGGGCCAGATCTCCCACAATCGTGTTCTCAGGCAAGGTCACCAAGACCCAGTCAACAAGGTCAGCTCTACTGTGCTGCACAGGCAAGATGCAGGGCCGGCTTTCTTGAGTGCTGCAGCTGACATGTGAGTAGATCAGTTTTGTCTCCTGCAGCAGGTGGTGAGGGGCAAGGATCTTCGTGTTTTAAAATATATGTGTGTGTGCATATATATTAGAGATAGGGCATAAATGTCAATGTGCCATTTATTTGTTTATCATATATATTGTGCACATAAATTGGAAGCAGTTTTAAATCATATTTTTAGTATACTCACCCATACTATGACTGCTGTGAGGTCATGCACAATTTTCTATTTGTGACATCATGTGTATACTCAAAAACTCTTAAATTTTGGACATTTGAGATTTTCAGTCTGCAAATGCTCATGCTGCCCTAGTACTTCCTCCTATAAGGAACAAAACAAACAGGATGAGCAAACCTCACCCTTCACAAGCAAAGCCCGTTTGCCCTTATAGGAAATAGGAAAACAGGATATGAATTGTCCTGTCACACAGAGCAGAAAGACACAGGTCACACAGAAGAGAAAGGAATGCCCATGAGAATGGCAGGTGCTCCTCGGCTTTCCCCAGGGAAGAAATGCGTTTTGCACACCTCATCCACCCAGAATCCTGGCTTGGGAACCCAGGACATGGAAGAAAGAAAGCTAGCTGTCATCCTATGATCACCAGCCATCTCAGAACTAGATCTCCCTGCCATTGCCTGACACCAGAGAGCATCCTACTGAGTGTCGCCAGTCAGAGAAATGATGAAAACTGAGACTCTGAAGTCTGGTTTCCACTAATCACATTTTTACACAATCCCAAGGGGGAAAGAGGCTAGATCTAACCACTAAGTCAGAGACACTTGGGATGCCATACAGATCAAATAGAAAAGATTTGTTTCAAAAGAAAAACACACATGGAGCTTATTTTTATTTGAAATTCATTAACCTGTTCTAAATATGTTCTGAAAGAAGTTGTCACTCATAATCTGTGAAGAAAATTATATAAAAAGAGACAAGAATAAAATTGTTGACAAAGATTCCTCAGAGTTTGTAGAGATACCTCAGCGCCAACATACAACTCAGGTGTCCATGTGGAACAACTATTGCTAGAAAGGAAAGTTCTAGAAGGTTCTAGGAGTCATAGATGGGCTGCAGAACTACCAGCACAAGAGAGGAGGCTGAAAACCAGCAGAGAGGTTGATAAACACGTGCTTGGGTCTCACCAGTAGGATGATGAGTGGAGGCTGCTGCCAGGCACACACCCAAGCTGCCAAGCAGGCCTGTACTGCTCCCTTCCTGAGCCAGCACCCCAGCTCTTCATGCAGAGTTCCTATGATAGGCAACCAAGCCCCACATCTGCTTTATCTGACTATATAGCTCATCTGTGCTGAACAAAGAACCAGATCCCACCCTGTGGTCCAACATCATCCCAGCTGGCACTGAGGAACTGAGTCAGAGGTTTAAATGATAGTGAGAACCATGTGCCTGAAGAGGGAAGGAAGTACTGAACAGATGGAAACTGACGTTGATGAAATAAGTTCTCTGTAGCCCAAGTGTATTTAGACCTATACTTTAGCCCCCATGATATCTCAAAAAACACAAGTCACTGAGGGGTAGGGAGGTTTCTCCTGACTTTGCTGTGGTTGCCACAGTTGCTAAAGGAAAACTCACATGTTCCTACCTGGTGGGAAGGACCATTCAATCTCTACTGTATTGCTATGATGAAAGGATTTGCTTGAAATAAATTAGATGGAGAGAGTATTGTTAAAATTTTATTACCCCAATAAACTCTATAGAGTGATATGTTCATGAGACAAAAATAAAATAAAATCATAAAGCAAAAACAATAGAGTAACTATGACAACAAAAGCTATGATGGCTTTGAATGTGGTGCCTTTGGCTTGTGTGGGGATTAGGATGGGGAGAGACCATAACAGAAGGCAGAGGACAGCCACCAGAGCCATTAGGATGTCAGTGGCTCTCTGAAATGTAGCACAGGAGTCTGGAGTGAAATGTGAATTCAGGAAATGAGTCTATAGAAGCAAAAAGAGTTTTGAAAAGTGCTTTTTAAAAAAGGTTATGAGAGTTAGAGTTGGTGAAGAAAGATATCTAATTGTCTATGGAATCTGAACCCGGTAGAAGAATTGCATCACCTAGCAGCCTGGAAAATTGAGTGGGTCTTAGGTTGGGCTCCATAGATTTGTGTGTGGAGTATTTCTGAGCAGCATTGGTGAGAGATAAAGAAACCAGGGTAATCTGAAGCTGCAAGAGAGCTTCAAGGATTCACTGTAGCTCGGAAAGTCCTTTGGAACAGTGCCGGTGTGAGGTTGGGCAGCTGGGCTTCTAAACCAAGAGATCATATTTTGAATGAGGTGAGATTGTGAGCTTAAATGACAGTACCCATAGAAGGGTGTCCATGACCATTCGTGAACAACCTTACAGCAACTTGTGGCAGTATGGATGAGTCCATTCTACAAGGAAGTGTGAGGTTCTGGATTCCTCAGAGCACCATGGGAAAGCGAGGCTTCCTGATACACTGTAAATCGGTGGTTCTCAACCTTCCTAAGGCTGAGACCCTTTAATACAATCCCTCATCTTGTGATGACCCCCAAGCATAAAATTATTCTATTGCTACTTCATTTTGTTGCTGTTATGAATCATAATGTAAATATTTGATATGCAGAATATCTGATATGCAAACCCTGTGGAAGGGTCATTTGACCTTCCCCAAAAGGGGTCGTGACCCACATGTTGAGAACCACTGCTGTAAAGGGAGTCATTACCAAAGCCTCCCATACCCCATTCATGTCACTTGGTGTTTCCATTTACCTAACTCCTCACTAATAGATCTTCACAGATATAAGCTTCATTTATTCATGTGCTCTCCTGTTCTCATTGACCCACTGCTTTCAGTTTAGCTAAACCACATGGAACAGGGTAGGGTAAATTCATGTAGATTCCTACAGCCAAGCCTGTTACCATGTGTTATGTAGAAAATGAATATATTTTACAGGATTATTTTTAAATTAATTAGTATTAGAAAGGAGGCTTTCTGTGGATCATTTAGGTTAAAGATTTCAGAAGTTACAGGCTAAAGCAATACATCATTTCCGAGCTCTGACTACATAGAAGAGCCTGGCTTTGCATATTTTATGTGTGGCTTTGCCTTCCTTCAAAGAAGATGCTAAGTGAAGAGGCTGCAATTATAAATATAAAATTTTAACATAATCTCATGCTCATGAATATAGAAAAGGTTAATAAAAACTGTTAATCATTATGGCAATTATTAATTTATGGCCACTCTGAGTGTAGGGATAATGTAAAATAGTTCCCAGGAGGGATCTGAGTCAACACACACTTACACTATCCTATCATTTTTATTTTTTTACCACCCTGAATTTTTATGTTCCCTGTTGCTACTTAATGCAACGCTGCCAACTACCTTCAGTCATCTGCAATATGTACCAATGACAGTTTATTCATGTTTCAGATGATATAGGACCATATTTTGTCAGATTATCAGTAGAATAGGTTAAAATGTATTAGTGACAGGGGTTTTTCTGAAACTCTGAGGTTCTTGGGAGTCACTTGTAACCAGAATAGCTGTGGATTCAGGAGGTGAGTTCACAAAAGCAAAAAGAAGGAGGAGGAGGAGGAAGAGGAGGAGGAGGAGGAGGGGGGAGGAGGAGGAGGACGACGACGAGGAGGAGGAGGAGAAGGAGGAGGAGGAAGGGAGGAGGCCGAGGACAAGGATGATGATGAGGAGGAGGAGGAGGAGGAGGAGGAGGAGGAGGAGGAGGAAGAGGAGGGAAAATAAAACAAAACAAAGAAAAAAGTCAAGAGCGTCAAAGGTTGAAAAGAAAGAAGCATACAATAGCTTTATTGAATTCTATTCTTGCTTTGGAAATGGCATGCATACACACACCCCATTTCCATCCACCAAACTGCCTATAGAATGTACTTAATAAAAAATAAAGCTACATGAAAGCTATAATAATGCAGCAATGGAAGGGAAAAAAAACTTGTCTGTCCCTACTTTGAGATATGCTCCTTGAGAATAGGCAGGGTAGGTAGTTTCTGCTACCTCAGTCTATCTGCCATCATAGAGAATCACAGGATTGGAAACAAAGTACTTGACTCCCAAATCCAGCCCCTTCTGTGATCATTAGCCAGCCAGGGAAAGATGAAAATTATATTTCCTTCCATTTTACAGGAGCAAATCTTGATTATTCCTACTAAGCAAAGCCAAAGCAAACAAAGGGAGACCTTTATTTGTGATTGGGGAGCTTGTAACTCTATTAAAGTCATTACAAATTGGCAAAGAAAGAAAAAACCTTGCATTCTGTAGCTCTACCCAATGGGAACAGGGGAAAAAAAACACTGAAAGGTGTGCTTGTGAGCTGGATAATGGCAACTGCCCAAGCTGAACTACTGCTTTACAAAATGTGGAATCAGCAGAGACAATTAGGCATATCAGAGGATGAGACAAGAATCACACTGCCCCATAATCAGCCCTTGCACCATGAAACTCCTATGTTCATTCTTCGGGAAGGTAGCTTTTTGCTTGGATGATACTTCTGAAAAATGTTCCCTTTGCTATCAAACAACAAATTGGAAAAACATTATGTGAGACAAAATGTTCAATGTCAAACTTAGTGGATGTGGTCTCCATCTGTGAATGTTAGCAAATCTATCCAAGAACTCTGTTGATGCATTCTGAAGATAGCAGAATAACATCAGATGCTCAGAACAGTTTATTACCGCTTATGAAACAGGAACCACAGCTGAAAGAGCCTGCTTATAAATAGTAAGAAATTATTTCTTACATGGAAATAAAGCATGAAGGAGGTCTTCTCTACTGCCCCTCATCTTCTACTTTATAATAAAAAAGAATGATGTCTTGTGGTTGATTGTTTGGAAATACCAGAGTAAGTGTTAGATTTCCTTTATCCCAACTTTGAATCTATTCTTTGAACTACCTAACACTTAGAAGATACAATCAAGTAGGAAGGAAAAAAACTCCCACTTTAAAAAAAATGTGATATGAGTTATAAAACAATTCTAGTTTGGGGATAAAAATTATCAGATAATTTTTAATATACTGATTTTTAACAAGTACAGAACTATTAAGTGTAGCAGGAATCTTAAAAAGTTTTTATTAATAAGATCAAACCTGAGGCCAGTTACTGGGGTGAACACTGAAAGATCAGAGAGACAGAACAAGCCACAGCTAACCTCACCTGGCCAACTTTTCAGCTGATCTTGTTTCCTCAGACTGGAAGCCTCTGTGACCTCGTATCTGAATGGCTCTCAGCTGAACTGTGCTGCTCAAAACCTAAAAGCTTAACCAGCCAAATGCTTCTAGTTTCTGGTCCTCATGCCTTATATACCTTTCTGCTTTCTACCACCACTCCCTGGGATTAAGGCTTGCTTTCTGGGATTAAAGGAGTGTGTCACCATGCTTGGCTGTTTCCACTGTGGCCTTGAACTCACAGAGATCTAGAGGGATTTCTACCTCTGGAGTGTTAGGATTAAAGGTGTGAGTGCCACCATTTTCTAGCCTTTGTATCTAGTGGCTGTTCTGTCTCTGACCCCAGATAAGTTTATTAGGGTGCACAATATTTTGGGGAACACAATGTCACCACATTTATTAAGAGCAGCTAAGAGGTTTTTTAATGAACCAAACATTTAACATTGTATCAAAGAAACAGACTTGTAAATGTTTAAAATTCTAAAACGTGCAGTTGTTCAAAGGAAGATACAAATGATTACAACAAAACCTCTGGTCACTGATAAATACCAGCAATTCTGATCAAGTCAAAAAGAATGTTCTACTAAATACTTAAAAGACCTCAATATCTTGCCCAAGTTGAGTTAATATAAAACAGCAATTATTTTAAGGCCTGTGTGCTAGAAAATAAAAGAAAAATGTTTCATGTTGATAAACAAAAGCCATAATCTAGAGAGCAATTCTATTAAGTAAATATATTAAGAGATCCATTTCTTGAACAAAATAAGGAGATGTAAGGCTAATATATATTTATAATATTTGACTCTAATTTTTACTAAATGAATGAAGAGTTGATTCTATCTCCTTATTTTGTTGTTTGGTTTTTGATTTTAGACAGGATCTTGCTATAATACAGAGGGCACTTGAACTTGCAGGAGGCTGCCTATCTGCCTTCTGAGTGCTGGGATCCCAGCTTATGCCAGCATGTCTGAATCTATGCACCTTTTAAGAACAAAAATATTTGAATTAAAATGTAGATGTGAGCCGGGCGGTGGTGGCGCACGCCTTTAATCCCAGCACTCGGGAGGCAGAGCCAGGCGGATCTCTGTGAGTTCGAGGCCAGCCTGAGCTACCAAGTGAGTTCCAGGAAAGGCGCAAAGCTACACAGAGAAACCCTGTCTCGAAAAACCAAAAAAAAAAAAAAAAAAAAAATGTAGATGTGAATGAAGATTAGGCTGCAACCAACATGCTCCTCTGAAAATACACTTCTGTAGAATGAGCTTTTTGGACATCACATGGGCATTATTATAGTGGTTAAATGGATTCTGAAGTCTCAGAATGTCTTTGAACAGCTCAGGAGTTGGAACAGAATCTGCGAACCTGAAAATGTGAAAAGGTAACTAGTTTCTAAGAAATATTCCAGGTGAAAAAGTTTAGGTAAATTTTTTTCAGAAATAGTCATTTTAAAAATGCATTGTGTGTTTAGGAAACAATAAAGTCAGATAATCTAACAGTCTCAAACTGTTCTATTTATAGCTGAAGGCATATTTAGAAGAGGTGATTTGGCTTAAACCATGTGTCTGCTTGACAGCAGAGATGGGACTAGAGTCCAGATCTCCTGACTCTTAATCCAAAGCCCTTCAGTGGAAGCCTGGCAAGGATCCTGATGCCTGTTACACATGCAATTAAGCTTATAATTGGCCCTTGTTCCTGTCTCTGTGAAGACAAATTTCCTCACATTCCCATGAAATGACATGTTATCCACTGTGGGTCAGAGAAGAGAGTAGAAGATTAACTCAGTGAAGTAATTTTATTTAAACTATCCAGAAAATAAGAATAATGTGATTTGTTATTTGAAGTTTATGTTTCCTTATCTTTGTTAATCAAGAACCTGATTTATCTATGCTAAGGTACACCCAAATTACCTTTTATTTTACTCATGAAGAACCACAGAAAATTTGTTACAAAGTGGAGTAGCTGTGACAGAAACCCCATCATGCAATGCATGTCTATAGTCAAATAAATTTAAAATATCTGCAATTCAGCAGTGAAATCAACAAGTATATTTCAGATACCTCAGTGTGAACACACACACACACACACACACACACACACACACACACACACACACACACGGGTAAGTCCCAATATCCAACTTATTTATTTTTGTTTTTATTTTATTTTATTGTGGCCCACACCATGAGAGGGAGCCCATGCCTGACACTGCCTAGATGGCCAGGAGCCGGAGGTAGGACAGCCCAGAGAGACCTAGGATAGAACCAACATGACTGAAAAAAAATTAATGAAATTATTCCTAATGATATTTTGCTATATTTATAGATTGGTGCCTAGTCAAATTGTCATCAGAGGGGCATTATCCAGGAACCAATAGGAGCAGATGTAGAGATACACAGCAAAATACTAGTTAGAGCCAGGAGAACTCTACAGAAGAGGAAGGACTGTAGGAGTCAGAGAGGTTGAGGACACCATGAGAACACAAATCACAGAATCAACTAAGCAGGGCTCGTAGGGGCTCACTGAAACTGAAGTGACAAACATGGACCCTGCATGGGTCTGAGCTAGGTCCTCTGCATATACCTTATGGTTGTGTAACTTGGTGTCCTTGTGGGACTCCCAACAATGGGAGTCGGAGGTGGTGTCTCTGACTCTTTTGCCTGTGCTTGGAACCCTTTTCTTCCTACTGGATTGCCTCATGCAACCTTGACATGAGAGTTTGTGCCTTGTCTTATTGCATCTTATCATGCTATATTTACTTGATATCTCTGGGAGGGCTGCTTTTCTCTGAAGGAAAACAGAGAAGCAGCAGCTCTGGGGGAGAAGGGATATGGGAAGAGGGTGCTCAGAGGAGTGAAGGGAGGGGAGGCTGCAGTCAGGATGTAATGCATGAGAGAAGAATATATTTTCCAAGCTTCATTTATTGAAGAGAGTAGCCATTACTCATTACTTCCTCTGGTGTTCTGATCAAGGATTAGTTAGCCTTGTGGTTAGCCTTTTTTCCCCCTTGGTTTTCTGTTTTGTCCCATTGGTCCATGTTTACTCATGTGTTTCAGCCCTGGATTATTTTGATAGTATAGCTTTGTGATATGACTTTAATTCAGAAAGTTTAATGTCTCCAACTTTATTTTGCTTTCTTGGTATTATTTGTTCTATGTCTGCAAAGAATTCTGACAGCATTTTGACAGAGGCTGAGTTAAATCTGTGTGATGCCATGGGTATAAATGCCCTACCGACACATTTCTTGCTTATGAACATGGAATAGCTTATGCTGTCTTCAATTTCTTTTATAATGTTTGGTTATTTAAAGTATATAACACTTCTCTGGTTAAATTTATCCCTGGGTGTTTATTTATCTTGATGTTGTTATAATGAAATTATATCCTTTGTTTCTTTCTTACATAAGTCATTACTTGTATATAGACAAACATTTTTATATGAGTTTATATTCTGTGACTTGACTAAATGTATTTCTTAGTTCTAACATTTATTGAATTATTAGTGTTTTCCATGTACAGAAACATATCATTTGCAAATTGAAGTAATTTTAGTTTTTCCTTTCTATTTTGATACATTCTTGCTTTTTTTGTCTTTATTTTTCTTATTGTTCTGGCTAATATCTAACACTAAATCAAGCAGATATAGGAATATCAGAGCTTAGTGGGAAAGCTTTTAGTTCTTCATTACTGATAACGGTGTTAGCTTTGGAATTTTCTTAAGTGGAGTTTACTAGGCTGAGGAATTTTTCTTCTCCATCTATAATATTAAGAGTTGTTTCAAAGAAGTGATGCTGACCTTTGACAAATTGTTTTCTGTGTAAGTTGGGATGAGGCCATGGTTCTGTTACTCAGTCTGGGAGTGTGAAGTAGTTCATTGACTGTTGCACATGTTTGTAAACGACTTTACAAGAGGTATGTTCTTCTGATTATGATGTAGGATCTTTTTGACATTGTGAAATTTGGTTTCCTAATGTGTGTACATGAGTGTAAAGGCTGGAGACTGACATCAGTTGTCTTCCTAAATTTTTCACTGAACCTTAAGATCAACAATTGAGCTAGGTCAGCTGCCAGTGAGTCCTGGGATCTCCAGTTTCCACATCCCCAGCAATGGGCACTTGGCTGTTTCCTGTAAGTTCTGGGCATTGAACTCAGAATCCTCATGTTTGCATGGTGTGTACTTTACCCACTGAGCTGTGTTGAGTTTCTGATATTCTTCCAAGATATTGACCTATTCCTTCTGTATGTTTTTTGTCTGGCTTATGTGCCATGGTGTTTCTGGCCTTGCTGCACGGTTTTGAATATATTTCATCTCCCTGTATTTTTTAGAAGAATTTAAGAAGCAGTTAGCACTATTTTATTGATTGTTTGGTAAAATTCACCTGTCAAGTTCTCTAGTGCTGGGTTGTTTTTTTGTTGTTGTTTGTTTTGTTTTGTTTTGTTTGTTGTTGTTGTTGAAGGCTTTTGAAATTACTCCTTTAATCTCTCCTGTGTTGTTATTGGTTTAGATATAAAATGCTCCCCCCACAGGTTCTTGGGTTTGGACATTTGTCCCCACCTGGTAATGCTGTTTGGGGAGGCTATGGAACCTTTAGGAATAGTACCTAGCCTATCTAGAGGAGATAGGTTGCTGGGAACAGACTTTGAAGGTTACATAGCTCAAACTCTCTTCTGTCTGAGTCTCTGTGATTCCTCTCAGATATCAACAAATTCTTGCCACCACACTTGCCCTGCTGTGGTATACAGTACTCTAAAACCCTGAGCCAAAATAAACCCTTTCTCCCTTAAGTGTCTTCTTGTCAGTCTTTTGGTCACAGCAACAAAGAAAGTAGCTAGTAGTAGTGTGTCTGTATAGGCTTTCTGCCTCTTCCTGATTCAGTTTCAATAGATTATTTTTTCTAGGAATGAAACAATTTCTATATTATTGGTTTGTTGGTGTACAATTGTTCCTAATAGTCTTTCATGATATCTTTTATTTATAAAGAATTTTTGTAATGTCTCTACTTTCATCTCTGATCTTGTGCCATCTGTATTTTTCAGTACTCTAGCTAAGCTTTTCAATTGTGTTTTCCAAAGACCCAACTCAGTTTTGCTGGATTTGTCTCTGTGGCTTTTCTTTTTCATTACGTGGTTTTGTTTTTTTTTTTTTTTTTAATGTCCTGATCTCTATTGTATCTTTACTTCTGCTGGTTTCAAGTTTAGCTGTTCTTTTCTAGATCCTCCAAGTCATTCATTTGGTTTCTTTACTCCTCTTGAGTGTTAGCATTCATTCCATCTTAGGACTTCTCAAATATCTCATGAGTTTTGACTTCTGGTATTCACATTGTCATTTATCTAGAGATGTTTCAAATCTTTCCTTTTATTTCTCCTTTGATCACCAAGTTTTCTAAAAAGTCACTTAGTTTCCACATATCTGTGAATTTCCCAGGAGCCCTTCTGGTTTTGATTGTAGTTTCATGCTACAGTTATCAGAAACATGATTTTATTTTTCTCAGATCTGTTAAAACTGTGTCAGTGACCCAACTGGAGTATATTCCCTGTGCAATAGTAAATGTGCTTTCTGCTTTGGTGGTGGTTTGTTGTTTTGTTTTGTTTGTTTGTTTGTTTTTTGTGGACTTGGGTTTATGTTTATTTGTTGGTGTTTTTTTTTGGGGGGGATGTTCTTATTTTGTTTTTGTTCTTGGATGAGAAGTTCTCTATACATCTTCTGAGTCCCTTTTGATCTAGAATGCAGTTTAAATCCAACATTTTCTTATTGGTTTTCTATCTTGTTCTAGCCATTGTTAAATGGGGTATTGAATGCCCTTACTCTTGTTATGTTCTATTTCTTCCTTTATATACACTAGCATTTGATTTACATGCATGTGTATGTATGTATTTGAGTGTAATACGTATGTTTACATGTTCTTGTTAGGTCCTCATGGTGAGGTGGCCTTCTTATCACACTGATCAACTCTGTCTCAGAACAGCTTCTGACTTTGTCTGTTTCATTTGTTGTGCTGTTTTTGTGCTCTTTACATGAAAGAACTTCCATCCCTTCACTTTCACCCTGTGTGCGACCTTAAAGCCAAGCTGAGTCTCCTGGAGGAGGGATGTGGTTAGAGTTCCTTTCTACTCATTTAAGATTGTGTTTGTTTCTCTGGGAGGTCAAATCCCTTCACCTTCCAAGGAGTTCCCTCTTGGGCATTGTGTTGTTTTCTCTTTAACCTGTGGATCTTCTGTTATTATTCCTCTTTTATCTTGTCATTTAACTTCATGGTTTGGTGATTTTTCTGTTGCTACGTGCTTAAATTCTCTTTACTTTCTCATTTTTGTATCAGCTATCATTTCTTGCTTTGAATTTACCATATCTTACACAAAGTCTTATAATACTCTATTTTAAACTAATAACAATTTTGATTACATGTAGGCATTGCTTACCATCCTCTTCCAAATTTTTTCTGACATGTAGCTTTTATACTGTGTTTTCTTTTATATGTTGTAGTGATTATTTTCTAGTATTTCTACTTTTAATGTATATACTGGAGATTTGAGAGGCATTACCATTAAGGTGATGGGGCATTTTAAAGTTGATTTGATTTTAGATTTACCTCTGTGTAGCTAGAGTTTTCCTGCCTGGCCCATAGTCAGGACAAATCTCTGTCACCTGCCAGTCCCACAGCCACTCAGACCCAACCAAATAAACCCAGAGACTTATATTGGTTACAAACTGTATGGCCATGCCAGGCTTCTTGCTAACTGTTCTTATACCTTAAATTAATCCATTTCTATAAATCTATACCTTGCCACATGACTCGTGGCTTACTGGCATCTTCACATGCTGCTTGTCATCGTGGCAGCTGGCAGTGTCTCTGACTCAGCCTTCCACTTCCCAGAATTCTCTTCTCTGCTTGTCCCGCCTATACTTCCTGCCTGGCTACTGGCCAATCAGTGTTTTATTTACTAACCAATCAGAGCAACATAGTTGACATACAGAACATCCCACAGCACCTCTGCCTTTGAGTTTTATGTTTTCAGATATTTTCTTGAGCATAATAATCTTTACTTCCGGGTGAAGCACTCTTCTAGGAATCTGCTTAAGCTGGTGGTCATGAATTTTTCCATATTTGCTTGTCTGAAAAAGGCTTTTTCCCTTTCATTCCTGGAAGACAGCTCTGATAGGTATGGTGTTCTTGGCTGTCAGGAGTCTTCTTCTCACACTTTGAGTATGTCAACCCATTTTCTTCTGAACTGAGGAATCTGCTAACAATATAATGGGGACTTGCTTATTTGTGACTGAACACTTTTCTTTTGGTACCTCCATGATTGTACTAGTTTGGTTTGGGTTTTTTGTTTTGTTTAGTTTGGTTTGGTTTGGTTTAGTTTGATTTGGTTTGGTTTTGATCTTCAGTAGTTGATTACATCTGAGAAAGGACCTCTTTGAGTGGAATCTACTCTGAATCCTTCTATCTTCCTGTTTTTGAATGTCCATTTCTTTCTCATTGAGTTTCTGTCCAACCAGGCACAGAAGTACATGCCTGTTATCATAGCATTCAGAAGGCAGAGGCAGGAGTACCCTGAGCTTTGGACCAGCCTAGGCTCTACAGACAGTTCGAGGCTGGCCTAACCTATATGGGACCTAACTTCAAAGGGGAAAAATAAAATAAAAAATGAGAAGCTTTTAAATCAACTTTCTGTGTTTCATATTCTCTCCTCCTCCTCTGGAATTCCCATAATGTAAAAATGTTCACTTATGGATATTCTACAAATTCTGTATATTCCCTTTACTCTTTCTAATCTTCATGCCCACTTAGATTGTTTCAAAAGATGATTCTTCATATCCAGAAGCTTTTCTCTGTCGGCTATAGTCTGCTACTGAAACTCTCAGTTGTATTTTACTTAATATGTATTCACTGGCTTCTTCAGCATCAGATTTCTGCCTGTGTGATATATCTGTTTAATTTCTCATTCAGATCATGATTTTGATGATTTCATTGAATCATCTGATTTCTCTTGCATCCTGAGAACTCATCATAAGGTCACTGCTTTAAGTCCTTTCCTTCAGGGTAATTTACTAGCTGATGGCCAGGCTCCTTGTGGCCTAGTGTTCTGCTGTTACTGTGTCAGGATCTGGTGGGACAGCTGCCTCCTATCATATTCAATGGTTTTACAGGGAAAAATGCATGTCTTTGGAAGGATTCTGAGGTCAGTTCAGGGAGCACATGGCCTCTGGTTCGGGTGGGTGCAGTAGTTTAATCTCCGTGCAGCTTCTCTGATATCACACGTGTAAGCCGTGCCTGTGGTGCTTACTGGTCTTGGCTTGTGGAGGTGGTAGCAAGGCCAATATGGTTTTAGTGACAAAGCTTTGTAGATCACCCACCTTCGCTCTTACAATGGAGAGATTTAACTGAGGATATCTATATTGGTGTTAGATCTGACCTGGCCAAAGACAAGCACAGAGCACCCTACTCTGAGACACAAAACTTATGATGTCTGAGAACTAGGGTAGAACCTGTGATCTTGAGCAGGTTCACCCCTCTGCATTATAGATGTAATTCTCCCACTGGCTATGATATTAGAATTCCCTCCCATAGTTCAAGTAATTCAAGCCTAGTAGGGAGTGAATGTGGCTCTACCCCTGGAGAGCAGGACTCAGCACTGCTGTGGTTCCTTGAATAACAGGGCATTGCTTGATCATGGGCATCCCAAATACAGCTCTATCCTGGACCTGCATGCCAAGAAAATAGCAGCCACTCAAATGAGGGAAATGGTATGCTTCCAGGCACTTGTCCTCTGGAGAAGAGAACTGCAGCCCCGACTCAGGAATGGCTGTATGTGAATATGGCACAATGTCCACAGAGCATCTTAGTGACAGAGAGATACAGAGGCCTTTGTGTCTTGGAGAGGGAACCACTCAGGTAGTAAACCATGGAGCCCTGCTGCTCTCCAGCGCTCTCATTGAGAAACTCGGTGGGAATGCTGTTGTTTTGGTCCTTTCTGTTTGGGGAAAGCTAAACACCAGGCATCTTCATTTGGCCAGCTTGCTGAATCACAAATATCTTATTATTTGTTATAGCTTATAATATTCTTATTATATCCATCTGTAATATCATTTTAATTGCTGAATAATATTCTATTAAAAGTACATTATATATTCATTTAAGCAATCCTCCATCGCTTCAAGTTAAGCTTTCTGTATTCCCTTTGCTTTTAGAAATAGTCATATGTGAATTTATACATGTTTAATTCTGGACAAATTTTCAAAGTTAGAAATATTGGTTCAAGTAAAATATCTGTATCAGTGGTTTGAACTTTTCCTGCCTATTTACTTCATGTTCTCATTATCAACATATTCCTATGCTTTACTCTTTCTACATGTCCAGTTCCCACCAATATAGACAAAATAATGGCTTATTAAAGTTACATGGCTAAATAGCAACAAAAAGAAACATTGTGACAGTAATAATTCTTTTCTAAATGTTCAGAAATTTTCAAATCTGTGAAAAATAAGTCTTCAGTTATCATTTACCTGGCATTCTCTCATTGCCAACAGTCGGCCACATTAGCTTTCTGTCTTTTAGATGCAGACATTATTACCTTAAGTATTTAAATATTTCATGTGACCTTCTTGAAATAAATACAAATTTTTATTATTACCACAGCACCACTATTGAGCCTATGAAAATTTGTATTATTTCCTTATCTTTCAATATGTACTCAATTCAAATTTCAAATTGTCCCAAATGCATATTGGTATTTTTGTTTTTAGTCTAATCAGTGTTTATACATTATATTTAGGCATGATGACTTCAGAATCTTTTAGTCTACAGTATTCCCTTCCTTTAAGGAATGTGTTTGGTCTCAGTCAATCATCTTTTCCAGGTCCTGGTTGATAATTTTGTTCATCATGTCCTCATTATCAGATTAAGGTTATTCATTAAGACACGATTATTACATTATTGATCTTGTGTATTTCTTATTCTGTCATACCAGAAGAAATGCAATGTCCATTTTTCCATATCTGATCATTAGACGTGTGTGAATATCCTGTCTCTGACACCTATATTACCAAATATAACAGCACACATATGTTAGCCTTGAGAGAGTTCTCTTAGACTTACAGAATGGATACATCACCCCATCTTCCCACACTATATTCACAGGCTTGTGAAGCTTTCTCTCAGTCTCTTCCTCTCTTCTTTTTTCTCTCTCCTTATGTCACTGATCACCACTATGGATATGAGATTTATTTTTAATTCAATAATTTTTTAAATCCACTGAAAGCAATAAAGTTCATCATAAAACTAGTTTAATCTGGAAAATAAAATTGCTGAGAAGTGTGGTGTCACAAAGAACACACATTTAATAATTAGCACCATTTTCATATTTTTTAAGAATAGTTTGCACTGATTTTATCAGGACAAGAGCATTCTGGTCAGTTCACAGTCATTCTTAATTTACAACTAAAAGGAAACCACTGTATATGATAAATGGATTCCCTTAGAAACCCTCGACCAGATACATGTACTACTAAACAACTTTAAAAACACTTGGTTTAGCATATCTAAGGATTTACTGTCAAATCCCAACACTATAAAACAAATGAACAACAATGACAAAAATCTCCAAAGCAATTCATTTAAAACAAAGATCTAGACAGGGTGTTCTGCTGTAGTCATTCCGATCTGAATTTGTCTTGGAAGATTTAGCTAATACAAAAAGACAACCAAGCAAAATTAAAAACACATAACTGGAGTACACGCCCAAAGAGAAAGAATACAGAATTCACTGATGACACAAAATTCCAAGACACTGTGTTTAAGAAGAGTATCAAAATTACTAAGAGAATATAAGAATAAGAGGTGATATGGTAAAGAAGATACATACATTGCTAGTTTTTCTCTAAGAGAAGGCATATATGAATTAACAGAGAAATACCTTATTAAAAAATATCGAAACCATCTAGAGTCTAATAAAGAAAACTCAAAAGTTACAAAACAGGGTCTGCACACATAGAAAACCCTAAATTTGGGAATGGAAAAATCACCAACTTTCTAGGTTGGTGTGTGGCACACACCTTTAACCTCAGCACTCTAAAGGCAGAGGAGGGGGATTTATTCTAGTTGGAGGCCTGCCTGGACTAGCCAGGGATACCTAAGTGGGGCCCTGACCAAATAAATAAATAAAACTTTATCCACTTTCTGAAGGAAATACACACATTTTATACAATTAAAATTCAAGTTTTAATGAGTACGAAGACAGGAGTATGAACAAAAGGATTCAAACTTCTGTGAAGAACAATTACTCAAGCAAGCAGGAAAAGGATGAAAAGGGGGAATTTCCAGTTTCTGAGAGTAGACACTGAAAAAATTAAGCTACATAGTTTGGGGACAATAAGTTGAATCAGCAGATAAAGGCAATTGCTGGCAAGCCTGAAGACCTGAGTCTGATCCCAGAACTTACTGAGTGGAAGGAGAAAACCAATCCACTTCACAGAGTGGTCCTCCAATCTCCACACTGGATCCATGCATATTTGTGCTTGTGCATGTATGCATGCATGCACACAGGTACACAGGTACACACACACACACATTCAAAAATGCAGTAAAATGTAAAAGAATGATATACTTCTTGATTTTTTTTAATTCCTGTGAGATTTGATTACTTTTTCTGACTGATTCATTTAGATTTATTCTGTAACTTCAGCATTTATTAACTCACTTTGTAGTATCTTCACACCTTAGAGAAAAACAAAGAACTATTTGTGATTCTTTTATATTTTTTGTGTGTTATACAAATATACAAAGTACTTAATGTTTTCTCCATATTTTAAGACCAACTTGTCTTATTTAAATGACAGAAGGCCATTTAAAATAATCAAGAACCTATTTTAAAAAATCATCCATCAGTGTTATAAACATGTTATGATTCTCTTCCAAGGAAACAGAATATCTTCTGAGAGAGCAAAACGTCTATGCAGAAAGTTTGAATGAATTTTAAGATGAATGTCTTTACTCTTGATGAGAGAGGAGCACAGACCACGAATAAGCCACTCCTCCTTTGAACCTGGACTCAACTCACGAGCTCCTTTGAGACTCAGTTCCTTCATTTTTTGAAAGACAATGCCCCCCTTTTCTTTCTTTCTTTTTTGTTTAGTTTTTCGAGACAGGGTTTCCCTGTGTAGCCTTGGAGCCTGTCCTGGATCTCGCTCTGTAGATCAGGCTGTTCTGGAACTCAGAGATCCGCCTGTCTCTGCCTCCCGAGTGCTGGGATTAAAGGCGTGTGCTACCACTGCCCCGCCATCCCCTTTTCTTAACACACCCATCATAACTCTTGTCACAATCAGTGTGGCTACCTACTTTTGAGGTCAGCAGCCTAGAATTTGAGGCTGTCAGGTTGTAAGCTAAGTTCTAACATTTTCAAGGTGAGGTTTTCTCTCAGGCCTTTGCCTAGATTTCTTACTTCTTCATAGCACCCTAGGAGTGTTGGCTCAGAATGTGTCCATGCCAAATTCATATGCCTTCACATGCAGCTCCTTTCCTGTAGTCTACATAACCGTCTTTTGTTCCCTTAGAACCTGCCTGTTCTGTATGATCCACACAGCTTCACCTCATGTCTGCTAGCTGTAGATGAGATGACTCCAGTGGCTACCGAGGTCCTCACAGGGCTGGGGTCCTCAGTAGCTTTATGACTCTGGACCCTAGCCTAGCCTAGCCTAGCCTAGCTTAGCTCTGCTCTCTTTCCCTTCCCTAGGAGGGCAATCCCTGGCCTCCTGTCTCTAGGTGTCAGTGTAAGGAAACTGCCAGCTCTCTTGCAAACCTGGTCACAGGCCACCCAACAAAGCTGATTGTACAAGCCTGCCACCTTGTGGGCAGGTCTTTTCTTAAACAAGTCATCTGTTAATCTTTGTACCGCACAGTTTCTATACTGAAAGTATTGCAGCAGAGACCTAAAGAGTTGAGAAACATTAAACATGAATTTACTTTTTGGTTTTTAAGAAAAAGGTGTAAAGACAAGTGGGACTCAGCACTTCTTTCAGTGGGCTCTGTTATTCTCTTTGGGAAAAACTGCCTTATTTTTTGCCAGAAGAGTATAAAATCTTGCCTGGACTTACTGGAAATTCCCCAAGTGCCAAATGAAGACTAAAATACCTATGCTAGACCTTCTGTATCTTGTTGAGACCACAGATAAAGGAAAGTGTGCTTCATCCTAACAAAGAATGCTGCATTGATTGTTGAACCCTATGTTCTGAGAGCTGGGCTTGGGGGATCTGATCGAGTGGGTCCTGTACTTACCCCTCATAGTGTGTTCCAGGCTCCAAAGCTGGTTCTAATCAGCCTTTGAGTATTTTATAGGCTCTCTGGTAGGTTTTGTCTGCAAGTGTTTTCCTGATTTTCTGTTTTGTCTTTTATTGTGAACTCAAGTTCCCAAATAAATTGAAACCTGTAATTCTTAAGTATTATCTGTTTCAGTGTGTGCATTGTTAGTTTAATTCATGGACTTTTGTTGTACTCATTCGCTTAGGGGAAGTGAGTAGCACCACTTTTGGAGAGGGAGAAGACTATTTTTGTTTAAAACAACATACTGAGTGAGGGTCTGTCAGTTGTAAAGGCAAGTCCCCCATCCCCAAGGACAGTTTGTATGAAAGGAAAGGGAGCAGAGAAGGCACAGGGGAACCAAACTACTTTACTTAATAAGCTAATAGGAATGACAAATTTGAATCTTGGCAGTTTGAGAGGTAAAATGTGTTAGTGGACCCTGTAACTCATGAAAATGTGGAGGCAGGAAGAGGTTCTTGAAGGACTCTTAACAGTGTGGAAACAAGCAGGTCCTAGGGAAAGATGCCCAATGAGAAATCCCTTAGAGAAGAAAATCAGACTGTAATTATGCCTAAAATAGAATAATTTAAGTTACTAGGTATAAAGCAAAATTTCTCTGTAGAAAAATAAAAAGGGATCAAGAGAATTGCTAAAAGCATCCTAGCAGAAGTTGGTCACTATGGCAACCAGAAGAGACATGGTGCTGGTGGAAAAGAATATGTCAGATTAGGAGGCCAAAGAGAAAGTGTGTCAAGTTGTTTCTTCCAACTTGGAAAGGAAAGATAGAGGGAGGCCAGTTGGATTAGAAGCTATAATGATGGGACTCATACAGTTTTCAGTATATGGGGCTAGCATAAGACAAGCTAAAATAAAAATAAACACAAGAATAAAGATGTTAGTCATGGAAAGTCACACTAAGGCTTTCAATAGATCCTTCCTAGACTATCAGGAATATTCCTAAATCCAAGGGTCAGAATGACTGAAGACCACTTCTCTTCGATCGAGCTGTCTTGGCAGCTACATAATGACTGAAGTCGCATAGACTCGAAGAGCTGAACATCAGAGAGCACAAGACTTTCAGAGTGTCAATTAATTTTCATGCAGCCCTTTGTGCTCAGTTTTTTTCAGTTATGCTTAATAGTGTTTATATTTAAATTTAAAAGAGAAGTGAGCTATTTGCTGGCTAACGGGGCAGCTGAATGACTCATTATGCTAGATACTTCATAGCTCATTTAATTTAATGAAAACAAAGTTACCAAGATATCAAGTCATATTTGTGTGTACCAGTGCATGTGTGTCTGCAGGTGTGTGTACATGCCTGTGTGGGTGCATGTGTGTGTGTGTGTGTGTGTGTGTGTGTGTGTAAGCCAGAGGGCAATGCTGGATGTCTTCTTTAGTTACTCTCTACCTTAATTTTTTGCCACAGGGTCTCTAGTTAAACCAGAAGCTCTCCAACCTGAGTAGCCTGGCTGGCTAGTAATGCCCTGGGACTCTTCTGTGTCTGCCCCACCCCCAAGCTCTAGGGTGTCTAGGTATCTGCCACATGCCCCACTTTTTACCAGTGCTGGAGAGATCACCTAAGGTTCTAATGCTTCCAGAGTAAGTGCTTTACCCATTGAGCCATTTCAGTCAATCCCTCGAGTTATGTTTTGTCAAAAACAAGTTTAAATTATGCACAGTGGTGGCTATGAATTGGATTATTCAAGACGTTAATCACTAGAGAACACACTGTGTTCTGCTTTCTGCTAATAAATAGGGAATTATCACAAGGAAAATTAAATTCAATGGATAGCTATAATGTAAAAACAGTTCCCTCAAACTGCTAGTCAAAATCAGATTGTATAACTACCCAATGTTCACATATATGAGCAGCATCAGAAAAAAAAAAAAAAGACCTCTCCTTCAGAGAACCACAAAGTGGAGAACATAAACAAAAGGAAGATCACAGGCCCTACTGCATGTTAGTCACTTAGAGCAGCCACACATGCACATGTATCATCATCAGTTAAGGCTGATATTGTGGTTTGAGTGTGTCTTAGGCTAAGACTCTGAGCCTCATGTTGAGGTTGGTCCCTATGCATCAGTACTGAGCAGTAGGGAGGCTGTGAAAGAGTTAGGTCTTAGGAGAGGACCTGCTGCTCTAGAAGCGGTTTGGTATTGGGTCTCAGCCTCCTGCACTCACCCTCTTATTTCCTCTCTCAACCCTCTGCACACCCAACCTGTTTTCTCTCTTCTCACAGTGCAGGCAGCAGCAAGAGGCCCTCTCTAGGAGCAGCAAACCAGGATAGGGCCTTGGGCTTTCAAGTCCAGTACCAACAAAATCTATTTCCTTTCAAATTACTAAATACAGGTACTCTGCTACAGCAACAAAAAAATAGACTAAAATTGCTGCCATGATGAACGAAAACGACCTTGTGGGGTCGGGTATATTTGAGGGCTCCTTTGCACACGGAGGCAGAAGTCAAGCCTGCCTAGTTCAGATGTTGTACACTGGGTTTTGTGAAATAAGGTCTCTCTTTAGCCTGGAGTTCAGCAATGAGGCTAGACTGGTTGCCAGAGGGCCACAGAGATTTCCTAGTCCCATCTCCCCATTACTAGAATAGCACTGCTCTGGCAATCAAACTTGGGTTCTTGGACTTACAAAGCAAGTACTTTATCAACCAGGAAATAATTTTATTTATTCTTACGCACTTTAAGTGTGTTCAGTGTCTTTATATTAAATTGTCATTGGAAGATATTTATGCATGCTCAATATATGTATTTAAATATTACTCAATATCTCAGCAAATATCTATTAATAATATGGGGTATGAGACTCATTTATTCAATAATGCTTGACAAGTTTTACTCCCAAGTTAACCATTCAAAGATTAGAGCCTATTTTGAAGAATTATACCATAGACCATCATTGTTTAAATCTTTCTGAGTAAAATATTATTAGGCTAATGCCTTCAACTTTGCCAAACATTCCTACTTTCCTATATTTCCTGTATTTCTCAAAGTATAATTATAACATATCACAAAGAAATTCTTTTAAGTATCATGCATTCCTTTTTCTAAAGCAGAAAAGCACTTCTAAGTCATACATTCACTAAGAAAGACAAGAGATTCTACTGTGACAGGAAGTTGAGCTGGGGCATGGTTGTGTTTATTGCATCCTGAGAGTGTATTATTTACAACATAAATGTTACTGTGGAAGACATTCCAGGAAAAAATGATTCATCATTTAGATGTTACCTATATGTGATGTCTATCAATGTACATAAAAACACTAAAGGTTTAAAAAAAAAAAACACTGAACGTTTCTGTCTTGATTAAGGATGAGCAGCTGAGTTCACAATATATCCTCTGACTGAGCTCTGCCATTTAGCACAAGTCTAGGCCCTGGTCTGAGAGCAGAGAAAAGCTTACAGGAATGTGGTGAGGTTTGCTAAGGGACTGACATTCGAACTGTAGTGAAGTTGGGTGATCAAAATTTCTCCAAGTTAAGGAGACAATGATGGTCCTTCTTGGCAGAAGAAAATATTTGCAAAAAATTGTAGAAGATGCGGAGGCTTCATACTTAGGCACCAGCCAGGAAGAGGCTGACAGTTTTACCAGGCAGAATCCAAGGAACCCAACAGAAAATCTGCTCAAGTGGGGCCCAGAGGGAAAGCAGCACCTTGACTATGCCACAAAGAGAAGAGCCACATTTGCAAGTCTGACTCATTCCTGAGTGAAGCAGGGAAGAGAGAGACTAGGGAGTGAGGGGAGCTTCCTACAGCTGAAGAATGAGATGACAGCTGATTGGTGAACAAAGATGGCAGCATCTTAGAAGGATCACATTTGGGGAGGAGAAAAATGAGGACCTGTGTAAACCCTGTTCTTGTCAAAGAGCAGTGAGAGCCTTGTAAGCGACCATTTGTATGGAGGCAAAAATTCATAGGGAAAAGTCTTATGAGACTGAAGTATAAACTTTAACACTAAAAAAGAAAATATGTTCATTTATCATTTTATGGAAAGGTTATACAACTGTATGTATTTATTCTTTCTACTTAAAAAGGAAAAATATCTCTAAAATGGTGAAATAGACTGTTCCTTATGTCATATTCATATCTATTATAAGCTTTACAAAAGAATCTAACAATATTTATGATAACTCTGAAATAAGCAGAAAGATAATAAATACATTCCCTTTACTATGCTAGGAGAGTTATCTCCATTTGAAGTGGCAGCAGGAAAGGAAAATTTGGTAATATTTTCCTCTCCATTTATGCATGACTAGCAAATATGCCTCCTCTAACAAACCAACTAGAAAATTATATAAAGAAATGCCTTATCAGTTCTCTAAATGCTGTGATTTAGCAGTTATCTGATTATTGCAGGGCTCTCTTACAATAAATGAAATCACTCCAAAGCCATGGTAAATAGCAAATTTCCAAAACTACCATTTGGGTAATCCACATTCCATTGGAACAAAACCTAAGAGTGAGACTATTTATCAACATGCACAGTAGTGTAAGACTTTTTTCCTGAGGAAGCATAGAGAAACCGTGTGTTTACCATGGATGGGACGGCAATGACAGAAACAGAGAACCAATTCCACTCACCTTTAGCCTCCTGAGCCAGTAAGTTGGGAGAGGGTTATTTACAGCAACATGGCCAAGTTACAGGCAGCTATGCTGCTTCCCACCAAAAGTCTCTTTCAGCATCTGTTAATGCCTATATGTCTTCTGAGAAGGTTTCATGAGTCCTCTTCCTGAGCAGCCTTTAACTGCCTGAAAGCCCCCAAAGAGAGGCAAGGCCTCTTGAGTCCTTCCTCTTCTCTATGGGCCAACCTGTCCTGATGGCCTGCTGAGATGCCAGAGGACAACAGCGATGTCATAGCCAGAGAAGAGTGTTGCACAGTAGATGGTACAACCACAACACTGGAAACCTGTGAGATTGACAGATCTCCTCTAGGACGGAAGTGGGGAATCCCCTGGTTTTAGGTTGAGAGGCAGTGATTGATAGAACGGCAGTTTCTGGTTTTATTTGTACCCCTATGAATTAAATCTATCCAATAGACTGATTTTTTTAATCTTATATTTTAGAAGACACCACTCTACTACTTATATGTCTAAATCCTTTTCATTGTTATTGTTTTTCAGTGACATTTCTCCTTTTTTTTCTTTTATTGAAAATAAGTTCTTTTCTCACACAATATATCCTGATTATAGTTTCCCCTCCCTCTACTCCTCCCCGTTCCTCCCCACCTTCCCTCCCTTCTGGAACCAGTCTTTTTCTATCTTTCATTAGAAAAGAATAGGCTTCTAAGAGATAGCAAGCAAACATGACAAAATAAAATATAAGACGAAGCAAAATCTGTCATATCAAAGTTGGACACAGAAACCCAACAGGAGGAAAAGAGCCTAAGAGCAGGCACAAGAGTCAGAGACCCACTCACTCTCACAGCCAGGGGTCCCATAAAAGTACTAGACTAACAGCAAAAATATACATGCAGAGGACCTGGTGCAGGTTCATACAGGCCCTGTGCTTCGTGCTTCACTCTCTGTGCTTTCATATGCACCTTGCTTAGTTGATTCAGACGGCCTTGTTCTTCTGGTTCCTCCATCCTCTCTGACAGCTACAATCTTCCTTCCTCCTCTTCTGCAGGATTCCCTGAGCTCTGAGTGGAGGGATTTGATGGAGACTTCCAATTTAGAGTCACTCTTCACATAATGCAATGGACTGATCTTATATGCATAGATGAAGAAAACATTACTAAAGACAGAGATTTGATCTCCATGACACAAGACAACAATACAATACCCAAGAGGAGTCCAATGAGGGCTCAGTATCAAGGGTGTAGCACAGGCCAGAGGCCCCGAAACAGACCAATGACTCATTGCAGTGAACACTTACAAGTAAAGATGTAAGGACTAAAGGGCTTACTGTGTGATTCACTGGGCCACACTACAGCTTCCATGGAAAGAATTTTTTACTTGTTTTTGTTTAGTTGGGTGGTTTGGATTTGTGTTTTGGTTTTTTTGTTTGTTTGTTTTACTTCTAAATCTTGTTTCAGGGGGTTGTTGCAAGGGCAGAGAGAAGAAGGGAGAGGAGAGCGAGATGAATGGGATCAGGATGCATCATGTGAAACTCATAATCAATAAAAAGGTTTTTTAAAGCAAAAAAATCTTAAATTATTATATGCATCATCAAACTGACAGGAGTTTAAAGTACACTGATAACAACAGCTGCTGACAGTGGGTCAGAGATGAGTACACATGTGTAACACTCTAAGTAGGATCAGTTGGCAGAAGGAATTAACTCTGCAGTATTGTTGGTAGTGAAATTAGAAATCCTTTACATGCAGTAGATGGACAAGAAGGTGTGTTTGTAGTTGTTTATCAGGGCATGGATTAGAATGTGGAGAAATGATGACTTGTATATTCTCCTAGGGTGTAAAGAACATTATTCAAAAAATTAATAGATATATTTGCAGTCTCACAAATATACTCCAAGGAACATATGTGAGAATGCTCACAGTATAATGCTAAGTGAAAGAACATGGCACAAAATATACTTAATCTTTTTTCCTTTTTAATGTTTTTAATTGAAATAGAATTACACCATTTTTCTCCCTCCCATTCCATTCCTCCCTCCAGTTTCTCCCAGTTACCCTCCCTTGAACCCCTCCTATGCCTTCCACTCTGGTTGCTAGCCTCTTTTTCTTTGATTACAATTGTTTTATACATACATGTATGTGTATGCATAAATATATACAAGTACAGCTTGCTGAGTCTGTTTCTGTATATATGGTTTCAAGACTTCCCATTCTATTTAATCTTAACTATATGTGTGCCTGGCAGTTAGGTGTATGTATTTAAGATATCACCTTAAATAAATGGGTGTATTCCATCATATCAGTGTCTTCTTTATGGATATTGGAAGTATGGGGAATGGTATATGCTTCTTTATTCTATACTTCCTACATTTTTGTTTGTAAGCATGCATTACTTTTATATATTAACTAAATAACAAATGGAATTTTAAATAGAAAAAAGGCTCTGATTAAGCAAAGTAGTGTGTCCAACATACCTAAGTAGTTCTGTGGTTATTGTTATTTCTTCTGTCTTAGAGATAATGTTTTCTCACAAAGCCCCCTGCTGATGAAGCTCACAGGCTAGTGGTTGGCAGTGTACTTTCTAAAGCATGTAATTTCTAACTTCTCTCTCATTCTCCATCACGTTCCACTGCCATGCAAAGCTCTTGCTTCTCATGGGAGCTACTGTTTCTTGCTGAGATATGCTCCTTTCTGTATGACATCTGTCAAGTCATTTTCAAAACACTTCTAAGATCCACTTAATTCTTTGGATTAAATTGCTTAAGTATAAGTGGTTTATGACAGTCACTCTGAGGTTGCCTAAGGACACTCGAAGTCAGCTCTTTTCCTGGATGTGCCTTTCTGAGAATGAGTGGGCACAGTTAGTGTCATCTTTCTGTGATCTCATACATGCTCTTCCAAGTGACTTATTTTATCCTCTCACTGGACATTTTTGTCTGCATCTGAAATCATACTCACAAACCATCTTCTTCAAAAGGCTGGTGAGCCAAAGACAAAATGAAACTTTCATCTTTACATATCCAGTTACCTATAACAAAATGGTCTCACCCACTGTTTGACTGTTATGCAACGCTGGTGATGTGTTAAGAGCAAAAATTAAGGTCTTACAGAGTCCACTTAAGAGCTGTTACCCCAACATATTGACTAGCAGACAGCTGCAGCAAGTCCATCTGGCATGGGGCCATCAGCTTTGTAGATGCCAAAGAAGGGCTGCTGCCTGCCTTGGGTTGGAGGCTAAAGAACATGGTTGCAGTGGTTCCTTGGGGTTTCCATGATAAAATAATGATAATAATAATAATACAAATTGAAACCACCTAATATTGGAATGTACAGTTTCATCTTTCTTGGGCAGGTGTCTAAAGTCCAGGTGGTAACACCGCTTCTCCCTTTGAGGCTATGAGAGCTCATATATATTCCTAGCTTTGTTGATGGCCTTCCTTGTGCATCTTCCATCCTATCCCTCCATGGCCTTTCACATAGACTTCTGTTAATAAGGACACTGGTCCTGTAGGAGGAGGGTCTACCTTACTTCAGTATAAGCAATCATAACATTATATCTACAAAATTACATCTTCCAAATAAGGCCAGTGTTTGAGGTCCTGAAATTGTGAAGTAAACATATTATCAGGGGAGAATTGCATGAGACCTTATTTAACCCTCAGGAGTATTTAGGAGAGAATTTTTGTTTGAGTTTAATCCTTGGCATTAGTTGAACAATATTTTTCTTCCTTAGAAGCATAACCCAGGAGCAGTGAGTGGGTAGGAGACCTCCTGACAAGACAGAGATAGCACAGTGTGAACACAGAGTATGAGGGTATATGGGGTTCATTTGGGTATAGTTCAAGAGGAGATTACCATCTGGGTCCAAGTGTGTAATCAATGACCAAAACTGTGTAATTGACAATGAAAGCAACAGGGAGCTAGTGAGTTTTATTCACATCTTGTATGAATTTTAAGACTGATCAGAGCTGTAGTGTTATGGTTACATGGATCGCATTTTGTCCACTGTCAGGACCCACCATTTGAACCTGCCCTTTTTAGTCTAGGAACCACCTCCCTTCTTTGGCCTTTTCTAGTGCTTTCAATGCATTTGCTGCTGGTTGTATTCTCCTAATTCTCTCAAATTCTGTTGAATTTTAATCATCTTCTAAATAATTTAATTCAGTAACAATTTTCTTTCACTAAGAAAGAACAAATTCTGCTTCTGGCATTTATTACTTACAAAATGAATCAAGATGGGTGCTTAAATATTCAGAATATTGTAAATTGCTGCTTGAAATTACACTTTTTATCCCACATCATAGACTAATGGTGAAAAAAACTCCAATTCTGAATCCTAACAGAATTGTCCAGCTTTAAAATGAGCTCCTATTCAGCCATTTTGTGTTTTCATGAGCTTTTCTAGTGGTTTCTTAGTCTGAGGCTGCATTCTCTATGCCAGGGGTTCCTCTGTAGACGGCTTCTCGAATTCTTGTTTTAACTCTCCTTTTAGCCTTAGGGTGACATGAGGCAGGCTTGTACGTTCCATGACTGTTAAAATCTTCCCAATTATAAAGTAACTGCCTAGATTTATACCCAGAGCAACTTAATTGATTAAAAGATTATCACTACAAGCTCTGTTTATTTGGGTGAGTCTCAGAATTGCAGTGTTTGATCTAACTGTCCTGAAGGCATGAATATAATCATCATCAGCATTAATTAAAAAATTAATAAACACAAGCAGTATCAGAAATTTCTAGTTATGACTGATGAATGAACATAAAATACCAAAAAATATCATTGAAACTGCTTTCTTTCAGTCATTTGTACAAAATAAAAAGGAAGGAACAGTTTTACCCTGCCATGTGAAAGGGATAATGGAAATAGGGTCCTCTCCTCACAAAGGGGAAAACACAGGGGATAAGACACCTCATGTTGAAATGCTTCCCAGCTCTGAATATGTGGAGTATTCCACAGAAGCATATATTTTTCAAAAAATAAATATTAACTTCTATATATCCAAGTTTTTATTTAGGAAAGTATTTGTCATACTTAATAGACTTTAGCTGTCTCTGACTTCCCAAAGATCATACTGAAACAGACTTTCTCATGATAACTTTTTAAGATGAGTCATCGTCTTGACTTTGTATTACAGCTTGAGACTACTCAAGAGATATTAAGATGCAAGAAAATCACCTGAATAATTTATTCAAGGATTGGATAAGTGATTAGACTGAGGTGTGTCTCAAACACAAGATTCTACCTACAAAGCAGCCTCTTTCTGACAGAAATGCTCCATTTTTTTTTTTCCTGTACCTTAAATATCAGCAAATCTTTGAACACTAGGGCAAAACTTCACATCTTAACCTTGAAGAAGTTATCTCCTTGAAAAATCCTAAGGCTTAGAAGTTAATTGTTTCATTTTACTCTTAGATGGGATTAGCTGTTTTCCTAGAAGCCAATATCTTTCAAGAAACATGATTGGAACCATTTATTATTGAATCATAACTTTCTCCTGACGTTTGGACACTTTTAATCTGATATTGAGCATTTCTTTACGCTGTCTTATAGTGCCACTATATTTCCAAAAAGACCCCACCTTGAAGAACTAAGCCCCAACATGGATTTTGGAGGGACACAAACATTCGAACCATAACAACCTCTATGAACTCATAATATTCTAATTTTTTATACTTATTTCTAAAGAAAAGGTGAAGTGCAGAAATATGAGCTGGGAAAAACAGTCACTGAAAGATGAAGACTAGACTGGAGACATAGTCTGGTGATGGCCCTAAGAGACCTTGAGTTTGATACCCACCACCACAAACTGAAAGTTTTTTTAAAAGGAAAAATGCAGATTCAGTGAAACTTTTAGACCTGAAGAATGCATGTGGATTTTAGGAGACAATATGTTAATTAATGTATAAAATCATATTTTAATTTGTTTTTATTTCACTAGCTATAGTAAATATATATAAATATATAAAAGCTTCAGACTGATATTTCACAGCAGGTAGCATAAAAAATTATAGATTTAATTTCTTGGCTCTCTTTTCAATATTTATTTCTTTTCGCTCTTCTATAAATTCATTAGTTCAAGGAACACCTTTATTCCTTGGTGTTTCCCAGCATATAACTACATACCCAGCACAGCAGGGGAGCAATAAAAGATGACTCTGAGTTGCATAAACAAGAACAGTAAAGCACAAATCAAAACAAGAAAATAAACCATGAAAGCACAGACTCTAAGCAGAGACTTTGCAAATACCTCTAAGGTCTGCTGTAGAGGAGTGATTTTTATTTAAATTAACCACCTCATTAAGCAGTTGAAGATGAAATCAGGGGTGATGGTTTATACTGGGAATCGCCTTGGAAAGAAGTCCTTTGAAGTCAGTTGATGAAGTTTCCTGCAGAGAACACAGAAGCCCTGAAGTTCTGCTAAGAAGAAGCTTATCTGTAGATGCTGGTAGAGGTATCCATGAGCGACCCTTGAAGCCAAATACTCAATCTGCTCTCCTTTGATTACTTGTTTTGATTACTGATGGTATCAGCATCAGCATTGAAGTCCAAGAGAAGGCCTGTCCAACAGCCCAGTGATCCAGGCAAGATGATGCTGTTTCTTGGGATGAAGAAAAACAAAATATATAAAACTCAAGTATTATAATGGTAAGATGAAAATTAACCCACAAAATCTAATGAAATTTGAACCGTGAGCATTTCACCAGTCAGAAACAGAACCAGCCTCTTCTACTCTCCTCAGCATCCCCCTCCTCACAGAGACAGTCCTTGCTACAGGTTTCAGAGATGTGCTTAAGGTTCAGTAATGGTTTTAAAGATGCCTCTTTCTAAGTAGGACATGGAGAGAGCTTAGCAGATTTCCATATTCCTATGGCACAGTTAGTGAGGCAAAAGGTTTCCCAGAGGCAAAACTAGGAACATTTGTCACTTGAAAAGTGCAAGACTGTGTGGATGATTAAAACAGCATGCATAACATAGAAAACCTTGGAAAGAGTGAGCCCTCTTTTGCCCCTCATCTTACTAGGTATGGCATTTTAGGCAAGATCAACTCAGAGACTGTCTTAGGTTACAGAGAGTGAAGAAGCACTGATAGGCGCTTGGTGCATGTAGTGTAGCTGGAGTTTTCCTGCCTGGCCCACAGTCAGGATAAATCTCTCTCACCTGCCAGTCCCACAGCCTCTCAGACCCGACCAAGTAAACACAGAGACTTATACTGGTTACAAACTGTATGGCCGTGGCAGGCTTCTTGCTAACTGTTCTTACAGCTTAAATTAATCCATTTCCATAAATCTATACCTTGCCACATGGCTCGTGGCTTACCGGCATCTTCACATGCTGTTTGCCATCGTGGCAGCTGGCAGTGTCTTTCTGACTCAGCCTTCCACTTCCGAGCTTTATTCTCCTCCTTGTCCCACCTACACTTCCTGCCTAGCCAATGGCCAATCAGTGTTTTATTTATTGACTAATCAGCAACACATTTGCCATACAGAACATCCCACAGCAATGTAGTCTCACTTTTGGACTAATGCACATACAATTCTCAGATGACCACAGTTCTTTTTAACATAAATTTTCAATAGTATTGGATTTACATAATGTAATAAGATGAATCTTCCTATGATTTCACCTTAATTAGGCCTAGCTAGGAAGCGCTGCTGCTCATATGTTTGTGGTAGAGTATTGAAAGAGAGGCTGTGGCTGTAGACTACAAGCTGTGATTATAGACAAGAAAAAATCCCCTGTAGGCATTCAACTCAGACTGAAAAATACACGATTTAAGTGGGAGGGAAACCATGTAGTGTTGTGGGAACCCAGAAAGGAAGTTCTTATCTTTGACTTCAAAGAAACATACTGTACAAGCCTTGCCAAAAGAAACACATTCCTATTTTCTTCTTGACCTTTTCAATATCTTAAAAAAAATTTAAAAAAAACAAGAATCTAAGAATTCTTTTTTTTTCTACCTTTGTTGAGAGCAGGTCTCCCTGTGTAACCCACACTGGACTTGAGCTGGTAGTCTTCTTGCTTCTGCTTCCCACATGCTGAGATGACATTCACCCCATGCCTGATATAACTCTTTTCCATGTGTATAAATATAGGGTAATGCTGAAAATCATATTGTTATTTAGTCAGTGTACAAAGTTCCAGGAGTGAGGCTGCCTGGCTTTGATGTATTCTAGGCTGTGACCACAATTCAGAAAAAGCAAATATGTGCTTCTATATGTAGTGTGTATGTGACATGTTCATGATTTCTTGTGTCTTATATTATACTCTGTTTCTAAAGCACATTCTCCTCTCTGCCTTTTTGATGTTGTAGTAGTTGAACAAAGTACTTGTTGGCTAAAAAGTTATTTTAAACTGATCAAATAAAGTCAATCTAAATCAATTAAGTAAAGCGACCAAAGTTATCTCCCTTGGTGGTACCTCTTTTTTCTAAATTGTATCTGTATTCTGTGCATAAATCACCCATCAAGTATGTTTATTGTTCTTGAGTCTTTGTGAATGGATGACAATGTTATGTGTCTGGATGTTTAGCTGGTAGTTGGTTCCCATCGAGTTGATTTAAGGCAAGTCAACTTACAGTGGCTTTGCCTAAGGATATGTGAAGTTTCTAGCCAGATCTGTGAGCCCTACACACATTACAGACCCACTAACCCTTAACTGTTTTATCATTAAAATTCAGAAAATACATGAAACAGATATCCCCAAGATGACAGATTATAAGTTGGTTTGAAACTGTAAAGACTATACAAGTTTAGAAAATGAAATCATCTTTAGCACCCATATCCATTTATTTATACCATTAATGTTTTTATGTATCTACTCTGAACCTGATGTTATACTAATTCTTAGAAACACCATGTTGAACAGGCCAGATGTGGACCCAACCCTCAAACAGTATCTGATATAGTTCACAATATTGTGTTTTGAGTGATTAAAATGTGATCAAACTGACTCACAGCATGTAGGTCATATTCTCATGCTATAGGAACAATAATCTACTCTGAAAAATGGGGAGAAGCTATTTTTCCTATTTAATTTGAATTTTAAAATACATGGAAAATGTGCCTTTGTTTCCTGCTCAGAGGTAGGCATAGCTCACCTGGGATCAAACGTAAAAATATGTGAATTTAAGCTCTCTGGAAAATGGAGACCCCCATTGCCGAAGACAGCACCCAACATGGAAGAGTGGAGCTGGTGCCTACATGGAACCCTCACCCCTATGTTCGTTCTAGTCTCTTTGCTATGAGAAGGTACTCTGCAGGCTACTAAAAGAGAAATGGGGACACCAGTCCAACCACAAAATCTTTGACATATATTCTGTCCTGTCTGTAAAATATGATAGGGCAATGTGGCACAGAACTTACGGGAGTAGCCAACCATTGTCTGGTTTGACTTAAAGCCCACTCCACAAGGAGGAATACATACCACACACTGCTTGGGGAATCAAGAACCAGAGACCAGATAACTCAAAGTCCTAGGATAAAACCAAACACTATTGTTCTAAATAATTTTTTTTAAATCAGTAAAATGATTCATAATGGTATTCTGCTAGACTCATATAGAAGTGCTCTATTCAGTCATCATCAGAGAGGATACCTCCAGCAGCAGATGAGAAGAGGTGCAGAGACCCACAGCCAGACATTATGTGGAAAGTATCTAAATTGGAGATCTCCATCAAGTTCCTCCACTCAGAGCTCAGGCAATCCTGCAGAAGAGAAGGCAGAAAGATTGAAGGAGCCAGAGAAAATGGAGGACATCAGAAGAACTATGCCCTCTGGACCAACTAAGTAAGGCACATACGAGCTCACAGAGACTGAAGCAGCAAGCACAAGGTCTACATGGATCTGCACCAGGTCCTCTACATATATACTATAGCTATTGGTCTAGTGTTTTTATTGGCTCCTGGTTGAGAACCAATGGGTCTCTGACTCTTGTGCCTGCTCTTGCATCTCTTTTCCTCCTGTTGGGTTATCATGTCCAACTTTGATATGAGATTTTTTTGCTCCATCTTACTATATTTTATTTTGTCATGCTTGGTTGTTATCTCTTAGAAGCCTGTTCCTTTCTAATAAGAGACAGAAAGTGAATGCTTCCAAAGGAGAGGGAAGGCAGGGAGTAACTTGGAGGAGTAGGGGCAGAGGAACTATAATCAGGATATATTGTATGAGAAAAAATCAATTTTCAATTAAAGGGGAAAAAATAAAAAAGAGGAGGAGGAAAGAAGAAGGAGGAGGAGGAAGAGAAGGAGGAGAAGCAGAAGCAAAAGAGGCAAAGGCAGAGACAGGAGGAGGAGGAGGAGGAGGAGGAGGAGGAGGAGGAGGAGGAGGAGGAGGAAGAGGCCATGAAAGCATAGGACACTGGAAATGATGCAAAAAGAAGGCCAAGTAGGGCTGATGCTTATTGTAGGTGTGGAAGAGTAGAAACAGATCATACTTAGTAGTGTCATTTGTGAAAATCATAGTTTCCCTTGACAATATTCTTGAGAACTGCAAAGTAGCTACAGCAAGGGGATGCATAACCCTATCCATGCTTTCTTTTTTTAGAGGAGTTCAGCCTTTTAATATATGTGTGTGTGTGTGTGTGTGTGTGTGTGTGTGTGTGTATTTTATATGTGCATATGTATATAATGTGTATATATTATATAGGTGTATATGATATATATCATAATGTTTATATATATAGTGTGTGTGTGTGTGTGTGTGTGTGTGTGTGTGTGTGTGTGTGTGTGTAGGATTCTCAGGAGTCAATTTTTTTCCTCCACCTTTATGTGGATTCCAGGGATCAAAGTCAGGTCATCAGAATCCTGTAGCAAGGTAGCAAGCACTTTTGCTCACCCAGACATCTCACTAGCCCAATATATATTTTTTCAAAGTATCATTGCACTGTGGAAAGACAGAAAGATAGATACAAGTACAGAAGGTATTTGTGGTATGAGCTAGAATTGAGGGACTCTCAAGATAGACAGGCATGATTCAGAGAACTTCAGGTTGTTTAGTGATTATGGCTTCATTACTGCAAAATATCAGGGTGAGGGTGACTGGAAGAATTAACTACAATCCCCATATCTGTGACTGAAGAGATAATGTACATAACAGAATCATCCTGAGACTGTGACATATGGGTGGAACAGTGCTGGACTGAAGATATAATTCTTTATGTATATGATGTATACTGTGTTTTTTTAGATGATAAAATCAATGGAATTAGAATAATGTGCCAAGTATCACACACGCACACACACACACACACACACACACACACACACACACACACACACACACACACATACACACATCCAAGCAGCCTGTTCTAGAGTACAAGGTCTTAACCACAATGAGCTGTGTCTCATGAGCATCAGTTCAACTGTGAAAGCATCATTGCTTGTAATCTCTTTAGATAATAAAGTAGAGATGATGAAGAAAAATGTGTTAAAGACTCTTAATTTTTATAGGCATCCACTTTCTACTTAGCTTATGTCAATGAAGTGGGTATTTGGAAATGTGAACAGGACTATGCAACTGGAAACACAGCATGTACAGGGAAAACTAACACTATAGACCACATCTTTGGTGTAGATGACTGACCCTCAAAAGATTTAAAGGAGCGAACCTATGTGGGAACCTATGTTGACCAGAACAATGTAATATCAAATGTGAGAGCAGGTGCGATGTTATCAGTGTGATATTAGAATATGAAGTCAATGAGTGTGACATCAAGAGAGTCAACAAAAGAGAGTTTTCCCAAAGAAGGTTGTGATGTTTCCCTCAGAACTAAACACCACTATGGATCACCAGGTCAACTAAAGAAGGATTGAAAGAATAAAAGACATTGAGAAAAACATCCTTTAGATATGGCCAATTGTTTTATCTATTCTTATGAGCAAGACCCCACTGGACTAAAAGGAATTTAAAGTATATGTATATGCTCCCTGTTGTGTAGACACAAGAAGACACTAGTTTTTAACTTCAACATGCTTTTAGAAGAGAGGGTAAGAAGTAGCACATATAGCAGAGCCCATTGCTAACTACATTATAAAATACTTTCTAAGGTACAAGAGCTGATTTTCTAGTTCATTAAAATTGAAGACAACAAATAAGATGCAAGAAACTGAAAAGTAGTTAGAGAGAGCTTGGTCAGTTAAGCATTTTCTGTGCAAGCATGAGGCCCTGAACCCATGTAAAATTCCCATGTGAAAATAGCAGATATGGTAATGCATGCTTGCAACCTCAAGGTTAGGGAGGCAAGGTTAGGAGGAACCCCTAGGCCTGCCAGGATAGCTAAATTAGTGAGTTCCAAGCCACTAAGAAACCTAGTATCAAAATACAAGGCAAATGAGTTCTGAGGAACAATACCAGAGGCTGACCTCTGACCTCTACATTCATGCACACTTATGCACACACATACACATAAACACTCATATGTATGAACACAACATACAAACACATGCACACACACAGAGTGAGAAGCGTTTTTTCAGCTCAGGTAAATGACCAGAACTCTTTAGAATTTTCTTTGGCTTGCTGAGAGTTCATTCTGAAATGAATCCTATCACAAAGCATCAATTATCCTTTCAGAGCATCATTCAGTATTGGAGGACAGCCACAGATCACTGGATATTTGAGGAAAGCCTCTATTCTGGGAGAAGAGGACCAAAGGAAACATAGTGGAACTCAGGAGCTACACAAGGACCAGGGAGGGAAAGATAAATCTATAGTTAACATCCTCTGAGAGAAATGAAGAATGCATGGGCCCTTGACACACAAACAGGGAGCTGTAAAAGCAGAACATTCAGGATTCAGCATACAATTCTCATGACGTATAAAATACACTATCAGATTTAAGGCAAGTCACTACATGCAGTTAGAAAATAAACTTGAGAAAATTACCTGGAAAAAAAATCAAAGTACAATGGCATGGAAATTACTAGAGAATAAACAATTGACTTGTAGGCTATAACTAAGAAATTGTCCTGTCATCCAGTTAGTGAGGAATTGCAGGAAAAAGAATGTTTTTAATGAAGGGGAAGAAAGCGTCCATTAAATAAAACCTTCAACAGAACTACAAGAAGGTAAAACCTGTCAAAATCAAGCACAATGTAAGGAAACTCAAAGCACATTGTCACAAATGTTTAAAGCCAGAGATAAAGTTTTAAAACTTTCTACTGAAGAAGTTGAGTGTGAAATGGGACTTTAAATAGGAATGGAATTGGGCTTTCTTACAAGCTACTGAAAACGTGCCTCCATATTTATGAAGAAAAATTATTTCTGACCTAGAAATATATATCCAAATGAACTTTTCAATCCTGTGTGGGTAAAATAAGCCATCTTCAGACTTCAAGATCTCAAAAAAATGTACCTACTATACATCCTTTCTCAGCAAGTAAATGGAAGCTATCTTCTACCAAACAAGGGGAATAAAATCTTGGAAGATGACATACAACCTAGAAAATAGAAGCTGTAACACAGGAAGGAAGTGTAGACATCACAGGGTGATGGTGAGGAGAAGCTTGCATGGGTCTGTAGAAGAAAAGCTCCAGAAAAGAGCAGGGAGACAATGGTCTCATAGTACTGATGAACAGTGGGGAATACACCTCTGTGGCCACATGCAGAAGAAACTGAACCAGTGAAGGATACATAGAAAAACCTGCAAAAGATACACCAATGCAGAGGCTGGGAAGATGTTTCATTAAGAGCTCTTGGTGCCCAATCAGGAAGGCTGAAATTCTGATCCCAAAGCTTATTTACTAAGCCAATCCCAGGCCTATCTGTTACCCCATCTCTGAGTGGAGCAGAGACAGGATTATTGGGGCTTTCTGGCTTCCAGTCTAGAGGAGAAAATGCAAACCCCAGGTCCCAGGAGAGTCTCCACCTCAAAGGTATAGAGAAAGAGAGATTGAAGAGAGCACCAGATGCCCTCTTCCAGCTTGTATGTATTTACACAGGTGTACACACACATACATATGTCCATGCAACAATGCAATTTTTAACTCCCCCCAAAAAACACAAAAATATCCTCCACACCATGACTTCTCTAATTCTTCCTGCTAGCCACAGTCTATTATCTTTACCTTTATAACTGCAAAGTATATAATGAGAGTGTGGAACATTGGTGGGCCCCAATAAAGTCCTTTATAGAATTCATCTATGGGTCAAAAATGGTACAATAAACTCTGGGGTGAAATTTGACTACTTTTACAGAAATGGGGTACTCTTCCAAAAGGTTCTGTGGAAGTCATCCTGGGCCTGATTCCACTTTGTGGGGCAGTTAAAGGGCTCAAGGGTGTGATGCTTGTATGTCCTGTATAGATCATATGCACCAATGCATTGTAGTCAGCCTTTTTGACTGAGGATGCAGCCTTCCTTGAGTGTCAGGGCTAAACAACCATGTGTGTTCTCTCCCAGTGCAGTGCCTGGAGATGACCACCAAACGGAAACTCATTGGCCGCCTGGTGCCATGCCGCTGCTTCCGCGGCGAGGAAGAGATCATCTCAGTGTTGGATTACTCCCACTGCAGCCTGCAACAGGTGCCCAAGGAGGTCTTCAACTTTGAACGCACGCTAGAGGAGCTCTATCTGGATGCCAATCAGATTGAGGAGCTGCCCAAGGTGAGTTCTGACAAACCGAAGACACATTGTCAATGTGAAGTTCCTAATGCCAAGACTTGGCATGGAGATAGTTAGCCTTTTCCTTCAATCCAGACAACTGACACACTGTGGCCTTCTGCCAGTAACTGACACATCAGAGACTCTCACAAAACAAACTTCCATCACAGCCTTCCATCCAGGTAACTTACGTAGCATAGCCGTCCATCACAGTATTTGGCACGGCTGCATCCCATCCAGATAACACAGCAGGGCCTTCCATTGTAGATGAATGGTCTTGTTAAATAAGAAACACAGAGCCAATGCAGAGATGAAATACCAAGAGGTCAGAGCTAAAAACCTTACCCTTCACTGCTGCTGTTGTCCTCTTCATCAAGAGACCTACCTGTCTGTTTGTCTTTTTTATTGACTTTCTAGTCTGCCTTCTCATTGGTTGTAAACCCAACCACATGACCTCCTTGTCACTGCCTGTCTATACAGACCTCCAGGTCTTCTATGGTTGGTATTGAGATTAAAGGCGTGTGTCTCCATGCTGGTTTTATCCTTGAACACACAGAGATCTGCCTAGCTCTGCCTCCCAAGTGCTGGGATTAAAGGCGTGCACCACCACTGCCCAGTTTCTGCTATGGCTTGCTATTGGCTCTGACACCCGGGCAACTTTATTTATTAACATACAAACAAAATCACATTTCAGTACAATTTAAATACCACCATATTCCATCTTGTTAACTAACAGCCTGGGCTACAGAGTGAGTTCTTCTAGTCTATAAAGTGAAATTCTGCAGTTCCCTGCTCATATTTTTATACACACATACATATATACACACAAATACACACATGAGAGTTTATGTTTAGAAAAGAGAGGGAAATAAGAAATATGACAATTTAAAAACAAATTTATGGTATATGTTAAAATTACTTTATTTTTAAACCTTAAACTATTCATTTTAAGTCTAACATATTTTACAAATAATATATTATAATGACAAACATGATAAAGAGACTGCAGGTGTAGAATACATTATTAGTGGAGTTCTTATTTAGCATGGGCAGAAAAGAAAAAACATTCAGTTTGTGTGTTTACATGTAAAAATATTTAAATTAAAACTTTAAGTATCAAATTTTATATATGCACACTGTCATCATAAGGAAAATCAGGTCTCATGTGACTTTGTTCTCTGTTAAATGATAAGGAAGTGACTAATGCAAACCAAAGCCACACCTCAGGGAAGTTCAAAGTCAGTGACAACTAACAATTCCCTAAGTAAATCACTAGCTTGAACAGACAACTTGACATTTACTTGTCAAGTACTTATACAGTTGAAAGTGCATTCCATATGCAAAAAAAGTTTATGAAATATTTCAATGTGCTAATCCAAGCAAATTGTTAAAAGTTATTTTTACTTGAGATTATGAATTGTGATGTTTATAAAATGTTTCAAAACTAGAAAGTATTTCATGTTTAACAATGTAAATTATAAATATGTAATCCTGAGTCTTTGCTCAGAAGACCTGAGTCAATCCTAGCAAAAGTTGTTGATCACATGGGTTATGCAACCAGGAAAATGCCCAGGTTGCAGCTCAGAAAAAGGCTGCATGGAGTCAGGCTCTCTCTATCACTGAATGTCAACCCCTGGAAGGCAGAGTGACACCTGTTCACCTGTGTCCAGTGAAGACATACATGGTGTCTTTTACATTGGACACTCAGTCTATTTGGCAATGGCTGCTGAGCCACTCACAGACTGTCATGTACTGGAGGACTTGATTAGTAAAACCACAAAAGTTTAAACAAATTATAGCTGGACAGCAGTGGTGCACGCCTTTAATCCCAGCACTCAGGAGGAAGAAGCAGGCGGATCTCTGTGAGTTCAAGTCCAGCCTGGTCTACAGAGCAAGATCCAGGACAGGCACCAAAACTACACAGAGAAACCCTGTCTCAAAAAAAAATTATAAATATGGTGAACAAGGTTTTGGCTACTGTTGTTTGTTTTAGGTCAGACCAATATAGGACTGGCAGATATACTAGAGGCTGAGTTAAATTTAAATTCTAAATTTAAAAAAAAGTAAGAATTTAATGATTATATCACAAATATCACAATGGATATATTTATGCTAAAAGAGAGTTTTAATTTATATTTACCCTAGAATAATCTTTCTTTACCTTCTAAAGCTAGCAACTCTAGGTCAATCTCATCTTAAAATATTTTTCCAGATCTACAAAAAAAAATAGTTTAAGACAACCAGTGAAAGTAAACCATATGGCGATTTAATGAAGCAACTACTTATTTAATATACATTCTCTGCTACATAGTACTTGAGTCTTTAGGAAGAAGTCAGTCTCTGCTCCTGAGTATCTGTCAGCCTAATTACAGGAAGAAATAAAAGAAATATTAGAGACAGATGTGCAATAATGCATCACAGAAGCCAAAAACCGCTATAGTGCTTATGCACAGAACAGTTCCCTTCTTAAGGAGGTAAAGGAAGGACTTATACAAACATGGATGAGCAATCAAGACAGCATTATCATAGAGAAGGGAACTCTGGAGCAGTAAGGGTGCTGTGAGTCAAGAATGGAGGGAGAGAAGACAGGAAAGATCAGAGAGTGGCAGCTGTCCCAAGTTACAACACAGCATTAGTGAAATGTAAGCATCAGCAAAATAAAACCATTCAGGAATTATGCATTATTTGATTCACTAGGACCCTAGGTTGGCTTGGAAGTGAAATCTAAGATAGTTTGTTTATTCTGTTAATTAAAACAATCAGTTAGCAATAAATAAAAGTAATGTAAATGCACCAGACACACAATATATTTCCTGTGTACTTAAACAGAAAAGAAACCAGTAATTGTCTCTTATTCTCTATATATTTCAAGCCTCTTATGTAATCACTTAAGATCTGTAAAAGAGAACTCTCTCTGAACAATTTGTTACTCCCACAGAGCAGCCTCATTGGTCTCATCTGAAGTATATAATGACCTGAATTGTTTGACTGTGGTGGTATTGTGTTCCCCAAAATATTGTGTACCCTAATAAACTTAAATGGGATCAGAGACAGAACAGCCACTAGATACAAAAACTAGAAAATGGTGGCACTCACACCTTTAATCCTAGCATTCCAGAAGTAGAAATCCATGTGTTCAAGGATACAGCCAAGCGTGGTGACTCACACCTTTAATCCCAGAAAGCGAGCCTTTAATACCAGGGAGTGGTAGTAGAAAACAGAAAGATATATAAGGTGTGAAGACCAGAAACTAGAAGCATTTGGCTTGTTAAGCTTTCAGGCTTTTGAGCAACACAGTTCAGCTGAGACCCATTCTGGATGAGGACTCAGAGGCCTCCACTCTGAGGAAACAAGACCAGCTGAGGATCCAGTGAGGTGAGGTAGCTGTGGCTTGTTCTGGTTCTCTTATCTTCCAGCTCACCCCAATATCTGGCTCAGGTTTCATTTTATTAATAAGAACTTTTAAGATTCATGCTACATTTGACATTTGAGATATGATCATAACAGTACAAAAACATATTTGTAAATTATCAGAAACAGTAGAAAAATAAGAAACAAAACCCCAAAGAATGATAATGTCTCTTTCCTGTAATGAAGCCATCCAAAATGGCTCTTAAAAGATGTTATATAACAGAAAGAGAACAATGAGTTGAGGTTGACAGTATTTGCAAAGATATGTCAAGAGTTATGAGAAAAGAAGCAAAAATAGATTTGAAAGAACAGGAAGATTCTAATTTGAATAGTTCCCTCTGTGGTGCTTAGTTTCTATAGTAAAAGGTAAACATGTAAAAGCCATGCCTTTCCCACAGGGACAGAAGTCATGCTGTTTATAATTTAATACTGCTTTGCTTTCACATTTTAACTAAGAGGTAAAGATATAGACAGAATAATAAACAGGCATATATTAGATTAAAATAGTGTATGAAGACGTACATGAATAAGATAGCACAGTGAAAATAAAGCGACTTCTTGGCATTTAAAAATCTCTGTAAAAAAGAATAAAAACTGTATAAAGAAAGCCATTGTGTGACCAAAATTATAATAAAAGGGGAAGTTAGTGAATTATATCAAGTTGACCATATCTAAAATAGAATAGATCTAAATTTGAAATACTTTACTATGAAAGTTTCTGAATATTTTAGAGATTGAGAGCTTATATTTTGGACCCAGATTAGATCCATTTGGTTTGGAAGGTATTCCCTTTCCAGAAGCCTCAGTTTTTCCATCAGGATAATAGTAGCATCTCTTATACATAAAGTAAGAAGTGGGGGCAGAGTGAAGGATGAGTTCCATTTCCTGAGTGATAATGTATGTGTGAGAGACCTAGAAATAAAAAATCAAAAGCAGATATTACTCCAGCCAGAGCTGAAGTATCTACGATTCCCTTAAAAAAAGTATGCTGATTCACACTAAAGATAGATTTGGTGGCATCCTGGGAAAGTTCTAAGAAGTGACTATGCACCACCAAAAATAACAAAAGCCATGCAAACATGCATCCAATAACTGACTCTGTATATCTCTGTGAACCTCTCTACAGCTAGAATGGCCTCTCTGAAGTCATGGAGCTTCATTTAGGGTTTTGTATCTTCATAATCAATTACAGTTTTATTCATCCACCCACCACAAGAAAAGGAAAAGCTAATACTGAGTTGAAACAAAAAAATAACTTTTATATCCTCTTTAATGACTAATATGTCCTTTTGCCTGTGTATGATGGAGAGCACTGGTTTGCATTTTACCTCTCGGTTTGAGTTGTCATCTCACTTATTATACTTCCATGTCCACCTATTTCTAGAACTTTTTGTCATTTAATTTTTCTTTACAGCTGATTCACCTTCTGATTTGTATATGTACCACATTCTCATTATCCATTCATTTGTAGATTAACATCTAGGTTGTTCTATTCCCTTGTTATCATGAATGGAGCAGCAATAAATGTAGATGTGCAAGCATCTCTGTAGTAAGATATGGAGTTCTCTAGCTACATCTATGAGTGGAATAGCTAGTTCTATTTTTAAATTTTGAGGAACCTCCAAATTAATTTCCATTCTGTCAATAGACAAAGGCATAAAAATGAAAGTTTATAAATGGTACTGCTTTGCCCCACATGGCAGTGACTGGTTGCTCAGAACTCCTCCAGTTCTCTAAATGCAAAGCATTTGGGTAAGAAAATGCCCATTCTTTTACCCCAGAGATGCAGGGATAGTTCAACAAATGAAAACTGTCAATGAAATCCACCATATAAACAAACTGAAAGAGAAAAAAAACCACACAATTATATCATTAGATGCTGAAAAGGCCTTTGACAAAGTCCAACATCCCTCCATGATAAAAAGTCTTGGAGAGAACAGGGATTCAAGGAACACACTAAATATAATAAAAGCAATATGAAGCAAGCTGACAGCCAACATCAAATTAAATAGAGAGAAGCTCAAAGCAATTCTACTAAAATCAGGAACATGACAAGTCTGTACCCTCTCTCCATATTGATTCAATATGCTACTTGAAGTTCTAGCTAGAGAAATAAGACAACTAAATGAGACCAAGGGAATCCAAACTGGAAAAGAAGAAATCAAAGAACTACTGTTTGCAGATGATATGATAGTATACATAAGCAACCCCAAAAATTCTACCATGGAACTTCTATGGCTGATAAATATTTTTAGTGAAGTGATTGAATACAATATTAACTCAAAAAAAAATCAGTAGCCCTCTTATATACAAACAATAAAAGGGCTGAGAAAGAAATCAGGGAAACAACACACTTCACAATAGCCACAAATAATATAAAATATCCTGGGGTAACTCTAACAAAACAAGTGAAAGACCTGTATGACAAGAACTTTAAGTCTTTGAAGAAAGAAATTGAAGAAGATATCAGAAATGGAAAGATCCCCCATGCTCATGGATCGGTAGGTTTAACATAGTAAAAATGGCCATCTTATCAAAAGCAATTTATAGATTCAACATAATCCCCATAAAAATCCCAGCACAATTCTTTACAGATCTTGAAAGAACAATACTCAACTTCATATGAAAAACAAAAATCAAGGATAGCTAAAACAATCCTGTACAATGAAAGAACTGCTGGAGGTATCACCATCCCTGGTCTCAAGCCCTACTACAGAGCTATAGTAATAAAAAGCTCATGGTATTGGCATAAAAATAGACAGGTGGATCAATGGAATCAAATCAAAGACCCAGACATAAATCTACATGTCTATGGACTCCCAAAGAAGTCAAAATTATGCAATGGGAAAAAGAAAGCATCATCAACAAATGGTGCTGGTATAACTGGATGTTGGCTTGTAGAGAAATGCAAATAGATCTATTATCTATCACCCTGAATAAAATTCAAGTCTAAGTGGATCAAGGATGTCAACATAAATTCAGTTACACTGAACCTGACAGAAGAGAAAGTGGGAAATGGCCTTGAATGCATTGACACAGAAGCCAACTTCCTGAATAGAAGACTAGTAGCACAAACACTAAGACTGACAATTAATAAATTAGACCTCACGAAACTGAAAAGCGTCTGTAAAAGAAAGGACATCATCAACAGAACAATACAGCAGCCAACAGAATGGGAAAAGATCATCACCAACACCACATCCGATATCTAAAATATACAAAGAACTCAAGAAACTAAATATCAAAAAAAACCAAATAATCCAATTAAAAAATGGGTTACAGTCCTAAATAGAGAATTCTCAACAGAAGAATCTCAAATGGCAGGAAAACACCTAAAGAAATGTTTAACAACCTTAATTATCAGGGAAATGCAAATCAAAACAAATCTGAAATTCCATCTTATACCTGTTAGAATGGCTAAGATCAAAAACACAAAGGGCAGCTCATGCTGGAGAGGATTTGGATCAAGGGGAACACTCCTCCATTGCTGGTAGGAATGCAAACTTGTACAGTTGCTTTGGAAATCAATATGGTGGTTTCTCAGAAAACTGGGACTCAATCAGCCACAAGACCCAGCTATACCACTCTTGGACATATGCCCAAAGGATGCTCCACCATACCACAAGGACACTTGCTCAGCTATGTTCATAGCAGCTTTATTCATAATAGCCAGAAACTAGAAGCAATCTATATATTCCTCAACTGAAGAATAGATAAAGAAAATGTGGTACATTTTTACAATGGAATAATACTCAGCTGTTAAAAACAGTGACATAAGGAAATTTGAAGGCAGATGGATGGAACTAGAAAAATCATCCTGAGTGAGGTAACCCAGACCCAAAAAGACAAACACCATTTGTACTTACTTGTAAGTGGCTATTAGCTGTTAAGTAAAAGATAACCATGCTACAATCCACAAACCCAGCAAGGCTAGGTAATAAGGAGGGCCCAAGGGAGGACACATGGATTTCCCTGGGAAAAGAAAATAGATCTACTGGGTAGACTGGAGATGGGTGGAGATAGGAACATTAGGGATCGGATTGAGGGTGAAGGGAAGAGGAGAGTACTGAAAGAGATGATTGGAAATGGGATGAATTGCAGGGTCAGGTAGAAACCTGGTACAAGGGAAACTCCTAGGAATCTGCAAGGATAACCCTAGCTAAGATTCCTAGCCTGAACTGGCCATCTCCAGTGATCAGACTGGTGACTACCACAATTGTCATCAGAGAGCCTTCATCCAGTAACTGACCCATCAGATGCAGAGACACACAGCCAAACATTAGGCTAAGCTGAAGAAGGGAGGAAGGATTGTAGGAACCAGAGGGGTCAAAGACATCACAAGGAAACCCAAAGAAATGAAACAACTAGTCTGGCTCATAGGAACTCATAGAGTCTAAAGCAATAATCAGGGAGCATAGCTGAAGTCCTACTCAGGCCACAGCCGCTCAGACCCAAGTAAACACACAGAGACTTATATTACTTAAAAACTGTATGGCTGTGGCAGACTTCTTGCTATCTAGTTCTTATATCTTAAATTAACCCATTTTTATTAACCTATAAGTTGCCACATGGCTTGTGGCTTATTGGTATTTTACATCTCGCTTCCTCTGGGTCTGACTGGTGATTCCTGACTCAGCCTTCCTGTTCCCAGAATTCTCCTCTCTGCTTATCCTGTCTATCCTATACTTCCTGCCTGGCTACTGGCCAATCAGCATTTTATTTATCAGAGAAACACATTCACAGCATACAGAAAGACATCCCCAGCAAGGAAGCCTGCATGGGACCAACCTAGGCCCTCCATATATCTGTGACAGTTATACAGCTTGGTCTACCTGTGAGATTCCTAACAATGGGAGCAAGGGCTGTCCCTAGAGTTTTGGCTGGCTCTTGGGAACCTATTCCTCATCCTGGATTGCCTTGCCCAGCTTTAATACAAGGGGAGGTGCTTAGTCTTACTGCAACTTGATATACCATGCTTTGTTGATACACATGCCTGCCCCTTTCTGAATAGAAACAGAGGAGGAGTAGATTGTGGTGGGTGGAAGGGAATGAATGGCAGGAGAGGAGAGATGGGAAATGCGGTCATGATGTAAAATAAATAGATTAGTTAAATAAAAAATAAAGTTCTAAAGTCAATTATTTAAGGCTAAATCAGTAATAACCACTGAAATGTAAGAGTTTTGTTGTGATGAGAATAGAAAGTCCAGGATTTTCCTGTCCTTTGTGCAATTGTTTTCCATGTACTCTATTCTGCCCAGTGTTTTGCTATTAAATAAACCCACCAAAGGCTGTGAAAAAAAGAAAGAAAATGCCCAGCTTAACAAAATCCCTGCTATTTAGTAGTCATGTGATTTAGGCAGGTTGAGTCCCTGAAGCCATAGCTGCTTCACCTATGGCAGATGTGAACAGACTTTGGTTCCTTCCCCTATGGTTATAGTCAAGACAAGATAATGCAGAATCTATTAACTGACTTTAAAAAAAAACACACAAGATATTCTATAACTCTTGAGCTAAGAGAAATAGCTAGACACTCTCTTGAGAAGCCCACTCCTTTACCTCAGATACATGAAACTCTTTCCTAAGCATCTCTTCTTTCTCTTTCTCATAATAATCCATGCTTACATCTATGTCAGAGCTGTTTCTTCATATACTCCAACTTTGCTACATAAAAGAAAGAAATGGCTTACTTTAGGGTCTAGGAAGCAGATAACCCCATTGGTAAAGTGCTTGCCACATAAACAGGAAGACCTGCATGTGAATCCCCAGCACACTGTAAAGTTCTGGGCACAGGCATGACTCAGCAAGCCCCAGAACTGGAGTTGAAACAGACAGATCCCAGAGACTCTCTGGCCAGCCAGTCAGGCTGGCTCACTGATATCCAAGTTAAGTGAGAGATCCTGTCCCCAAAATAAGAATGATAAAGACACCCAACATTGATGTCTTGCCTTCACACACATGTGCACACACACATGCACCATCATGTAAATGTACACACAAGGGGGCTCATTATAATATGAAAAGAGACTTGTTTAACAAAGTTTATTTGCTTCTTCAAAACAATAATAAATTCAATATTATAACAAAACAACTGCCTGCCAGTGGCTATGGGTTTACTGTGTATTATGGATTTATAGTTGTGCCTGTCACATTTTTTATGGCCACATTAGATAAAGATAAACATTTGCTGGCTCATAAAGCCAAGAATAGCCTGAAAAACTTTATTTGGAAAGTACAGAAAAGAGACTTCGAGGTGACTGCCCAGGTTCTGCAGTACCTAGACAATCTGAATCAGCTGCCTCCAAAGACCCCATGTAACTGTGACATTTGTTCAAGATTCAAACTCCTGCATCTTCAAATACCTAGTGAAGTTGTCTTATAAGGAAGGTCATGGTTATGATGGAGTAATGGGGTAGCTTTCATACAGGCAACCACACTTATGCACACATATACCACATGCATGCACACACACAACTCATAAACACATGTGGACACTCTGCACACTCAAGCACTCATGTACATACACCTACTTGCTCTCATTCTCATCCAAATACACACATACTTATCACACATAATGTGTTCTCCAATATTCCACATATCACATATCTTCAACTATATTGATTTTCTTTTTAATTCTCTGGTAGTTGCTCCTTAGTCTAAAGCTATGTTTGCTAAATCCTTAAGTACAATTATTTGAAAACCAAGACACTTTCCTGTATTGTGAGAAGTCTAATGTAACTGAAGGAACCATGGATGGAAGGTGACAAGCTGAGAGGTGCTAAATAATAGATGTGATTATAGATTATGAAAACTTGAAAGATCATTGATTATTTCATCTTACTACTAAAAGAGAATGTTTTTTAAATAGATGAAACTATTTACATCTCTATACTAATTGCTCAAACAATCATTGTGATTGAGAACTATCAAATGATTTGCTCAAATTCAAAAATGACCTAAATTGGAAATACGGAACATTAAAAACTGCTATTTGACCAATGACACTGCCTGGTGCTGATTATAACTCTTTTGAGTGTCTCCCATAAGTGTGAAATTGTCCATAATTTGGCACTTTATATAAGTATTGCCAACCACATAGATATAAGAAGGCCTCTGAGTTTAAATAAAGATGAGAAAAAAGAACACCTTTTTTTACTTCCTTACTTCCTCTCAATATCTAGGGCACATTATTCTGATTTTCAGTGTGGAAAACAGTGTTTTTCTGAATATATAAAAGTACATTCAGAATAAAACTGTCTCATGTATATGTGTAAGTAATAAAGAAGTAACAAGAATTGACTGTTTAATCTCTTTCTTGGAGTATCATTCTCCAAATGCATTCTTAGATTCTAGAGATTTTGATATTCATGTGGACAGATTGTTTCACAGCAATAGAGAACTTAGGTTGAGTTTGCAGGTGTGTAGCAGAGGAAAATGGGGGACAAATGAATAGAAACAGCTCTTGTAGAGAAAATCAGATTCAGATTTCCTTCCTTACTCATATTCCTATTGTTAAAATATTTCACATGGGAAATTTAACATGTCTGTTACTCTTAGACATGTGTGTCAGTAAATAATGGGGTCCTCTGTCTATTGCATGCATTTCCTGCATATTTTCAGTCTTTCAAGTGAGAACTCATATCTTACATATTTCTCAGCTGTATCTGTATAGTAAATCTGGTGGAAACTTATTAAACAACCCCTTCACTAATATTTGCTGTCATTTGGTGGAAATCATATATAAGCCCCTTGATTTTAGGTAAAGTATATGAATTGGCATGTTTGTTCATTCTGCATGTTTTCTGCAGATGCTATGTTAAGTACCAGGGTTCATTATTGGACAAACCAAGTTCCTATTCTCACAAAATTTATTTTACTTTAAAAAGTAGGCAATTTAAACAGTAAATGTTAGGTAGAAGCAAGTGTCCTGATGAAAATGAAGTGGGAACTTTCTGAAAGTCCACTTAAAGTTGAGATGGCAACGCATGAATCTGTGAAGAGTGACATTTTGTGTTCTGTTCTGACTAACAGGGAAGGGTCACAAGGATAGATCTGAGTATTTGCATGCCAAGTCAATAGTTAAAGAACTTGAAAGAGGATGAGTGTTTCATGAGTGGAGCAGACCGTGCAAGAGGCTGGCAAGGGCTGATGGACAAAATCATACTGAATTTGAGATCTTATTCTAAGTGAAAGTAAAGTATTTTATGAAAAACAAGAATTTGAACTCACTAATTTTTTAAAGTGCTACATTTGGTGCAGTATGAATACAGCATGACCAGTGAAAAATAAAAGTAAAGAGACTAAGACATGTAATTCATGGGAATATCAGAGGTTTCAACTCCAACGATGGAAAAAAAACAGAACAAAACAAAACAAACCTTCACACTAGTTTTTGTAGGTGAAGGGAACAGACTTAGCTAATGGAATGAGTTGGAACTGAAAGATTAGGGCCTGAGAGAAGAACTAGAAAGAACAGCCATTTGCAGAGCTAGAATATAGGCATAAAAGACCACTGAGAATGCGGGAAAAAGTATGTGTTGTCATGGAAACTGAGAAAAAATAGAAAGTGTTTTAAGAGGGTATATGGATAGAGGCTATGACACTAAGAACAGGAATGGAGCATTGTATTTGTAGATGGAAATAATGGGTTTCTTCATGAGAGTGTTAAGGTGAAGGGAAGAATGGGGACTGAAGGAACAACAAATACAGACTCTCCTGCAAGACATCACTACAAGGGACAGAGAGGTAGCAAGCTGAAGAAGCCTGTTGAAAGCAAGGTACTGTTTTGTTGGTTTGTTTTTTTTTAATCAGTGACATTTGGGCTGGAGAGATGGCTCAGGGGTTCAGAGCACTTGTTGCCCTGCAGAGATCCAATATTTGATTCCCAGAACCCACATACAGCTCACAACCTTCTGTAACTCCAGTTCCAGGAGATGTGACACTTATTTCTGGTCTCCAAGGGCACCAGGCACTCACCTAGTACACATACATACCTCAGACAAAACACCCACACACATTAAATAAAAAAATACATTTTGAAAGAAAAGATAGGAACTCCTTGCTTAAATCAGTGACACTGAAGCTCATTTGTATATATAAAACTAAAGATAAAGAAATTGGATGCAGGAAACTGCAGTCTTAACTGGAGGAGCCATGTTCTTATGGTAAAGAATGTAGATTTGCTGAATATGTGAAAAACTGACTTTGAGAGAAGCAGATGTCTCCAATCATTATAACAAGAATGAAAGGAGAAAACACAGTACACAAAAAAATAGTTTGTAAGATATGAGGGACATGATGCACACTGAAACTTGCTGTGAATGACAGAGGTTTTAGTGTGAAAGGAAGTTCCGAAATTCACTGAACTGAAATCATGAGAGGAGGCGATCCTACAATGTGCTGAGAAGATGGACTTTAGGCTTACAGAGGAGGGTCACATGACAGGAACTGAGGTCATAAATGTGTATGTCAGCTATACTTTGTAATGTTCTTGCTTTAAGTAGAGATGCAGGAATGACCATTTGTTTACTGGGCCAAAGGTCTTTCTTTGTCAGAACAACTCTTCCAGGTGATTTTGTTAGCCTCATTTTGAATTTAAGCCTACTGAAGCATGATGAAGGTAGAGGATGGCTGAAGGTTGTCCACTTGGAGGATAGCATAGTTTTTAACACAAATTAAGTTTATATCACTTGTGTTTTCAAACTCTGGGTCTTGTACGCACTTAACAAGTACTCTACCATTAAGCTACATTCCAGCCCAGAAATCTCTTTATAAATTGATATTTGACCAGACTTATATATGAACTAAAAGACAGAAAAAATATTACAATATTTATACTAAGAAAATTATAATATTCAATTTTGAAATGGGCTCATTTATTGATTGTTGATCTTAGTGTCTGTGCTATCAGTGTTCTGCTGAGAATGTCCTTTCCTGTACTAGTGAGTTCAAGCCTATTCCCACTTTCTCTTCTATAAGATTCAGCATATCTGGCCTTAGGTTGAGGTCCTTGATTTATTTGGAGTTGGGTTTTATTCAGGTGATGAGGATGGATCTATTTTCATTCTTCTACAGGCAGCCATCCAATTTGACCAGCACCATTTGTTGAAGATGCTGTCTTTTCTCCAATATATATTTGTTTGCCTCCTTTGTCAAAAATCATATGTGTCTCGGATTATGTCTGAGTCTTCAATTTTATTCCATTGATCAATATGTCTATGTTATGCCTTTACCATGCTACTTTTATTACTATATCTGTAATACAACTTGAAATATGAAGTGGTGATACCTCCAGTTCTTTTATTTTTCAGGATTGTTTGAGCTATCCAAGGTTATTATGTTTCCATATGAAGTTTAAGATTAGTTTTTCAATTTCTGTGAGGATTTGTGTTGAAATTTTTTGTGGGGTTGGGGCATTGCATGGAATCTGTAGAATGCTTTTGGTAGGATGATCTTTTTTTATAATATTAATCCTGCTAATCTACAAGGATAAGAGGATTTCTTTCCATTTTTGATGTCTTCTTTAATTATTTTTTTTAATGTCTTAAAGTTTTCATTATACATGTCTTTCATTTGCATGGTTAGTTATTCAAAGATATTTATTGAGGCTTTTGTGTAAGACATTGTTTCCCAGATTTCTTTCTCAGTCTGTCATTTGTATATAGGAAAGCTATTGAGTTTTGTGTGTTGATTTTGTATCCTGCTACTTTTTAAAAACTGTTTATCACTTATAGAAGTTTCCTGGTGGATTATTTAGGGTCTTTTATTTATACAATAATATCATCTGAAAATAAGGGTACTTTGTCTTCTTCCTTTCCTATTTGTATCTCCTCAGTCTCCTTGAGTCATCTTATTGCCCTAGCTAAGACTTGAAGCACTGTTTTGAATACATATGGAGAGAGTGGATATCTTAGTCTTGTTCCTGATTCTAGTAGAAATGTTTTGAGTTTCTCTCCATTTAGAATTATGTTAGCTGTGAGCCTATTGTAAATTACCTTTATTATGTTGAGATATGTCTCTCCTATCTTCAGGACATTTATCATGAAAGGGTGCTGGAATGGGCTGTTATGGAAAAAAGCTTGATAGAGTCTCTGTTAGATGCAAAATATGGCTTATTGACTCAACATTTCCATTAACATTTCAAGAAGGAGTGAGCCCAGGGTCTGAGTGATTCCATCATGGCCATAAATACAAGCCCAGCTTTTATCCTGATATCAGTAGTGGGGCTTGCTTAACTTGAGACATCTTTACAAAGAGTTAGCAGGTAACCTATAGAAAAATTAGACTTTACTCAAAAGTCCAGATTTGTGCCTTCTATTTTTAAAATCACATGAAGATCTAGTGAGGTCCATAATACCAATTGTTGACATCGTCAGATGGAGCTAATCAGTGATGGGACCTTACAATGAGCAAGTGTGCTTTGCCATGAACCTCAGGTAGGCTCATTGCAGCACTGAAATTTGCTCTTTGAATACCGAAAAAATAAATGTTTTCAACTCAACATGTACTTTCTCTAACAATAATATTTAGTTTAATAATAATTTAAAAATCACTGGAACACTAAGTATCAGCTGTGTGTCAGGTTATATTCTCTTTTTTGTTTTGGTTTGGTTTTTTTTGCTTTTAACAGCATATTATTATTATTATTATTATTATTATTATTATTATTATTAAGAGATTTTCTATTCATTTTACATACAAATCACAGATTCCCCTGTCCTCCCTCCTCCCACCCCCCAGCCTTTCCCCCCAACCCATCCCCGTTCCCACCTCCTCCAAGGCAAATTCTCCTATGAGGAGTCAGCAGAGTCTGGTATATTCAGTTGAGGCAGGTCCAAGGCCCTCCTCTCTGCACCAAGGCTGAGCAAAGTGTCTCACCATGGGCACTAGGCTCCAAAAAGCTGGCTCATGCACTAGGAACAGGTCCTGATCCCACTGCCTGGGGGCCTCCTAAATAGTTCAAGCTAAAAAACTGTCTCACCCATCCAGAGGGCCTAGTCCAGTACCATGGGGGCTCCTCAGCTGTTGGTCCATAGTTCATGCATTTCCACTAGTTTGGCTAGTCGTCTCTGTACTTTTTCCTACTACGATCTCGATGTCCCTTGCTTGTAGAATCCCTCCTCTCTGTCATCGATTAGACTCCTGGAGCTCAGCCTGGGACCTGGCAGTGGATCTCTGCATCTACTTCCATCAGTCACTGGATGAGGGCTCTATGATGACAGTTAGGGTATTCAGCCATCTGATCACCAGAGTAGGCCAGTTCAGGTACCCTCTGCACTATTACCAGTAGTCTATGATGGGATCATCCTTGTGGATTCCTGGGAACTTCCCTAGCACTCTGTTTCTCCCTATTCCCATAATGTCTCCACTTATCATGGTATTTCTTTCCTTGCTCTCCCACTCTGAACTGTTCCAGCTTGAACCTCCCATTCACCTATGTTCTCATCCCCCATCCTTTGCCCTCCATTACTCCCCAGTTTTCTCATGTAGATCTCATCTATTTCTCCTTCACTGGGTGATCCATGTATAAGGGAACAGGGATGAGAAAGTCTTACATGCTTGTTAGCATGGAAAGCATAGGTTCAACAGCATCGCTATCAGGTGTGCGTCTGCTAAGATGCACAACCAAGCAGTGGCATTTTATAAATTCAACAAAACACACTTCCTAAGGAATAACATTGCAAGCAAGACATAGGGGATGAGTAGGAGCTTTTTGGAAAAGAAGTGAGTGTATTCCTAGGTATGAGCAAGGCATTGCTAAAGAATAAAAGTTCCACATCATGTATGAATGTAAGGCAAGAGAGAGAAATGAGGCTGAAATGATGAAGCCTTTTGTGCTAAATTGGAAGATTTGAATTTTGTCCTGAAATCTGTGGAAATCCATTTAAGAGTTCTGCTGATAATACCAAGATAAGACAATCCTTTAGGAAAACAGTCTGATTGTACCAAGAGTAGATTATAGAGTCTCCTCTTTATACAGAGGCAGGAAGGACATGTACTCTGAGCATGAAGAAATCTGTGAAATCTTAGTTGACCTGATCCATTCCTAGAAAATCCAAACTTCTAAAAGAACATAAGATTACTTGAGAGAAATTGTGAGTCTGACCTTCCATAGAACTGATTTCTCTTCAACTGTGTAAACCACCACATGCATTATCCTTTAGAAGCTAGTAGACTATAAGTGAGAAAACACAAGAATCTACATGTGCTTCATCCTGCCATAATGACCAATAATTGAAAGATTTCTAAAACAGAAGCGTGAGTAAGTTGTGGAGGTCATACTTACCTGAACATGAGGACAAAAATCCTACTTACTCTATTGTCTTGTCAGAAGTATGGAGTAAAAAGGTTAAGAGACATCTGACTAGGCTTCAAAGAGAAAGAATCATTCCTTGAACAATGTGAGTGCACACTGGTGTTGGGTAGTGGAAAACACACCTTGGAGTTAGGCCATCTTGAATATGAACCCTAGTCTAGAGAATGTTCTAACATGAGTTCTCTCCTGTGAGAAATAGAAAAATATCTTATACTTTGCAAGAATATTTTGCCTGTCTTTCAATTTTATTGTCAGCTGACCTTGGAGCAATTCTCTACTGTTTTAGATTAAGTAATACAATACATGAGTGAGAGGTGGCATGCATGTTTTAACAAGAAGCAGTGGCTCTCATCAGCCATCATGTTGTAATCAGCACAAAACTGTTCTCATTTTTTTCTATAAATTGAGATATGACAGCTCTATGTTCCAGAAATTAAATGATCTTTTCTAAATTAACTGTGATCTAGAGCAAGAGAAAATAATTTTACAGCTACTCCTTGTAGTGGGTAGCCATTCCAGCTTTGATCTGGAAGTTCCAACCCCCATTGAGACTTCGGCAACTGTCACGCCTACAAGGCGGGGCGAAAGGAGGCGCCTGGGGACCCGAGATCTGGATCGGCGGGCGCTCTCTCTGTTGCGGGACCCTGGACTGGAGAGGTGTACCAAGCAGAGCTCCAGAGAACACCGCTGGACTGTGATACACCTTCCCCAGACCCCACGACCTACCTATCCCTTAATTTGTAAGTTACGCCATTAAATAAATCTCCTTTTAACTACGTGGAGTGGCCTTAATAATTTCACCAATATCTGGCGCCCAACATGGGGCAAATTCCAAAGGCCTGGGTGGCTCCCACCCTCAGCCTCCTCTCCAGCTGGCAGGTACCTAAACCCGCCTGCAAAGTTCCATATAACCAGGGAATGCCTACAGGGTTCCATTCTCTAAAGAGGGAGCAGCTAGTCCGGTCTCAGTTCCCTAGCTTAGCCCCGAGACCAGCGAAAGAGGCACTCCCTGGCTTCCTGAGAGCCGGCGCCGGCTCCAGCTCCCGCCATCTTGACTCCAGCGAGCTGCAGTCAGCCAAGATCACCAGCAGGCCCTGCTTTGGAGCTGTACCAACGCCACCTGCTGGCTGAAAAGTACTACTACACCCCCCAAAACCACGAAAGGTAAACATATTGTTTCAAGTAAAAGTACCTGATAATTTTACACCTTAAAATTGACTAACAAATTTTGAGTAATTCTTGTAATATGGCTGACAACATTACCTCACAAGAATTCAAAAATCTTTTTGCCTGTATGATGAATGACATCTTCCTGGGAATATACGACCTTCCTAAGGCATATCTGGCCTGTACCATTTTGGCATTCATTGTAATAATCCACACAGTGTTCAAACACTGGTTTAATAACAAGAACAAAGATAAGTCATTATTGGGACTGATACAGGCTTTAAGCGAGAGCAATGAAGGCTTACAGAAAAAGATTCTATCTCTGAAATCTGCTTTAAGGGATAGCAATGAGACCTTAGAGAGAAAGATTCTTTCTCTGAAATCTACTAATCAGGATTTACAAAACAGGCTTGTACCAAAAATTGATCTTATTGATAATAAATGTAAATATTTAATGGACAAAACACTAACTCTGCAGACACTATATAAGAAAGAAAGATTATCATTAATTGATAAGATAAGGTCCATGAAATCATGTGTTTCTGAGGAACATAAAAACTTCTATGATTCCATGAGGAATCTGGAGTCCCTTGCCAGAGAGGAGGCTCACTCCATAGAACAGACCCTAGGTGCTCGTTTGCAGGCCTTAGAAGAAACTCTCAATAAACATGACAAGGGACCTAATAAACAAAAGGGCAAGACCATAGAGGTTGTAACATCTCCAAATGGCTCTCACACAATGGCTTATCCTGTTATCATCCATGAAAAGCCAACGGATGACACACACCCCGAGCCATATACTACATATACATTACAACCAATTTCAACAAGGAACTTTAAAAATATAAAAGAAACAGTAGTTACATATGGGATACACTCCATGTACATAAAACAGATGTTAAATTCGTGGTCTACCTCACATAGAATCATCCCAGATGACTGGCATCAGTTAATTTCAGCTGTTCTAAAATATAGCCAGCAGCTACAGTGAAAAAGCTGGTTGAGAGAAGAGACAAAAATTTTAGAACAACAAGGTAAACTCAGAGGTTTCGTGATCTCCCAAGATCAAATACTTGGTGAGGGATGTTTTGCTGACAGGAATGTACAAGCCATTTATGATGAACATACAATATCCCTATGCCGTACAGCAGCTCTAAACACTTGGGAAAAAATTCCAGAACCTAAAAAACCAACTAAGGTATACACAAAGATATTTCAGGGACCGCACGAACCCTTCACTGACTGTACTCTGCCAAGACAGGGTAAGATGGTCTTTCAGAATTCCTGCTTCTAAAAATGGTCTGTCAGATACTTTAGGCCTGTAGCCAATTTGAATGCACCAACAATGCTGAAAAACATTAGGTGACTGTCCAGGCTGCCAGCTGTCTTGGTCTACTCTCGCAAGATTCCCGAAAGTTGCTTGCATCCATCTACCATTTCTCAGGTACCATTATATTCCTTCTCAGGTCTTTGATGGGATTGAAGACTAGCAGTTATAGTTACAACTTACTAGATAGAACATATTAATTATTAGATTCAGGTTCTTTAGGATAGGACACCTTTTGGAAAAATCTTTGTAACATGCCATTTACCTATGCTCTATACTTCTCTGGATTATAGTATGTGTTTCTTGCTTGATATTGTTTGCATTGGTTGTAGTTCCATCTTATCTAGGTCATTATCCCTCATTATTCCTGGACTATATTTGATAACCATTCCTTTGTATATAGTCTTGTATTAGGTTAGAACTTTCTTATTTAGACAAAAAGGGGGAGATGTAGTGGGTAGCCATTCCAGCTTTGATCTGGAAGTTCCAACCCCCATTGAGACTTCGGCAACTGTCACGCCTACAAGGCGGGGCGAAAGGAGGCGCCTGGGGATCCGAGATCTGGATCGGCGGGCGCTCTCTCTGTTGCGGGACCCTGGACTGGAGAGGTGTACCAAGCAGAGCTCCAGAGAACACCGCTGGACTGTGATACACCTTCCCCAGACCCCGCGACCTACCTATCCCTTAATTTGTAAGTTACGCCATTAAATAAATCTCCTTTTAACTACATGGAGTGGCCTTAATAATTTCACCAATAACTCCTTCCACAATTTATGGAAATTTAATGTAAATGAATTTCTGAAACTAGCTCTTCTTTCCATGCAATGAGGCAACTTGGTGTTTCCATAATGAGCCTGAAGCAGCACTGAATCAGTCACCAGATTTGCCAGACTCAGAAGAATCACTGAAGGCCTCTCTGTAGAACCCCTCACCACTTCCTGCTTTCCTGGCAATAGTGGAGCCTTACTGTTAATTGGTTGAGAGGGAGAAGGGAGGGGATTTATTGCTCAGGATGTTTTCTGTTTTCTTTAAATTTTAAGTGGATGAATTAAAGATTTGTTTTCCTTTTGGGCAATACAAGTTAATTGTACTGCATTTAATTTCTATGGCCTCAATAGAGTTTTTTCTATGTCAGCTGTCTTCAACAGAAATAATGGCTCTTTTTCTTTGTTCTAAATAATTAAGGGTTGACTACAGAAAACCTTGTAAAATATGTTCACCATGCCAATGTTCTCATTAACATTAATAACAGCAGCTTTTTCAGCAGTGTCTCTAGCCTGTGAAGAAACTAAATTCAGACATAGGGAGCAGGGCCTGGTATGAAAGACCCTAGTAGGCAGAAATACAAACTCTATTTACAAAAAAAAGACACAGAAACAAGGAACCTGGAGAGTTTCAAGGAAGGTGACTGAACTGACAAATAGAATATGGAGCTGGATCCTCCCTCATGCCAGGACATGAAGTTTCATTTGTGATGTTTCCAGTCCTAGCTTCAGGTGTGGGGAAAGAGGATCCTTCCTGTTTTGGCCTATTTCTCATGGTATCCATTCTCACACTCAGCACCACACAGAAGGCTCAGAAATCTATCACCCAACTCAATACTACCTCAGTCTTCAAAAGTGTCCACACTTTCTGATCTCTTCATACTTGACAAGCCTAATTATCTCCTTCTCTTGTCTCAGTTTCTCTCATCTCAGTAACTACTCATGAGTGGGAATACTGTCTTCCTTGACTTCTTCTCAACTTGCCTTCCAAACAAACCTGTGTCTTGTCATTTTTTGTTTTCCAGCTGCTTGTTAAATGTCTCTCTTCATTTGTCTGGCCCTTGTCATCTCTAGGACACTGACAGAACAATCTTCCTATTGATAGTTCTTACATCATCCCTTTCTCCCTGTTTTATTCTCCACACAGCCACCAGTGATATATCTCCAATGTAAATACGACAAAGCCACAGTGAAAGCTAAAGCCTGTCCCTACCTCTTCTCTACATTCTGGAAAAACCTGTGTGCCTGGGCCTGGAGTGCTAAAATTGAAGCCTCCATTGTCTGGCTACAGTGGCCCTTATAGCCTCCAGCTTCACAGGGTTGATCCTGAACAGGAAATGGCATTTCCTCTTCCTCTCATCCACTCTGTCGCTCATCTCAAAATCTCTTCTTTCCTGACCTTCATCCTTCATTTTCTGATACAATCACTTCATGCTCTTCTGAGCTTCCTTTTATAACCATATACACAGGTTGTTGTGGCAGCTGCTCACATTACATATATATATCATGTTTGTTCTGTGACCATAGACACAGGATGAAGCAAATAGCACTGTTGTGTCCACACTCCTGTGGAAGTCAGGACAAGGTTGGTTCAATATTTAAATCAACAAGAACTAGCACAGTATTCAGTCTAAAGTTCTGTTCTTACTACATACTCACTGCACAAGTAATTATAGTGTGGTTTTGTAAAAGTGGATCATGGGAATACACAAGGGTAAATGAAGCAGCAATAGATGCTCTGCTGACCATTTATCCAACTCTGTGTCAAATGCCATAGAACCCAGTTGTTCATTCCTATGTTGATTGGTCCCCTGAGACAAAGCCAATGATCCCTTAAATTCCAAGTAACCAAAAATCATATAAACTTCTGGTCACCAAAAATATAACAAAAGAGAACTCCAAAATAATCTATACCTGACACACATACTGCACTCTGCAGTCTAATGAATATTAGAATTTACCCCTAGCAACAGTGTGGTATAGGGGTAGAGTACCTGCCTTGCAAAGCAAAGCCTTGGCTCAGTCCCCAGCACTGACAAAACAGTATACCTCAAATATCCTGAAACTGTGAAACTGGAAAAATTTAAAACAACCAAAGGTATGATTTTTCTACTCAGTATTTGTTTGTTCTTTCTCAGGTTTTATTAGCTTGATACTGCCAAATAATCATAGAAATGTAAGTTAAAGTTTTTTACTTTAAATTTTAAGTGCATATGATTAGTGAATAGGATAAGTATGGAAATGTGTTATGCCTTCTACAAGCCAACAGCTGTTATTCTAGTGATCCAATATATACTCTTTGAAGTCAGTGACAAATGCTAAAATTACCCTGCTGTTCCAAAAGGAAAAACGACCCAGCATCTTTGCACAAATTGTGGCTGAAAAGATCTATATTTTAGAAACAGCAGACACAGTATTTCTCATTTGATAAGATGAAATGCATGGGAACTTGTTGTTGCAATCATTCTGCAAGACATAAGAGAGATCACTTCCTTACAGCATATTCTATATTGCCAAATACACTAGGGAGAGCCAAACTGTTCCTGTTTCCTGTAGCTGGAATCTTACCTAGTTCTGTCTGGTCTTGCAGAGCCCTACACCTGCCATATTTACACCCCACTCACTGCAAAAGACCCTCAGGTTCTGTTTGGATATAAACCCTTCCCTTCTGTGACATCCAGTCGGTAATTCTCCTTTACACTGTCTCCCTCCTTGCCGATACCAATTCCACCTTGCATGGTGCTCTCGTTGTTCATATGGATGTTTTCATCCCCCATCATCCCACTTGTAGTCATGGGAGCAATTCTTTTTCACAAACAGAAATTTGAAGAAATAAATGAATTCATTGCTAATAAGCACTTAGGGTGGGTACAGGTTCTCTAGGTTAAGGATGGAGCCCAGAAGTGTTTCATCTGGTGCATCTTATAATTCCTTTCTCTGGAATCCTTTTTAGCTAGATATATGGCATTTCTCTTTATAGGTGACTGAATACTCGAGGAAGGGTATTTTTGTTATCTCTTTTTGAGACCTGCCCCTGCATAGTTGTTAAAGAGGTGCTAGCTGAACACCAGCAGTCTGGGAGGAAAGGGTGGGGAGAGATGAGAAGAAGAAAGGATGAAAAGGAGGAAAGGGAGGTATTATTTGGAAGCTTACAATTTCACAAAATACGCATATAAAACTATTTCTACCCTGTTATTTCTGAATTGCCACTTTCCTAAATAAAGATAATTATTTACATTTGTATTAATTAAAGAATTTTACATTTTCTTGTAATGCATACAAAGTAATTATTTCAGTGAAAGAGCTTTGCAACCAAGTTGGAAGTGTCACTGCTTGAACATTTGAAAGCAGGCTTTGAGGAGGAACTTCTAAGAAACCAACCATTCAGAGATACCAGTTCACTGGACATTAGTCCTTTTCCAGAACAAAGCCTGCCCT